>NC_053168.1:95349651-95657651 GCF_016835505.1 Polypterus senegalus
TTTAAAATTTTTCCTTTTCTTTTTCATAACTTCTTTAACACACTACTTCTCCGCTTCGAAGCGCGGGTATTTTGCTAGTACAGTATATTTATGCATGTGCCATTTAATTGGAAGGTTTTCAGCCAGCCTTCTTTCGCCTTCAATAGACTCTGAATATGGTTTGCTGATCAGAGAGATATACAGGTGAAATTCCATTACAACAAATATCTTTATAACAAAATTTTCATTGTCCCGAAAGTTTCCTCATATGACAGAGTCTATAGAAATCTTGTTAATATGAAATACATTCAGCAGATATTTTCATTACAATGAAGTTCCCAAAAGACTTTGAAATGCCTGAATAAATCCACAGAGCAGTTAGTTCTGTAGTCGCAGCTCAGTTGTACACAATGATTCCTGAACGTAAACATTGTAAATTTTTCTCTTTCTTCAAACTTTCCTTAAACTGTTTTATTGCTGTGTTTGTTTTCTGTGGTTTTCAGTGATACCTTTTGCTTATTGCTCATCACAATTTGACAAACATGGAATTTAACTCATTGTCACCCTCCTATAGAAATAGCAGATGCTCGTTCAATAAACATTTCTATTATTGTGCAACTTATTCAAGATAAAGCAAACCCACTGTTGTAAGGTTTCTAAATTCTTTTGGGACTTTCCCAAACAGGACGACACACCGAAGAGCGTCCCAAACTGTGATCACTACGTCTGTGGAAGTCTGTTTATCAGTTGCCGGGGAAACAGCAGGCTCACAGCGCTGCAGTGGCTCACCGACGATGCAACTCCGATAAGATCTTGATGGATAATACAAGGAACATTATAAATGCAAGGAACAGTATTACTTGGCGACTAACCTGGTCACGACCCTGCCTGATTGCTGTGTCGGTGTATAGGAGAGTGGTACATCCCGCTACAATAAAAAACTGTGCTGTTCCTGTTTCAAGCTGAATACAGCAGGTTTTGCTAAAGTACTGAGACTCAGTCTCGTGTTTTGGGGTGCAAGACTTTAGAAGAAGATTTTACTGTCAACTGGGGTTGGATAATTCGCTTTTGGGATCGTTTTGGAATTGCAGCCAAAGCAATCTGTGGAGAAGAATCTGCAGTTCCAATTGAAAAAGCAAATGAATGGTGTGCAGATGAAATCAGGAAAATCATTTCAGCTTATGAGCCTGAAGACATCTACTATGCTGATAAGACTGGAATCTTCTATCAGCTGCTACTGCATCGCACTTTAGCACTCAAAGGTGATCCATGCTGAGGAGGAAAAAAATCTAAACAAAAGTTGACAGCTCTACTTTGCTGCAATTTAACTGGCAACCACAAAGTTATTCTTTCCCTGCGAGTATAAAGTGAACCAGTGAGCTTTTTGGATTGTCTTCCGCGGTGCTCTGCTGTAGAGATGTGAGCCTGCGGTTGCCCTGCTCCGGCAACGGACAAACAGTCTTCCACAGACGTGGCAATCGTGCTTCAGAAACCTCACCATATGAAGACACAGAAAAGGAAGATTCTGCTTCTGATTCTTAACTGTGCTGCCCACAGCAAGCTTCCACATTTAGATATTGTTCGAGTTGAATTCCTCTCATCCATTTGCACAGCAGTGCGTCAGCTATTGGATTTAGGCATCATTCACAACCTGAAAGTGTATTATCGCAAGGAAATGCTGAGAAAAATTCTCGTCAGCATAACTTGTAG
Organism: Polypterus senegalus; assembly: GCF_016835505.1. Taxonomy (NCBI): domain Eukaryota; kingdom Metazoa; phylum Chordata; class Cladistia; order Polypteriformes; family Polypteridae; genus Polypterus; species Polypterus senegalus. The sequence goes on from NC_053168.1 coordinate 95,351,341, forward strand.
ACAGGAGGAGCTGAAAACTAACATGAAAGATGCTATTAAAATGATTGCAAACGCCAGGACGCAAGTTAAATCAAGCATTATAGCAACAAATATAGAATCTCATTACTACAATATTCTCATTACAACAAAATTTTTTTTTAGGTTCCTGGCACTTTGTTGTAAAGGAATTTTACCTGTGGTCACAAATAAAAGGTGTTGGCTTGATTTGGAAAATGATAACCCTTTTAGAAATGATCATGTTGTACCCTATTATTAAACTCATTTATTTTTTCAAAAACTCTATCTATATATTTGTTTTTTTTAAACACATAGCACATTTGGCCTGATACAACAGACTGAGTATAAGTGCAATCACAGGACAAGACAAATTTTGAAAGAATAATAAAGTGATAATAAGTGCATTTTATAGCCATTTGGGTCTTACTTTCTGAATGACTCTTGCACATACCGGTCAAGGCAAAATCTAACAAGTCAAACGAAGCAAAATGCAATAAGAAAAAATGTGCATGTCCACAGTCACTCTGCAATTATTCATGAAAAAATGACAACTACAGCCACTTCACTGTAACTCAAAAGGGCATACTGAAAAGAATACTAAAAATAAAATAGAAATAAAATCTATTTTAAAAAACTGAAACCTAACTAACCTTAATAAGACATCATTATTTCTGCCAAATTAGAAAACATAAGCAAGGCAAAGTACTGTATATGCCCTCCTCAGTCTCAATGTTTACATAAAAGAGGACCAGCAGCTAAAATGAACATTAAAAAGTCTTTATGTGAAGTTGCCACTGTTCCCAATGAATAAGTGCATTTCAGTAATATTGGTCATTCTAATCATTATTTTTCTTAAATGGACACACTAGAAACAGTTCTTTATAGCTCTGTACATTATGTAAAGGTATAGGCCAGTAAAAACCAATCCCAAGGTTAAACTTAAAAAGAGATTAAAACTGGATTTTGTGCTGCCTGACATATTCAGTGTGTTTACATGCAGTTTAATGGCCTGGTTATTCACAGAAATTTGCTTTTAAAAATGCCATCCATTATTCCTGTTAGAAAAACTGGGTTATAGGGCACTGAGAAATTTTTAAAACAAATGCAGTTTTCTTCACATGTAACCTCTATTATTTAGCAATGTAAATCCTTAACTGGGTTAAAATTAAAGATTTAGTAGACTGCACATGTCTGTTGCACACTGTTGTCCTGCTCAGGTGCTAGTTTCTGACACGCTTTCAGTAGCCATGGGTAAAAGCTCCCCCAAGATCAATTTCATGAGGCAAATGCTCAAGCGATCAAATTATTTCTTTTCCTGGTTGAAATAATCTGCCTTAATATTAATAAATTGTTAAATTATTGTTGATGAACTGAATGTGCAGTGCTAAGCTCAGTTGTAAAATTTCAAGAGGAATAGGACAACAATTAAAAAGTAACGTGCTTTAAGTTGTCAGATTACTTTTCAAAACAATGAGTAACCAAATGCAATACTAATTTTATTGAATTTAAAAATACCTGTATTATTATTATCCCAGCAGCACTGGGTATAAGGCAAGAAGCACGCATACCGCTACACTGATCCTTTGCAGAGCTCAATCGCACAGCCAAGAAACAAATTAGCTGCATATAATCCGTTAACAGAAACCTATAAATAAAGTAATAGATTAATTTACATTAAGTTATTTGCTATAGATATGTTGAAATAGGGGTTCTGCAGTGGGCAACTTCCATACGTCGAACTTTTAGGTGCTTAGTTCGAGGGTGTGAAAAGGGGATGAATGCTATTTACTTCAAAGCATATGAAGGACTAAACATATTTGCCAAATAAGAACTCTGGAAGTTTATTTGAACATGTAAAGACTGATTTTTAACAAATCAGGTTTCTGCCTTTATTTGGTTATTCACTTTATCCCACTTTTGTGTGTGTATGTAAAAGCACCCTTTGATACTCAACAAGAGTAGGTGTGGGCTACTGTGAGCCATGACGCATAATACCTCATACAAACTGACCTTTTGTTAACAATCCTGCCTCAGTGTAATTGTGCTGCTATAGCAGCCTGTGTTAATATTGTTATTAGCCAGTTTTGGTTCATCCCAACCCCCTTCTAATTTGATATTTATTGGTATGTCCCTAGCTCGTGCTTTGCTACTCGGATTTAGTCTTAGCTTGGCATCCCGCCATATTGTATTTTAGGTTAAAGAAATTATCGTCTTTTTACCTTCAACCTCATAATGGTTTTCACATACTGATACTTTGTATGACTTCTTCCCAGAAATACACATTAAAGTATATGGATTCTCAGCCTTGACTTTCACTATAATCATACTCCATAAGGACTGGGTCTTAGGAGTGAAGCATCGCTAATATGGCATTCAGGGACTGAATAGTAAAAGGATCCCACTGTCAAGACCTTTCCCAAATGCAGATAATCAGAATTTTGTTACACCTCCCAGGAACTGCCATATGCTCCCAGAGAGTTTTTTTCAATAAGTCATGTCATAAGACACCCAGGCTTTGGGCAACCTGAGCTGAATCCATGTGCAACACCATTTACCCCACTAGTACCTAAGCATGATCCACCAGATGCCATCAGCTACAGTAATGTTTAAGAAATACCTGTGGGCATGAAATCTGAAAGAGCTGAAATATGGGACTTTGCAAGGTACATTATCCACCGAGAATTCATGAATACTGGTCTCACAAGGTTCAACGACCACCCAGAAAACTACAGGAGCTGGAGATCCACATTTAAGACATCAATCCATGACTTAGACATCTCACCGATGGAAGTACTAGATCTACTGGTGAGATGGCTTGGGCACCAATTGACAGAATATGCCAAAAGATATAAAAATGTTCATGTAGACAATCCATCCACAGGCCTCAACCTTTTCTGGGAGAGACTAAACCAAACAGATGGAAGCTCTGAAGTCATTGAGCTTTCCTTATTCAAAAGACTATAGGACTTTCCTAAACAGTCCATCAAAGATGACCACAAGCTTTTGGAACTTAGTGACATTCTCCTTGAACTTGAAATTGATAAAACAGATCCACATTTACCTGGTCTCAGTTATTTAGATACTGCTCATGGTGTTAACCTCTTGGTGGCAAAACTGCTATGCCATCTTCAAGAGAAGTGGACTTTGGTGGGTTCCAAGTACAAATAGCAGCATCAAATCTCTTTGCCACCCTTTTCCTTTTTCTCGGAATTCATTAGACAGATTGCCAAGGCCAAAAATGATCCAAGCTTCTCAGTGAATGAAGTACATGTGCCAAGCTCAACAACTGTGAGGTATGAGAACTTTTGAGTGCTACACAAAAGGACTTAAGGGGAAAACCGCAAGTTCCCAGCTCTGTAGCAGTTTGCTGTAAAAGTGAATCAGAAAATATTGTGGTTGCACTGTAAGCACCTGCCGTTGATGGGTGATGTAAGGAACATTATAAATGCAGGGAACAGTATTACTTGGCCAGTAACCTGGCCACGACCCTGCCTGATTGCTGTGTCTGTGTATAAGAGAGTGGTAGGTAGTATATGTGAGTTGGGTGGTGGCCAAAGCGGGGACCTTGGCAGTCCGATCCTCGGCTACAGAAGCTGGCTCTTGGAACGTGGTAAGTCCCGCTACAATAAATAACCATGCTGTTCCTGTTTCAAACTGAATAAAGCTGGTTTTGCTAAAGTACTGAGACTCAGCATCGTGTTTTGGGGTGCAAGACAGGGACTCACATGTCACAATGTATTTTGGCAAGCTTTGATGGGCTGAATGGCCTGTTCTCATCTAGAGTGTTCTAATTCTAATGTAATTTTCACAGCCATCAGTAGATGGTATATAAATGTCAAAAGAACCCTGCTGTCGGGGACTCCTATTTTAAATATCATTTGCTTTTGTTGGGGGTTTATACCCTAAGGAATCCATTGGGTACATTTATTTCTGAAATATAGTTATAGGTTTCAATTTGGACAACGATATTGTTGATTCCTGTTGCTGGGAACATCCCAGGGTGGGCATGCCCTCAGAAGTTATGACCTTTTAATCATGATGCAACATTATAAAAGTTCACTCAGGGCTATGCTTCCCCATTTGACTACATGGATTCCAAAAAACTTCAAACCTTTTTAGAAAGTTTTCTGTTTTGTTTCTTCTGTTTTTGAACTCTCTGCAATCCTTCTTAGTTTGATTTTGCTTCACGATTTTTGTCTTTGAATACCCTTGCTTTGGTTTTTGACTATACCCCTGTCTTACAGTCATCTGCTTAAATCTTATGCCTACTGGCATAACACCTGATTGCAGTGGCTTTTTATTTTATTAGATAACTTAATATTATTAATGTCATTCATATTCTGATATTTTTCTGCATGATTTTAGGTAATAATGTTTTCATATAACATAACATCTTGAACTCTCATTGAGTGTAAGTAGGCTGACTCAGTGTTGAAATTACATCTCTTAGTATTTTAGTATATCAAATAGCAAAATACCCGCGCTTCGCAGTGGAGAAGTAGTGTGTTAAAAAAGTTATGAAAACAAAAAAGAAACATTTTAAAAAAAAGGTAACATGATTGTCAATTCCTGCGGTGGGCTGGCGCCCTGCCCGGGATTTGTTCCTGCCTTGCGCCCAGTGTTGGCTGGGATTGGCTCCAGCAGACCTCCGTGACCCTGTGTTAGGATATAGCAGGTTGGAATATGGCTGACTGATTGTCAATGTAATTGTCGTAGGCTTATTTTAGTACTGACAGTGAATTTGGTGATTGTACAGAGTTTAATTTATGTTTGTAAATGTTGTGTAAGCACAGTTTTAGGATGTAAGAACCTCTTTGTAAACGACGTTTGCAGTTCTGCCCTCGGTCTGTAAAACGACCAAGCTGTCTGGTGAGCTTACTCTTGAGCATGCAACGTACAATACAGTTGGCCATGTGAGAAGCAATCTTGTGTCAAGTGAATACCGACCTTTTTTTAGAGTCTGGCCCTATGACTTATTTATTGGCATAGTGAAGCAGACACTTACTGGAAATTGGAGGTGTTTGAATTGGAATGGGAGGTCAGAGGGTATGAGAGGGATGCGAGGAATAAATACAGTCTCCCCTGAGCCAGTTCCAGTGAAGACAGTTGTCTCAATGATGTTCTTGTGCAGAGATCTGATCTGAAGCCTGGTGCCATTACAAAGTTTTGGTGGTTATAAGTTTTGTAGTAAAGCGGTGGAGTAAAGGAAAAGACAGGAGTCACCAGCAGGAAGACAAGAAGCAAGTCGAACAATAACAGGCTTGAAGCAGTGGAGTAAATGAAAAGGCAGGAGTCACCAAAAGGAAGACGTGAAGCAAGTCGAACAATAACAGGCTTGAAGCGGTGGAGTAAAGAAGAAGTGAGTAGTGAGCATGACGAACAGCTGAGGAAAGTAAAAAAGTGAGTGAGTAGGCACATGAGCACGGGATGTCGTTAATGTATATAGGGAGGGAGCCAACCATGTGGTAGGTGCGCGGACAAAGGAAAAAGGAAGGGGGACCGTGGGCGGCCCTTGTGCATCTCTGCCGTAAAATAAATCCTCTGTTAACGGAAATAAGGAATGAAATGAAACATACTTAACATTTGTAAGTACAGTATAAAGGATGAGCATGGGAAATTTGGGCTTCCTATGTATATTGGAAGTCGCAGAAATAGTGAGGAGGGGTTTCCCTTATCTATATATACAGTTTAGGGGGTACACCCGTTTCCCCTTGGGTGTGGCAATAGGACATGAAACATACCTAACTTTTGTAAGTACACATGGAAAGTGGGAGAATTAATGATGAGTCAGTGAGGGCTTTGCCTTCTATATGTATTGATGATATAATGATAATGGAACAAAATTATATCCAAGCTTGATGATGAATATGTGTAAATCTTTAAAAATGATTGGTTTTTAAAGTCATTTCCAAATCAAACATTAAAGAGAGTTTTTTGTACAACCACAAGTAATTGAATATTTCATAATTTTATTCTTACTACAGACATATGAAAAAGGTTACTATAATGTTAACACATCAAATGCACTATAAACAGAATTTTAGAACATATTACATGACTTAGGCCTTGTTCACACGGGCGTTAAAATCGAGCGTTTTTGCGTCAGAAGGCGTCCGTGAGCGGGATCAAGCGCCAAAGGTTTTCTACACGTAGGAGTCAATGAGAGTGTTCACACGGGCTTTGGTGACGGCGCTTTGTCCGCTGCGCTTGGCTTTATACGGCTTTAAAAAAACGTTGCATGCAGCTTTTTCTTGGCGTTCAAAACCCAACAAACGCAAGGAAACCGCTTCTAGTTCGTTTTTTGCGTGTTTATTTTACGCTTTGGAGGGGGGTGGGGGGGTGTGTGGTTATTTCAGTGCATAACACCGGTGTAAGCGCACACTCGACTACTGTTTCCTTACCTCAAAGTGACAAGTAGTCTCTCTTTGGGGCTAACACCAAGTCGCATATTGGTTGATCGGCGTGCAATGTGGCATTGCACCAGCTGCAGCAGACAATCAAAAGTGGAAACCGACATCCGACAGTAATTAAAAAACTTGCGCGGAAATTTTCGCATTTCTTCATAAAGCACAAAAAAACTTCCTTTAACCCGACGTTGTGCAGTCAGAGGATGAACCCAGTAGCGGCGGCGATTTTTTCTCTCCCTACGTCCATATTACGAGTATTTTTAAAACAAGAAGATTAATATCTAACATAGCAAAATGGTCCATATTGAAAGGAGGCACCTCAAATAAAACGACAAGGGCTTTCATATCCAGTTCCCGACACTGCCTCCACAGGTTAACACACAAACTACAATTTGGGCTGCAGGCTGGCGTTAGACAGAGACAAACAAACACCGGTGTAGAAGTCAATCGATCGCCACCACAAAATGCAACATAAACGTCTAGGACGTTCAGAGCAAGTTCGTTTATCCAAAAACTTAACGCCCGTGTGAACAAGGCCTTAGTTGGTCTATGAGTATCTTCAGACAAGAAGGATAGTGGAGAAGTTGCGGAGGAAAGTGTAGCCTGGCCACTTGAGCATTTTACCACTAGGATAATCAGACTGTCAGTGAAATTAATTGACAGTAAGAATCAGTATCTTATGCAATGTTTAAAAACATTGTTGTCTTTGGAGAAGTCAACCAAACAAAATGTACTGTACCTTTATTTCATAAACCAGCAAAATACCCGCGCTTCGCAGCGGTGAAGTACTGCATTCAAATTTTTATTAAGAAGAAAATTAAACATTTTTAAACTGTGGGACAATATGCCAATAATTATTTGTTAAGGATCTCTTTGTATACCATGTTGTCAGTTCGGCCCTCCGGTTGTAACATGACAAAGCTGTGCGCTGAGCTTACTCTTGAGCATGTAACTTACAGTTGGCCATGTGAACAGTAATCTTGTCTCAAATCTCACAGCTTGGATTGCTGCTGTCATAATCGGTTTGAGTTTCATGGTTTGTTTCAATTACGACAGTATTTGCAGGATTTGTTGTGTTGAAGTGACATTTGGCATCTGTCAAGCGTTGTAAGCACACAACCGGTTTCATCGATAAAATCACATCCAGCTTTTGAGAGTTTACACATTCATAAACATCAAAGTGTCTACTACTGAAATCGTCACCTGTGAATCTAAGATGTTTAAGAGGCATTGGCGGTTGTCGAAAGGTGTAAAATATTTGGCCATTTCGGTACACTTGAAAGCGACAACCGAACAATTCAGTGGCAGCCATCAACTCACATGCAGAACCATAGGTGAAGGGCTTAAGCATTTCACTCTTCTAGTGCTCCTGTGTAGTATAATTATCTCCTGTACCGTCATCAGTCCACACCTTGAACCTGTCCCAGTCATTCAATACATAAGACACAATGTTCCTCCGGATATCAAGAGTGAGCCTGATATGGCCGTGCAATATGTAACAAAGAGAATGGAAAAGGTAGGTGGTATCTCCGGCATGGAAACCACTCGGTAAGTGACAGTTCTTTGATCGATTGAATTTCTTGAAGATGGGCCCATAAGTAACAAAGACTGTTGAAAAGTTCAATATGGCGGCCGACAGTGGCATCAAACTACCGAAATAAGTACGTACATTGGTTTCAGTTAGTGGAGGGAAGCCGCCTACCAAATTTCGAGAAGATGGGGCCATAAATAAGAAAGTTCAACATGGCGGACGTTGTTGAATGTTATGACCGTTACGCGGACAATTTCGAAATGAAATCTGCTTAATTGTTGTAAGTAAGCTGTAAGGAATGAGCCTGCCAAATTTCAGCATTCAACCTACACGGGAAGTTGGAGAATTAGTGACGTTGGAAAGTTCAATATGGCGGCTGACAGTGGCGTCATTCCACAGAAATAAGTATGTACATTGGTTTAGGTTAGCGCAGTGAAGCCGCCTACCAAATTTCGTGAAGATAGGGCCATGAATAAGAAAGTTCAATATGGCGGACGTTGTCGACCGTTATGACCGTTACGCGTAGAATTTCAAAATGAAACCTGCTTAACTTTTTTAAGAAAGCTGTAAGGAATGGGCCTGCCAAATTTCAGCCTTCTACCTACACGGGCAGTTGGAGAATTAGTGACGCGTTTGGAAAATTCAATATGGCGGCCGACAATGGCGTCATACCACCGAAATAAGTACGTACATCGGTTTTGGTTAGCACAGGGAAGCCGCCTACCAAATTTCGTGAAGATGGGGCCATGAATAAGAAACTTCAATATGGCGGACGTTGTTGACCGTTATGACCGTTACGCGTAGAATTTCGAAATGAAACCTGCTTAACTTTTGTAAGTAAGCTGTAAGGAATGGGCCTGCCAAATTTCAGCCTTCTACCTACACGGGAAGTTGGAGAATTAGTGACGTGTGGAAAATTCAATATGGCGGCCGACAATGGCGTCATACCATCGAAATAAGTACGTACATCGGTTTTGGTTAGGAAGCCGCCTACCAAATTTCGTGAAGATGGGGCCATAAATAAGAAAGTTCAACATGGCGGACGTTGTCGACCGTTATCGACCGTATGACCGTTCGTGTAGAATTTCAAATGAAACCTGCTTAACTTTTGTAAGTAAGCTGTAAGGAATGAGCCTGCCAAATTTCAGCCTTCTACCTACACGGGAACTTGGAGAATTAGTGATAAGTGAGTCAGTGAGTGAGTGAGTGAGTCAGTCAGTGAGGGCTTTGCCTTTTATTAGTATAGATATTAGTAATAATATAGTGGGCACTGAATAATTGGTCAACTGGTTCATATAGTGGGTAGCAACTCTGACTAACAGTTCCATCATTCTTTAGTCAAATCCTAGCCCAATCATTGTCTGTGTGTAATTTGCATATTCTTCGTGTGTACTGAGAGTAAATAATTTTTTTAAATATTTCATTGAGGGTTATAAAATGGACAGACGGAAGGATGGATTATCCTTTACTGGTATTGCATCTCTTGCTAATTTACCTCTCTGACAAGCTTTGGTAAAACATAACACTGTAAATTAGTAGGCTGTGTTTGACTGGTGATTCTAAATTAGCTATGTTGTGAGCATGTTTGGATAGGTGCAGTCATATGTTGTGCAATAGGTTGCAAAACTGTCCAGAGTTATTTCTCAATTTGCAGTCAATGTCGCCAGTTTAGTGAAAAATTTAGATCCCCCTAAAATCAGAGTAAATGTTTAACTTTTTACAAATGTACTTTTTTAATTACATCTCTATACAATAGATATGATAGCTACAATTAGTATATTTCAAAAAAAATATACAGAAATTAATCTTCTGCACACCAACACCACCATTTAGATTTTAACAGAGTTCAGACTCTGGATTATGTGTGTTTTATTGCTATATGGATAGCTGAAACTATTGCTGTATGCTAGAAATCTCAATCTATATGCTTCCGTTAGGTTAGATTATCTCAGGTTACAACGTGAGTTACCACAGCTATGCTGATGACACACAGCTGTACTTATCTATAGCACCTGATGACTCCGACTCTTTCGATACACTAACACAATGTCTTACTGGTATTTCTGAATGGATGAATAGTAATTTTCTCAAACTAAATAAAGAGAAAACTGAAATTTTAGTAATTGGCAATAATGGATTCAGTGAGGTTATCAGAAATAAACTTGATGCACTAGGATTAAAAGTTAAAACGGAAGTAAAAAATTTAGGGGTAACCGTTGACTGTAATCTGAATTTTAAATCGCATATTCATCAGACCATTAGGACAGCATTTTTTCACTTAAGAAACATAGCTAAAGTTAGACCTCTTATATCATTGAAAGATGCGGAGAAATTAATTCACGCTTTTGTTTTCAGTAGACTAGATTACTGTAACGCACTCCTCTCAGGACTACCCAAAAAAGACATAAATCATTTGCAACGAGTGCAGAATGCAGCTGCTAGAATCCTAAACTGGGAAAAGAAAATCCGAACACATTTCTCCAGTTTTGATGTCACTACACTGGTTGCCTGTGTCATTCAGGATTGACTTTAAAATACTGCTTATGGTTTATAAAGCCTTAAATAATCTCGCTCCATCTTATATATCGGAATGCCTGACGCGTTATATATTCCAAATCGTAGCCTTAGATCTTCAAATGAGTGTCTCCTTATAATTCCAAAAGCTAAACTTAAAAGAAGTGGTGAGGCGGCGTTCTGCTGTTATGCACCCAAAATCTGGAATAGCCTGCCAATAGGAATTCGCCAGGCAAATACAGTAGAGCACTTTAAAACACTGCTGAAAACACATTACTTTAACATGGCCTTTTATAACTTCACTTTAACTTAATACTGATACTCTGTATGTTCAATTCTTCATAATAATTATTCACAGTGGCTGCAAAATCCATACTGACCCCTACTCTCTCTTCTGTTTCTTTTTCCGGTTTTTTGCCTGGCGGCCGCGCCACCACCTACTCAAAGCATCATGATGCACCAACATTGATGGACTGAAAGCCAGAAGTCTACGTGACCATCATCATCAGGTCCTTCCATGAAAACCCTAAATACAAAGAGGACTGTTTGACTTATGTTAGGTAGATTGCCCAGATGGGACTGGGCGGTCTCTTGGTCTGGAACCCTACAGATTTTATTTTTTCTCCAGCCTTTGGAGTTTTTGTTTTTTCTGTCCACCCTGGCCATCGGACCTTACTCTTATTCTATGTTAATTAATGTTGACTTATGTTTATCTTTTATTGTGTCTTCTATTTTTCTATTCATTTTGTAAAGCACTTTGAGCTACATTTTTTTGTATGAATATGTGCTATATAAATAAATGTTGATTGATTGATTGAGAAATGAATTGTGACCCAATGTTAAAATATTACATATAAAATTAAACTGATTTTTTTATGCATAGATTTATGTTCCTGTATTTGGCCACAGCATCCTTACTGATACTCCTTCAACTTGTACCTACTGTATAAGAGAAAACCCCATGTGCAGGCAATGTTATTAGTTACAAGGAAGTACAACTTCACTGTAACTATTAACAAACAAAATTAGAAACAATTCCAAAAAAGTAGGGACAACAGGATAAATGCTACTTGAAAATAAATAGGAATAGTTTGTAAATTTTCTTTGACCTATATTCACATAAAAACAGTATAAAGTCAAGGTATATTAGTGTTTTACCTAATTAATTGCATTGTTTTTTAAGATTGTTTTTTTCATCTGTGATGGAAAAGAGCATAGTGGAATTGTGTTTTGTTTTTGGAAAAAACAGCTGTTCTGTTCTATGGGCCAAAGAAGACAACCCAAGCTTTTATCAGTGTCAGGTTCAAAAGCTAATGTCTGTCTTGGTATGAGTGTCTGTCAGTCCTCCAGACACCAACTTCACCAGGTATGTCTCTGGATATTCCAGCAAGACAACACCAAACCACATTCTGACTGTGAATGTGTGGCACAGTATGAAACACAAAATAGGGCAACGAAGGCCCTCGTACAACAGTGCAAGTGAAGACCTGCAAAATGAACGAATAGGAGAAAACCTTGCTTGCTAAACCTAACCAACTTGTGTCTGCACTGCCTAAATGCTTAATAGGTGTTATTTGAAAAATGGTTACATGACACAATGGTAAACATTTTACAGTCCCAACTTTTCTGGTACGTACATGAGTGCATATTTTCAAACAAATAGTTATACTCACAAGGTAAAATTCAAATAATGTGCTGTTGTAATGGTTTCAATAATGTACAGGGTGAAGGAAATTTACAAACTACTCATTTTTGTTTTTATTAGCATTTTCCGTACTGTCCTAACTTTTTGTAATACAATTTATGATATAGCACAGTACACTTGTTAAATTGCATATGCAAGTTATTTACTTTGTTTTCAAACCAATTACGCCTTTCATTGAAAATATAATTTATTAGGGGGCTTTGCCCCCTGCTCGCTTCACTCACCAACCCCTGTGCCTGCACTAAGCACTAGCCTCTTTGCGTTCTGTCACTTGTGTATGGGGATACGGTTGTACAATTTAAACAGATTTTTATTTTCATGGGAATTGTTACATATGCATAATAGAACTATCTAACATTACAGCAAGTAATTAACCATATTAAAAAAGAGTAAAACATAAAAATTTGTAAGTAAATTATGTTTCATGTTGCGTCCAGAGTTATTTGTTGTGTAATACGATATTGTTCTGTTTGGCTTTGAAATTAACACATGAATACTTTTTAAACTTACACTTTTACTGTAAAACTTCAGTAAAAACTATTTTTTCAATTAAATTTTCATCAATATCGCATTGAATTTTGATTCTTTGTTTGGACTTTCATCGTGACAATGCAACCTATAACTGCCTGTGTTTGAATTTCATTTCTTTCCCTCTATTAAATAAAACGACTTTCTTGAATGTTTGGCTCTGAGATTTGTTAATTGTCTTTGCAAACGCTATTCTAACAGGAAACTGTTAACATTTTAATATGAATGGCATCTCCTTTGTTGTGTAATGTTATCCACAGAAGATGTACTACATTACCTTTCTTGGATACATCCTTCTGTCCACAGTAATTTGTGCAGTGGAAGACATTCTTCGGGATATTGCAAATTGATGTTTTTATCTTCCACACGATCACCACCAACTGTTTCAGCATAATCTATAGACACACATTTAATCAATCTGCTTTATAAATTTCTTGTATTTTTTCTTTTGTGAATAAATATCCTCTTTTATAAAGATGATCTGTTTGCTCTTTCATCTAGGGGCTTTACGGCCCCAAACCCAAGGTGGGGCTTGCGCTATACTGTATTTTGGGATATTTTTGGAATTTTAAAAACCTGTTCTTCATAGTTGCGGTGGGCTGGCCCCCTGCCCAGGGCTTGTTCCTGCCTTGCAACCTGTGCTGGCTGGGATTGGCTCCAGCAGACCCCCATGACCATGTGTTAGGATATAGCAGATTGGACGATTACTGACTGACTGTTCTTCATAGTGAGGCCTAGGGAGGCCTGAAGCATCACATCTTCCTGGGGTAAGGCTTGCCTTTGGGTGAGACCTGTTTTGGGCAAACCAGTCACAATTCTGGCCTGTTTTTGTGGGTGTTTTTCTAGGCATCACCTGTTTTTGCAATTTTTGTGCCTAAATGAAAAAAACAGCAGGGCCAGAGTGTACAAGTGGTCAACACAGCCACCTGTTTACTATGACTATTTATTATGATGCGCAGGATAAGAGGACACCATTTAAACACTCATATTAAAAGAAATTTTAAATGATTAAGTAGATTCCATAGTAGCAACAATGTAAATCAGGTTCAAAACACAATAGATAGAGCTTAAGGGGAATAAGACAAAGTCTGAAAGAACTTTAATTGGGTTTCAAGATCTAAGTAAGAGGATGGGAATAGAAAAAAGCTCTCTGAGCCAAACTGAAGTTATAAGAGCTTCATAAGCTTAGTTATGCAATACAGTGTAAATACTAAAGACTGGACATTTAGAAGGGGAGAAAGAATAAAAAAGGAAGTCAGGAAAGCAGAGGAATAAGTAATTCCACATGTTCTTATCAATGACTGAATTTGTAAATAAAAGAAAGGATGAGGAAGAATAAGTAAAATGAGACTGGAAATAATGGAATAACAGGATGATAGCCAGGTCCAATGATAGTATTTAAGGACAGTTAGCAAGAATTGAATAAAAGGTATTAATGAACCACTTGGAGAAGTTCTGGCATGCCAAAAGCCATGAAAATGTTCCAGGAAGTAAAATCATTAAGGGTCAAAACCAGAAAGACAAACTAATGCGACAGAGCCCAATACATAGCTAAAAATCATAGTTAAAAGTATGTCACAAGTTGCAATCTTTGGGAAGGATAGATAGATAGATAGATAGATAGATAGATAGATAGATAGATAGATAGATAGATAGATAGATAGATAGATAGATAGATAGATAGATAGATAGATAGATAGATAGATAGATAGATACTTTATTAATCCCAAGGGGAAATTCACATAATCCAGCAGCAGCATACTGATACAAAAAAAAACAAAAAACTAAAGAGTAATAAAAACGCAGGTAAAAACAGACAATAACTTTGAATAATGTTAACGTTTACCCCCCCCGGGTGGAACTGAAGAGTCGCATAGTGTGGGGGAGGAACGATCTCCTCAGTCTGTCAGTGGAGCAGGACAGTGACAGCAGTCTGTCGCTGAAGCTGCTCTTCTGCCTGGAGATGACACTGTTCAGTGGATGCAGTGGATTCTCCTCTGCATGGCACTAGCAAAGGACAAAGCATCCTGACATCTGAATCTCATAATAGTGATGCCCATTAAAAAAGCAAGACAGCAATGTGATAGAATGAAAATATAACATTAAAATATAATCAAAGATCTTGAAACAAAATTAAGCAACAAAATAAAAGTGAAACTTATAAAGTGTAAAATGAAAGTAAATTAAAGTTGCTGTATCCTGATAATCATCTGCACTCTTAACACAGCCCACCATAGAGCTTTCCAATCAGCCGCTGTACAGCTGGATACAATGGTTTAAAATACTCTGAGTGGTGCAATGAGACTAACAACACTAAAGCAGCTAAGATATTTGAAATAGTTTCGCCATTCCGTGCACCATTATATTGTTACAGGTTGATTACAATCAGATGCCTTAAATTTATAAACATGTGGTTAATTTCAGTGTATTTGATAAAGCTGTGTCAGGGATGTAAATCTGAAAAAGAATGGGAAATCACACAGGAACAGTAGCGCTGCTTTGATGCTGGGTGCCGCCAGTTTGCAAAAACTTGCATATGCAGAGGGTAAGACTGCTGTGAGAATGTGTGTGGCTTTATGCCAAGTTTAGTTTTTATATATCTCGAATTAAGTGTGGAAATGAGTGTACGCAACATTTTTGTGCGCATGCACCATTTACACATGAGGCCCCAGGAAAAGAGACAAAGTCAGAGTTTGTGCCAAGTTTTTTAACTGGAACTTAAGCCCATCTATTATCAAACCCCAAATGCTAGCAAAAAAATCAAAGTCTAGAAGTCAGAAAAAGTAGTTTTATACCAGAACTACATGTGAAAAATTTGTTTGCTTAAATCCCTAAAAGACTGACCTCGGATGATATTGCTCTGACCTTTATATGATTATGCCAAGCACCCCCAGCAAATTCTGCAAAATATCACCATGATAATTATCAATACAACATGGCAGCACCTGCAAACAAAACAAAATGCTGTTGCAGCATTAGTAAAATTTTTTTTAACTTTTTCAGGACATCTTCTACAACAAACTAAATGCCATAATTGAATTCCTTGGGTGTACAAAACCCAAAATAGACACATACATTGTCAGAGTGGCACATAAAAATTAAAGAATATCAACAATCATAACAATAATTCCTACTTGGCTATGAATACATATTCTGTGAGATCACAGAAGGATTCAGATACTTAATGAACTGACATGTACTTGATTGGCTATGAAGAAGAAATGTTGTGCAATTTATTTCCTTAATTGTCAGTAATGAAATGAGGTACCACTCTTTTGCTCTTCCATTCACCACATATCTCAGTCTGTTGCAAGATAACATTTTCTATGCAGTAGACACAGGATGAAGGAACAGGGGACTTAAAAAGGGGCGTAGTTCTGGATACAGTAAAAGTGCCAATTATCAAACCACTATTTAAAATGTTGGATCTAGACCCAAATACACCTAATAATTACAGATTCATTTCAAATTTACCCTTTCTCTCTAAAATACTTATAGTAATGGTTGCCAATCAGATTTAGCCTCACCTTACACATCACAATATATTTGAGAAATTCTAGTCTGGCTACCACACTGGTCATATTACAAAAGCAACACTAACATGTGTTGTAAACAACATTCTTATATCCTCTGGTGAAAGAAATTCCACTGTACTCATGCTGTTAGATTTATGTGCAGCATTAGACGCAACTGGGCATTGTACTATACAGGTTAGAAACTGACATAGAGTTCACATGCACTGTCCTTACTTGTTTTAGTTCTTATTTATTAAATCGATTCTAGTATGACTGCGGTGGGCTGGCACCCTGCCCAGGGTTTGTTTCCTGCCTTGCGCCCTGTGTTGGCTGGGATTGGCTCCAGCAGACCACCGTGACCCTGTAGTTAGGATAAAGCGGGTTGGATAATGGATGGATGGATGGATTCTAGTATGATACAGAAATATGCTGACAATACTCCTTCATTACACACAGAAGTGAGATACGGTGTCCTGCAGGGCTCAGTACTGGGACTTTTAACTGTTTTCACTTTATGTTTCCAACGGGAACCATCATTAGAAAACATAAAGTTAATTTTCACTTGTATGCAAATGACACCCAGTTAAACCTTTCTTTTTGGCCAAATGACAGCTGTCTGATGTTGTACTTAATTAGATGTGTTAGTGAGCTAACACTAGAATTACCAGAGCCTACGAAAAGACTCGTAGATCCATCCTACCTTAAAATGTTTCACACCTCTCCGTCAGCACCTTTTGTCCTGTAAATGTGTGGATAAGCAGCAAGCAGTCTGCTATCACATCCCCCCACCACGCACAGTTTTCTCAGCTCAAGTCTGTTTACCTGCGTGTCAGTTGCTTAGAGCTGTATAGAGTGAGAAGTCAAGCAAAATGACACCTTTTATAAATACTGTATCGTTATTTGGAACACTTGCATTTCACGTGTGTTCCGTGTGTACAACGATCTATGTTGTGAGCTGGAGGGCTGATCGCACCCCAAATAGAGACAGACGCCCCTGGGAAAACCACATACCCTGAAACACTGACTACACATTGCTCCTTATCCTTGCACTATAACGCGTAATACAAGCCTTGCGCGGTACTCCGACTTATAAGCCTTGCGCGCCTGTCAGTTTGGGAATTGATTGTTTGCTTTTATCTCTCTCTGCTCCTAGCGGAACTGTTATATCTGACTTGTCATGGAGCACGTTTAAGCTCATGTGTTTGCGGTGTCTGAATAAAAATCCTTCTTTTTCTACGACCTTCTGTGTCTCTGTGCAAATCTGTGACCCAAGCGTGACAAGTGGTACCAGGAGTGGTTGCACAGATGGATGCCGCCGAAGACTTATTTCAGAAGTCTAAAACATTTGCACTTAAAGACTGGAAACTAAACATGGATGACCCAATCCGTGCGCAAATTCAAGATTTGATACATAAAGTGCACTGTTGGTTTGAAGGAGACGTGATGGAAACAGTTGTCGTGAATATATTACTGGCGGCATACCTGAAGTTCTTAGAGATGAATTTCTACGGCATGGTATTAAATCATTAACGATTATGTCCAGACGATTAGAGGGTTCACAGTCCACTTGGAGAAAGAGCGGTGGATTTCGTGCTGCTTCGCAACATGTGAACGAACGTCCAGGACATTCTCGTCGCTTCGATCGACAAGCTGCAGGACCTGAAAATCTAATGGGGTCAGGTAGGACCCCGGGAAATCCAGTCGTAGATGGGACGCCTGTTTCTGGGGAGACAGCGGCAACAGCGGGTCGACAGACCGTGGAGGCTACAGAGCACGCCGACGGCGTGGACGCAGAGGATATTTCGAAACGGAGCCGACCGTAGATGTTTCCGATGTGATCAGCTCGGCCATTTGGCAAGAGATGTCGCTTGTCTCCAGCTCATTCAATGGGATTGGACTGGCGAGATTTGTTGCTCAACTATTACATATCCGGATGGAAAAGATGGCTTGTTGATCCCGGTGAAATTGGGGACAGAGAAATCTCAGCATTGTTAGATTCGGAAGTGACCTTTGTATTGTGAGACGAGACTGTCTTAATGAACAATGCCTTAGAGACTGTGAGACTGTAAAAATACGCTGTGTACATGGTGATGTTAAAGATTATCAGACTTTACTTCTTCCTTTAACTTATAGGGGCCACTTTAAGGTTTGGTCTGCCGTTTGACTCGTGCCCTTGGCCATTACTCATAGGACGGAGAAATGCCCTTTTTCCGAAACTGATTAATAAATGTAAGGGACCAGTAGTCCAGTCCACTAATGAACTTGGTGGGGGGGGAGAAGAAGAAGAAATCCAAGACGAAGAACTGGTAGCGGCGGGAAAATCTAGAGCCCAACTTAGATATTGAACCCGATCTCTCCAGCGAGACGGAGGAGGTCACCCCCGACAATCTTCCAGAATGGGCTGCTCCTTCTACATCTTCCCAGATTGCAAACGCCTCGAACACAAACCGAGTGTTAACGAACAATCAGATTTTGTGCGTTTGCAGCATACTGATAGCTCATTAGAATATGCATTTAAACAGGCTCGCCCTGCTAATGACTCTTATTACCAAGAGCGTAATTCCGGGGTGTGAAAACCCCACACTTTATAGAAAAGGACGGTTGCCTTTTCAGAGTGATCTCAGATCATTTGGAGGGGGAATTTATTGAACAACTGGTGGTACCTGAAGCACATAGGGAAACTGTTTTGCATCTGGCACATTCACACATCTTGGGGGGGCACCTCGGTGCCGACAAAACTAGAGACCGGTTATCAAAACGATTTTATTGGCTTAATATGGGAAAAGATGTTGAACGATTTTGTACTTCATGTCCAGACTGCCAGATCGTCTCTGCTTATAAGCCTCCTCGGGCTCCCCTTTGTCCTATGCCCATATTGGAAGTTCCCTTTCAGCGTGTGGGATTAGATATTGTGGGACCATTACCTAAGACTAAGGATGGGTACCAATATTTGCTGGTGTTGGTTGATTATGCGACACGATATCCAGAAATGATCGCTGAAAAGGCCAACTCTTCGGCTGTAGCCAAAGCACTATGTGAAACTTTTACTCGTATTGGTATCCCTAGAGAAATCTTAACTGATCAGGCACACCTTTCACTTCTCGCGTGATGAAACAATTGTGTGACAGCTTTGCTATTAAGAAATTGAGTACTACTGTTTACCATCCTCAAACGAATGGTTTAACCGGCGATTTAACAAAACATTGAAACAGATGATCAGGCGAGTTGCTCATAATGATCCCACAACATGGAACACTGTCCTACCGTTTGTTTTGTATGCTGCGTGCGAGAATCACCACAGGCGTCCACTGGCTTGAGTCCCTTCGAGTTGTTATTCGGCAGGCGCGCGAGGCATCCTGGATGTGGTGCGTGAGGAATGGATAGGAAACGAGAGAGCAGCTAAGGTCCAAGCTTTGCAGATCGACTAATTTCGTTGCAAGACAGAATTTCTATGCTTTCCTCTATTGCTGTGGAACACCAACAACGAGAACAGGAAACTCAGAAGCGTCTTTACGATAGGCGCAGCAAGCTCCGTGAGTTCAAACCTGGCGATCGTGTTTTGGTACTGGTTCCCTCGGATCCACACAAATTCTTAGCTAAATGGCAGGGCCCGCCATTATTGAGGAGCGTATGAGTCCGTAAATTACAAGGTTAGAATACCGGCGGCGCAAACCATTCCAGATTTTACACATTAACCTCTTGAAGGAATGGCACGACCGACAAGAGGTTAACACTTCCTTGGCTGCTGTTTCTCAGTCCGATGTTACCATTGGTAACGATCTTACTGACACGCAAAAGACAGAACTGTTATCTTTGATAGAACGGAACACTGATGTCTTTTCAGATTTACCAGGCAAGACTAACATTACAAAACATAAAATTACCACTGCACCTGATGTTCGCGTACAGATGCGGCCGTTCCGGATACCGAAGCGCGAAATATTGTGCTTGAAGAGGTAAAAAAGATGCTGACACTGGGTGTAATTCGTGAAAGTAAAAGTGACTGGTGCAGCCCAGTCGTATTAGTCCCAAAGCAAGACGGTTCGGTTCGGTTCTGTATCGATTTCAGACGCTTGAATAAGGTCTCTAAATTGATGCTTATCCCATGCCCCGTGTCGATGAACTGTTGGAAAAACTGGGTCAGGCGAGCTATATCTCCACGCTAGATCTCACGAAGGCTATTGGCAGGTGCCTTTAGAGGCTAGCAGTTGTGAGAAAACGGCATTTGCGACTCCTGACGGACTCTATGAATTTACAAGACTCCGTTTGGTCTTCACGGGCACCTCTAACTTTTCAGCGTATGATGGATCAGATCCTACGTCCTCACTCTGAATATGCTGGGGCATACCTTGACGATGTCGTGATTTTTAGCAATGATTGGAAAACACACTTAGAGCGGCTTCAAGCCGTTCTTGAAAGCTTGAGACAGGCTGGCCTTACTGCTAACCCTAAGAAATGTAAACTAGGCATGTCCGAGACTCATTACTTAGGCTATTCTATGGGCAAGGGTTTACTTAGGCCACAATTAAGGAAAATAGAAGAAATGCTTGTTTACCCGAGACCTGAGACACAGAAACAAGTACGCCTTTCTGGGACTCGCTGGTTACTACAGAAAATTCATTCCAAATTTTGCACATAGAGCTGCTCCTCTTACAGAACTTACTAGAGGCAGAAAAACGACCTGTCCTGTGGACAGAAAATTGCTAACGTTCTTTCAACGATTTAAAAAAAGCATTGTCTTCTTACCCGGTTCTAAGGAACCCGGATTTCACAAAAGATTTTATCTTGCAAACAGACGCAAGTGCATTTGGTGTGGGCGCAGTCCTGTCACAAATTTTTGATGGAGAAGAACATCCAATCACATATTTGAGTAGGAAATTACTTCCTAGGGAACGCAATTATTCTACAATTGAGAAAGAATGCTTGGCAATTAAGTGGGCTGTGGAAGCGCTTCGCTATTACTTGTGGGGACGAAACTTCACTTTGGTAACTGATCATGCTCCACTCCAGTGGTTGTACCGACAGAAAGATACAAACTCTCGTCTAATGAGATGGTTTCTGGGTTTACAACCTTACAGTTTCACAGTAAAGCACCGACCAGGTTCTGAACACGTCAACGCAGAAGTGTTATCACGACTAAATGAACCTAGTACAGAGAGTCGCTTGATTCACAGGAATGTGAATAAAGCTGAGGGGGAGGGTGTGAGCTGGAGGGCTGATCGCACCCCAAATAGAGACAGACGCCCCTGGGAAAACCACAAACCCTGAAACACTGACTACACATTGCTCCTTATCCTTGCACTATAACGCGTAATACAAGCCTCATGCGTACTCCCGACTTATAAGCCTTGCAGCGCCTGTCAGTTTGGGAATTGATTGTTTGCTTTTATCTCTCTCTGCTCCTAGCGGAACTGTTATATCTGACTTGTCATGGAGCATGTTTAAGCTCATGTGTTTGCGGTGTCTGAATAAAAATCCTTCTTTTTTTTCTACGACCTTCTGTGTCTCTGTGCAAATCTGTGACCCAAGCGTGACAATGTAAACACATGTTTTAGTAATAATTGACAAAATGTAGACATGAAGTGTATAATGTGTGAAGCCTGAATTCCAAATATTAAAGAAACACTTTCACAAAAGGTACAAATATAACAGAACAAATCCACTTTTATTCAAAAATATAACTGCAGAAAAAGAACCTGCGTTAGGGTGTGACATTGACACCCATTTGCTAAGACAGCTTCGGTGGCGCAACAATATCAACTGTTGACTGGTAATCAAAGCTTCACGGGTTCGATCCTGGATCAGTCTGTTTTGAGAAGTGAGCTGCTCGCATTCTTACTATTTTATAATAAAAACATACATTTGATTCCAGTCTGTAACAGCCGGTGTAATTTATGATACTTGTAAAAAAAAGTTGTTTTTTTTTTATTATTCAGTTTTATTATCTCAGCCGCGTTCAGGATATATGAAAACTACTTGTCTTTGAACATAGATAAAAGATAAATGTTAATTGTTGGAAGAAATGATGCTGATCACAAAAATATTTTGTCATCATTTAACTTACCTGGAATCACCATTAGTTTTGCTGAATCAGCCCATAATCTAGGCGTTATCTAACAATAGCATGTCATTTAAAGTTCACATTACAAAACTATCCAAAACATGTCTTTTACACCTTAAAAGTGTTGGAACACAAAGTTGTTTTCTAAATATGCAATTCATGCATTTATTTATTGACTACTGAAAAGCAGTGTTAACTGGATGTTGAAATTGTTCTTTATACAACCTTCAGTTAATTCAAAATGCTACTGCAAGAATAAATGTAGGAATGTATGAACACATAAGTGCAGTTCTTAAGCCCTTATGTCTAGTGTCCAGTTAAGTTTAGGACAGACTTAAAAAATCCTCCTTTTAACATATAAAGCCTTAAATGGCCAAGGCCCTGCTTACTTATCTGAACTTATCATTATTTACAAAACAGAGCGCACATTAAGAACTCATGATGCTGGCCTGATTATGAAGCAGAGAGAGAGAGATTTGGGGCATGCACTGATAAAATGCATTGCTACACCCATCAAATGACAAATCAACTCAAGAACCCAGATTAGGACCCGAGTGCAGCCATGTGATGGGTGACATGACACCTCAACACCACACTAGTTCTGATGGAATGGAACCAGTGTGAGGTTTTTTATGGTGGCTGGAGTGCCACTTCTGCCACTAACCCAGAGGTGTTTTCCCTACAGGTTGGAGGGCCTGCATGCAGGGCTGGATGCAGATTAACATCATACCCAGTACGAATGTCAAGGATTAATAAAATAATATTGGGAAGTCAAGATTTTAGTTACAGGGCCACAAAGCTGTGTAATGGTCTGCCTACTACTATAAGAGGTGACCCTTCATTCTTAGCTTTATATCCTAACTGAAGACTCACTACTTGAGTACTGAGTTCCCTGAGTAGAGCTGCTAATTAGCTGTGTGTACTGCATCTCTGTTTATTACTAATTTGTATAGAAATATAAGTAATATTGATTTGATTACAATATTTATAAACTATTACTAACCCTCCTGTATTCTGTTTCTTTTCTCATGTGGCCAGGTTTTTGGCCTACTGATGGAAAAGTGATCACTGGATCACAGTGGACTAAAGGATCACTGGAATCATCGGGAAAAAGGGTCTTTCAGATTCAGATTTAGTATGACCAATATGGGGAGGTGGCTAGTTGGCCAAGGTTTTCAGGACTCTGACTGTGTATAGTGTGTCTGACTCCTTTTCTACAATCTGGCAGAGGTTCTGCAAATAACTGATTAACAGGTATTGCTGTTTTTCATTTATGTTAATTTGTTTTTGATGTATTTTAATAAATCTGCATCCTTATATGTGATAGTTCTATTCTATTCTTGCATTTTGCTTTAAGGCACTCCGTTAGGAGTGCAGTGCAAGAACAAAGTAGTTTCTACTATTGTACTGTATTTCTGAGGTGACACTTATAGATTAGCCATATAGCTCTGTGAAGAGGATTACATGTATTTTGTTTTGTGCATTGTATTTATCCAGGTTTTTAACATCCGTTGAACACCCATTCTGCCTGGAAGGGGGTCTCTCTCTCAATTGTCTTTTCAAAGATTCCTTCCATTTTTTTCCCTGGAAGTTTTTTTGGGATTTTTTCTTGCCTTCTTAGGGAGTCATGGGTGGGATGTGGAGATTAGTCAAAAAACAGGAACTGTTAAATCCATGGAGGCATGATGGGTGGGTATGGTGTCATGGAGAGGAATGAAGAAGGTTAGAGGATAGTGGATTTTGCCAAAAGGATGGACAAGGCTGTGGTGAATACATATTTTAAGAAGACGGAGGAACATGGGTGACGTACAAGAGTGGAGGAAGATGCACACAGGTAGATTAATCCTATGCAGAAGAGACAGTCTGAAGAAGATTGAAGACTGCAAAGTAGTGGCATGGGAAAGTGTAGTTAAGCAGCATAGGATGGTGGTCTGTAGGATGACGTTGGAAATCAAGAAGAGGAAGAGAGTGAGGGCAGAGCCAAGGATCAAATGGTCAAAGTTGGAAAAGGAAGACTGCAAGGTTGAGTTTAGGGAGAAGGTGAAACAGGCACTGGGTGGTAGTGAATAATTACCAGACAGTTGGGAAACTACAGTAGATGTAGTAAGGGTGACAGCAAGAAGGGTGCTTGGCATGACATCTGGACAGAGGAAGGAGGAAAAGGAAACCTGGTGGTGGAATGGGGAAGTACAGGAGAGCATACAGAGGAAGAGGATGGCAAAGAAGAAGTGGGATAGTCAGAGAGATGCAGAAAGTAGACAAGAGTACAAGAAGATAAGGTGGAAGGTGAAGAGAGAGGTGGTAAAGGCTAAAGAAAAAGCGTATGATGTGTTTTATGAGTGGTTGGACACTAAGGAGGGAGAAAAAGACCTGTACCGATTGGCTAGACAGAGGGACCGAGCTGGGAAATATGTGCAGCAGGTTACGGTAATAAAGGATAAAGATGGAAACGTACTCACAAGCGAGGAGACTGTGTTGAGCAGATGGAAAGAGTACTTTGAGAGGCTTATGAATGAAGAGAATGAGAGAGAGAAGAGGTTAGATGATATGGAGATAGTGAATCAGGAAGTGCAACGGATTGGCAAGGAGGAAATAAGGACAGCTATGAAGAGGATGAAGAAGGGAAAAGCCATTGGTCCAGATTACATACCTGTGGATGCATGGAGGTGTTTAGGAGAGATGGCAGTGGAGTTTTTACCCAGATTGTTTAATGGAATCTTAGAAAGTGAAAGGATGCCTGAGGAGTGGAGAAGAAGTGTAGTGGTGCCAATATTTAAGAATAAGGGGGATGTGCAAGACTGTAGTAACTACAGAGGGATAAAATTGATGAGCCACAGCATGAAGTTATGGGAAAGAGTAGTGGAAGCTAGGTTAAGAAGTGAGGTGATGATTAGTGAGCAGCAGTATGGTTTCATGCTAAGAAAGAGCACCACAGATGCGATATTTGCTCTGAGGGTGTGGACGGAGTATAGAGAAGGCCAGAAGGAGCTGCATTGCATCTTTGTGGACCTGGAGAAAGCATATGACAGGGTGCCTCGAGAATAGTTGTGGTATTGTATGAGGAAGTCGGGAGTGGCAGAGAAGTATGTAAGAGTTGTACAGGACATGTATGAGGGAAGTATGACTGTGGTGAGGTCTGCAGTAGGAGTGATGGATGCATTCAAGGTGGAGGTGGGATTACATCAGAGATTGGCTCTGAGCCCCTTCTTATTTGCAATGGTGTTGGACAGATTAACAGACGAGATTAGACAGGAGTCCCCATGGACTATGATGTTTGATGATGATATTATGATCTGTAGCGATAGTAGGGAGCAGGTTGAGGAGGCCATGGAGAGGTGGAGATAAGCTCTAGAGAGGAGAGGAATGAAGGTCAGTAAGAACAAGACAGAATACATGTGTGTAAATGAAAGGGAGGTCAGTGGAATGGTGAGGATGCAAGGAGTAGAGTTGGCGAAGGTGGATGAGTTTAAATACTTGGGTTGAACATTACAGAGTAATGGGGATTGTGGAAGAGAGGTAAAAAAGAGAGAGCAGGCAGTGTGGAATGGGTGGAGAAGAGTGTCAGGAATGATTTGTGACAGACAGATAACAGCAAGAGTGAAAGGGAAGGTCTACAGGACAGTAGTGAGACCAGCTATGTTATATGGGTTGGAGACGGTGGCACTGATCAGAAAACAGGAGACAGAGCTGGAGGTGGCAGAGTTAAAGATGCTAAGATTTCTGTTGAGTGTGACAAGGATGGATAGGATTAGAAATGAATACATTAGAGGGTCAGCTCAAGTTGCACGGTTGGAAGACAAAGTCAGAGAAGTGAGCTTGCACTGGTTTGGACTTGTGCAAAGGAGAGATGCTGAGTATATTGGGAGAAGGATGCTAACGATAAAGCTGCCAGGCAAGAGAAAAAGATGAAGGCCTAAAAGAAGGTTTATGGATGTGGTGAGAGAGGACATGCAGGTGACGGGTGTAACAGAACAAGATGCAGAGGACAGAAAGATATGGAAGAAGATGATCTGCTGTGGCAACCCCTAAAAGGAGCAGCCGAAAGAAGAAGAAGACTGTCTTCCTCAGAACAATTTCAGATATCTGACACTCATTTTAGGCTTTTTTTGTGCTCTTAGATAATACGATTCTTATGTTTATTTGTGAATTTTCTATTTAATCTAAATTTTGGTAATTTATTTTGATACGTTTCAGCTGTCATTTTATTTTTTACAATAACTGCCATTCTGGGACTCCCATCAGTAGGGCAGCTGCCCACGATATAACAAGTGTGTACTCAGAGATTGCGACCTTTGAGTAGCAATGCGATGGCTTAAAAAGTCATCCAAAAATTCACTTTTTATCTGTGCTGTGGATAACAAACCTATTTCAAAGCACTCAATATGAATTTTAACTTATTGTAAAAGCTCTTCTGGATTTGACTTTCTGCTCCTGTTATTTCTGGATACAACTTTTTTTTTTTAAATTTTAGCTTTAGCACACATATTTTTGATCTCCCATTTTCGACCCTATTTCTAGCTTCAATGTCTGTCTCCTGGCTACCTCACAAATTCTTGTCAGTTCCCTAACATTACATTAGCTCACATGAAAAATGTGTTGCACTGAGATAAGGAGCATTTATAGCAAAATGCAGTATATGCAAGAGGATATAAAAGAACTAGCCTCCGACTTACAGTACAGTATATGGCAATATGTTTGAAAATAGTGGCCATCGCCTGAGATAATAATAATAATAATATAATAATTTTTATTTATATAGCATTTTTCCCATGCTCAAAGGGGTTTAATGGGTCACATAACTGAGGGGAAGAAAGAAAATCTTCCATTAGTACGGTAATCTGGTTTTGAGTAATCAGTCATAAAAATTTGTTTGTAGTGCCAGTGGTAATAAACAATTATCATCTAACTGCCTAGGTAGATTCAGGAGCTGCCAAGAATTTCATTAGCTCTGCTGCTTTTAATAAGTTGAAAATTATGAAGCTACTGCTTAAGCACAGTCCAGTAGCGCTCCCAGTAGATGTAAAATATGTTTCACCACCATTTTCTGTTAAACTTTCTGATACTTCAAGTTATTTTGAGTATTCCCTGATTACAAAACCATAGTCCAGGTATTAAGTGGAAGACTAAAGAAATTATTAAATGGAGTTTGTTAGTCTCCAGAATTGTCCAAAAACCTCACCCAAACCAGTTTTGTGCAATAAAATATCTGTTTTTTTCTCCCAAATACCAAGACTTTTCTGATATGTTTAGCAAGTGACAAGCTCTAGTGTTACCAGAACACAGGAGCTTTGATTGTGCTATAGAACTTCTTTTTGTGACTCCTTTACCTAATGGTAAAGTCTATGCTCTAACACACCTTAAACAAGTATATTTCTCCCAATATGCAGAATGGTTTTATTGCTCCTTCGAATAGTCCTATTAGATCTGGAGCCTTTTTGATTTTATTTTAATTAATGTTGAAAAAAATTTTCAACTTCCACTTATCTCCTCCATCCTCCTCCAACCAGGTTACTGAGTCATCAAGTTTTTCTAGGTTGGATCTCAGAAGTGCCTACAATTTCAATTCATATTAGAGAATGGTGATGAACTGAAACCTGCCTTTAACAACAACAACAACAACAACATTTATTTATATAGCACATTTATAATGGTACTGGATGGTGCAGTTAGTCTTTGCAGGTAAATGTGTCCTGCAAGTTATGAAAATTATGGTTAATTCACCAAGAGGTAAATCTAATCCCCCCACGCTGCCAATTGTGCTTATTTGACTAAGGGGGACCATCCCACCTTAGTTGGTAGGTGACAAAGACACTCACATGGGGAAAAGTGGGTTGTGACACCAAAATGTTTGAGAAACAGTGATCTACAGTTAGGTCCATAAATATTTGGACAGAGACAACTTTTTTCTAATTTTGGTTCTGTACATAACCAAAATGAATTTTAAATGAAACAACTCAGATGCAGCTGAAGTGCACACTTTCAGCTGTAATTCAGTGGGTTGAACAAAAGATTGCATAAAAATGTGAGGCAACTAAAGCATTTTTTTAACACAATCCCTTCATTTCAGGGGCTCAAAAGTAATTGGACAATTGACTCAAAGGCTATTTCATGGGCAGGTGTGGGCAAGTCCGTCGTTATGTCATCATCAATTAAGCAGATAAAAGGCCTGGAGTTGATTTGAGGTGTGGTGCTTGCATATGGAAGATTTTGCTGTAAACAACATGCTGTCAAAGAAGCTCACCATGCAGGTGAAAGAAGACATCCTTAAGCTGCGAAAACAGAAAAAACCCATCCGAGAAATTGCTACGATATTATGAGTGGTAAAATCTACAGTTTGGTACATCCTGAGAAATAAAGCAAGCACTGGTGAACTCAGCAACGCAAAAAGACCTGGACGTCCACGGAAGACAACAGTGGTGGACGATCGCAGAATCATTTCCATGGTGAAGAGAAACCCCTTCACAATAGCCAACCAAGTGAACAACACTCTCCAGGGGGTAGGCGTATCGATATCCAAGTCTACCATAAAGAGAAGACTGCATGAAAGTAAATACAGAGGGTGCACTGCAAGGTGCAAGCCACTCATAAGCCTCTTTGCTAAAGAACATCTAAAAATGCCAGCACAGTTCTGGAAAAACATTCTTTGGACAGATGAAACCAAGATCCACTTCTACCAGAATGATGGCAAGAAAAAAGTATGGAGAAGGTGTGGAACAGCTCATTATCCAAAGCATACCACATCATCTGTAAAACACGATGGAGGCAGTGTGATGGCTTGGGCATGCATGGCTGCCAGTGGCACTGGGACACTAGTGTTTATTGATGATGTGACACAGGACAGAAGCAGCCGAATGAATTCTGAGGTGTTCAGAGACATACTGTTTGCTCAAATCCAGCTAAATGATTGGGCGGCGTTTCATGATACAGATGGACAATGACCCAAAACATACAGCTAAAGCAACCCTGGAGTTTATTAAAGCAAAGAAGTGGAAAATTCTTGAATGGCCAAGTCAGTCACCTGATCTTAACCCAATTGAGCATGCATTTCACTTGTTGAAGACTAAACTTCGGCCAGAAATGTCTACAAACAAACAGCAACTGAAAGCTACTGCAGTAAAGGCCTGGGAGAGCATCAAAAAGGAGGAAACCCAGCATCTGGTGATGTCCATGAGTTCAAGACTTCAGGCTGTCATTGCCAGCAAAGGGTTTTCAACCAAGGATTAGAAATTAACATTTTATTTCCAGTTATTTAATTTGTCCAATTACTTTTGAGTTCCTGAAATGAAGGGATTGTGTTAAAAAAATGCTTTAGTTGCCCCAAATTTTTATGTAATCATTTTGTTCACCCCACTGAATTAAAGCTGAAAGTCTGCACTTCAACTGCATCTGAGTTGTTTCATTTAAAATTCATTGTGGTAATGTACAGAAGCAAAATTAGAAAAAAGTTGTCTCTGTCCAAATATTTATGTACCTAACTGTATATAAACCTGCACACATATTCTCAAAAGGTGCTGAAAACTGTCTTTGTCAAATGATTGAAAAACTGTGGGAGTGTTAGCCATTCCTTAGGTTATAACCTTTTATTTATAATGTCCACTTGATGTGTTAAACATATTAACATTATTAAACAACTAAAATATTAATATTAACATATTAAACAACTCTTAATACCACTCTGTACTTTATAATTCTGGAACAGTATATTTCTGTTCTTCTATTTGTAAAATTTTTTTAGAACTGAAGAAAAGTTACTGAAAGCCTGAGATTCTCCCCTTATTTACCTGCATATCCAGTATGTGCACACATTTTGTAGCTTTTTTTGTTCCCTACCCTTTAGATTAAAACATATAGTGAGCTTTACATAACATATAATGTGCATGACAATCATTATTCTATATCATACCAGACTTCCATTCCACTTGGCCACAGATAATGACCAAACTAGCACCACTGGCTAACAATGGGCTGTGTGATCAATGATATGCATATATTGTTAGCACCATTGTTAGACAATGGTGCTAGTTCAGTCATTAGGCCAAGGGACTGTTTATAAGGTTGGAGAAACCTGCAGTCAGCTGAGACTGAGGATGTCACTTGAATGAGTGATGAAATGTATCGGAAAAAACTATGTCCAGATGAACAGAATCAACTTTCTAGAATTTCCTTACCTGATTTATTGAGCATGCATCGTGAATAACAAAAGTTAAGTAACAAAAATAAGACTCGGAAGACCCACAAAACATTATCCAAAAAATCAAAGTCAAAAGAGTAAAGTAAAAAAAATATTGAGAGGAAAAGTGTGAGTCTTTGATTTAGAATTTTGATATTATACACACCATTAATATCTTGCCACCATCTTAAATAGACAACACATGACCCTTATATCATGTGACCAGCAACTGGTATTGCGACTATAAACAATTTCTTTTAAGAACATGTCTAAGCTTTCTTGCATTATCATAGTAAGTCCAGCTGCTCCTCTGCTGGATATAACAGAGAATCTTAGACATGGTACATTTTCACACTGTAAAAACATTCAACATGACACTATTTCTTAATACATCTTTAAAGCATCTCAGCACTTTATATAACTAAATTTATAAGGCTGTTACATTATTGATTTACCTTTGAATGAAAGTCCTGTTCCAGCCTGGTGTCAGATCCAGCACACTGTCTGTATTTGTTAATTTTCAGCTTCATTTGGTGTTGTTTTTCATCTGTATCAATAGAACCTGCAGATCAAAAACAGTCAAGGTTTATACATTCTTATTAAGAACTCAAGAACAGTGTAATTTAAGTAGTCATTATAACCAATTATTAACAGTCTAATAATAATAATAATAATAATACACTTTATTTATATAGCACCTTTCCCATGATATCCCATGCCTGTTATTTTTGTATTTTGCACATCGAATAAGACTGTACAATAGTGGCATGCTTCTTTGACCAAATACAATGGGCAAATTAATATATTTATATTATTAAAAAATATATACAGAACTGTTTAAGATAAAAACATTCGCTGCAGTATTACAGCTGACCACAGCAGGTATAATTCCAAACCACTTGGCTTACTAATGCAAAATGGCTGGTGGCATTATGCCAGCATTGCATTGACTTTGTTCTCTTTTATGTTTTTTTGCAGTTTGGAAGAAAAGTAAGGACACTGTTGATTTGCTGTATTGATCTGCACAAAAAGTAATTAAAGATTACCTCTTTGAAATTAGTATTATTACTATTGTTTAAAAAATGCAACTAAACACACTAAACAAATGATGCACTGCGACCAGAAAAATGGGTACATACAACATAATGCATGATCTGGAACAAGTAAACGAGAGTTGCATGTTGCCTCTACTGCATCTCTCTTATACAGAGATCTTAGAAGCATTTTGTGTAATTTTCAATTTAAACAAGGACATGCATACTTTCTAAAAAAAAAAAAAAAAAAAAAGACTTTGGACTTTTTAATGTGCATGTACCCTGTAAATTTTGTAGTAAGAAAATCAGTAAGAATCAAATAAACTACAGTATACAATATGTGAAGTTTATTCTATATGCAGAACTAAAAACAGTAATCAGTTTATCAACAGGTACTTTGTATAAGACTAGGACTTCTTCAAAATGCAGTACATAATGGGGCAGGAAAAGAGTTCTGGGTGATTCACTGCTTTTAACAACCAAGTTATTTTATTCTTCACCTCAGCAGCTGGCAAAACTTTTAAATAAGCATACTTGTTAGCCACACCTGTTTTGTGTGTAGTGTGGGCTGAATTGATATGCTAATGGGAGACAGACTGAAAACACTAGTGCAATTGTATGACCACTGCAAATTTTCAAATTTAATATTCTGTGATTTACCCGTGATTTCTCTGTACTTAAGAAAAAATATATCTTGATATTTATCTCAGTAAAAGACTATCAGACTTCTTTTCTCTTCTGTTTTTAAACATGCTGCATTTTAAATTATAAGTATTGAATTGTCAGTCAGATCAATGTCTTTGTGAGGTCTGCACATTCTCTCTGTTTCTCCCCTATATCTTCCATTTACTATATTGGTTCTACATGAATGGTTCTAAGTTTTGCTTTCCCTCTCTTTAATATGGTTAAGAGTTAATTATGAAGTGCAATCCTTTACATTTACAATGAAAAGATGAATATGCTCTTTGAAGATTGCTATACAGATAATTCCATCCATCCATTATCCAACCCGCTATATCCTAACTACAGGGTCACAGGGGTCTGCTAGAGCCAAACCCAGCCAACACAGGGCGCAAGGCAGGAAAAAAAAACCCAGGCAGGGTGCCAGCTCACCGTAGTACAGATAATTTTAATATGGAATATTATGACAATTGAAAAGCAAGTTGGTTAGTAATGCCGCCTCCTGTATCTAGAAGGTAAAGTTTCAGACCCATGAGCTTGTTGTCAGAGTGGTGTTTGCACAAGTTTTCCCCATGTGGGCAGGTTTTCCTTCCATCACCGCAAAGACAAGTGTACATTAGATTAAAGGGTTATTGACACCTTTCATGCATAGTTACTGTAAATGATTGTTTATAAGAAAAAAAAGAAATTTTTAATTTCAAATCATACAGGCTCATTTTGGCAATACTGTCTAAAGGAATATGGATATTAGTGTGAAAGGGGTAAGTTTGCCCAGCAATGAAATGAGACCTCATGTTTTGTTCAGTGCTACTGGAACAGACATTTGCTCTTTGGATTAATAATAATAAATGTTGAAATATTATTAAAGCTATTCATAACTTTTACTACAATATAAATTAAGGAAATAAAGAAAAAAGGTGCATTTAGAACATGGTCAGAACAGGGTATCTCTGGACTAAGCACCAATCTGTTATTACAGTGAAAATACACAAAATACACTCTTATAGGAACACAGACAAAGGCACAGAATCCTCAGAGATTATTAGGGGGCAAGTTTTCTATATTATTTGAACAAGAGGACTGCTGAGCACAAGTGGAAAGTGCAACAACTGCCTTAATGAAAATCTGATTTAGTTTAAGTGTGTATTTGTAAAAGTATAAAGTGTTTCTCCAAAATTCTTTCTTTTTATGAAGTTTCATAGAGGTTGCCATTGCTTTCTCCTCTAGTTGTTAATTATAGTTATTGCACTTCATGAACCTATTTCATGTATCGGTCAAATACTGTACAAAGGTCCCCTTCAATTGTTAAATATTCTGTGCCAATTTCTTTATTTCCAAGTTACTCCTTAATCTGTAAACTGTGACAAAGAGCCCTGTGAATTATTTTGGTTCCACACAGAAACACCCCTCCATAAACTGTGAGTACACACTCCCATTGTTTCTTCTCTCTAATAACTGTGTGACTCCCTCACACATTTATAGGCATTTTAGGCCCTCTGATTTTTTTCATTACATCTGTATCGGCACTAGTTTTTAAACTGGACAAAAATGGGTACTTAGTAAAAGTCTAATGGGTTCTCATCATATGTACACGATTCGTGTCTGCATGGCTTGGTTCTTAATTAACACTGTCAATAACTAAGCATATTTCTGCAAAAGAAGTTACTAATTTATTAAACATGTAAAACTTTTACATGTTTACTTTTTAACCAAAGTTCACTTGGTATATTATGTGTGTCTTATTGCTCAACACATGCTGAAACTTATTTGTGTACGTATTTCTGTTGGACAGAAGTACGCACATGTTTGCATGATTCTACCAAAAATAGTAACATCCTACATTTTAGCCTTGGAAAGTACAGCCTGAGCAAAGACAACTTGTTAAGGCATGCACGTTTAACTCATGAAATGAAGAATGAATTTGGTAACAAGCTGGCAGGGCTAGGTTGTATGTCACTGGACTAATCTACTTATTTTTGCAACTTAACTCTAACCAGAAGTCTTTACTAGAGAGTCAAATCTTTTGCCTATCTTGGAATTTAGAACAAATCTTATGCTATTTATCTGCAAACTGTTTAACTGAGGTAAACCCTTAGAAAATTAAACTTGTTCAGGTTATCTTACACAATAGGCATTACTGCAGTTGTTGAAGAAATCAAATCATGGAAAGCCACTGCACACTTACAAATATTTGTTAATGATTATAGAAACAATTTTTATTCCAGTTTAAATGAAATATACATTACTAGGTAAAAGTTTTACAACACCTCAGTATTTCCAACTTTTTTCAAATTTAATCAGTTGAAATGCAATGAATTGGCAGAACGGGGTGGTGGTCCCCCTTTTTAAGAAGGGGGACCGGAGGGTGTGTTCCAACTACAGAGGGATCACACTCCTCAGCCTCCCTGGAAAAGTCTATTCGGGGGTCCTGGAGAGAAGGGTCCGTCAGATAGTCAAACCTCGGATTCAGAAGGAACAGTGTTGTTTTCGTCCTGGTCGCGGAAAAGTGGACCAGCTCTACACCCTTAGCAGGGTCCTGGAGGGTGCATGGGAGTTTGCCCAACCAGTCAACAAGTGTTTTGTGGACTTGGAAAAGGCGTTCGACCGTGTCCCTCTGGGAACCTTGTGGGGGGTACTCCAAAAGTATGGGGTACCAGACCCCCTGATAAAGGCTGTTCGGTCCCTGTACGATCGGTGTCAGAGCTTGGTCCGCATTGCCGGCAGTAAGTAAAACTCGTTTCTGGTGAGAATTGGACTCCGGCAGGGCTGCCCTTTGTCACCGATTCTGTTCATAACTTTTATGGACAGAATTTCTAGGCGCAGCCAGGGTGTTGAGGGGGTCCGGTTTGGTGGACTCAGGATTGGATCACTGCTTTTTGCAGATGATGTTGTCCTGTTTGCTTCATCAGGCCGTGATCTTCAACTCTCTCTGGATCGGTTCGCAGCTGAGTGTGAAGTGGCAGGGATGGGAATCAGCACCTCCACATCCGAGACCATAGTCCTCAACGGAAAAGGGTGGAGTGCCCTCTCAGTTTTGGGAGCCAGATCCTGCCCCAAATGGAGGAGTTCAAATATCTCGGGGTCTTGTTCACGAGTGAGGGAAGAATGGAGCGTGAGATCGACAGACAGATCGGTCTGCAGAAATATCACACATATTTTGCTCCATGGTCTGTAATCTAAAAACTCAAGAAATGTGCTGTGAGAACTTTCTTTAATAAGATAAAACATGTAGCGAGAGAAAAATCTATCAACAACATTTAAAAATGTTTTCTGTCAGAGAGGAAGACACATGTGTGATATACCCAGGTGATTTGTTCCCAAAGTCTACTAGGAAGTGGAAAATGTTGTAATTACACAGAAAGTTTTGTTTGATTACACTTAACAAAAACTATCAGAATGATGTTAAAACTGATGTTGAGGGGAACAGTCTGTTATGTGTGTCAAAGGTTTCTGAGCCTCTGGCATGCACTCACATATTTTCAGCAGGGGAGCTGAATAGATCAATAGATCATTATGATCTTATACCATGTCAAAAACCATCTTCCACTCATCCCCTTTCTAAATTCTATTGATCCAATAGACACTCCAAAGATCCATCCAATACATATAACATAGTGGAATTACTTCTCTGACAAAGAAGAAGAAAAGTAATCATTATTTTATTCAATCGCTATATATAATCTTCATTTGGATCTTGATCTTTGTTTGTCCGTCGAATGAATTAGAAGAAGAAGCACTAGATGGCAGTAGAGAGACAGCTAAAACATTGGCATTGCATTGAGAATCTCCTCCAGGCTTATACTACTGAAGACTGTAGTACGCTAGTCACACCTCAAAACACAGACATTCAAACTAAACAAATTGTTGTGCTTTAAATTAACTAAAGAGATCTTCATTTAGATCTTGATCTTTGCTTGTCCGCGAATTCCACGCACGCGTAGACCACCTTCCAGTTTAGTACGTTGTTGTTACTCAAGGATGTCAACAATGTGCCGGAATAACGAAAGGGGTGGTGGTCAGTGTTACGCTGGTTAGTTCCTGAGGCCTGGTTAGAGAAAGAGATTGTCGAAGATAAAAGGTACGTGCCTACGTAACATATGAATGAAAGAAAGACAGTGGGTAAAATGAATGACAATGTAACAGCACGTTCCGGAAATTACTATTGTTACGTTGTAGCCAGCGAGTGCTGCGCGTCTCACGGTTGTACCGTGGCTTGCTCACATGTCAGTGAAGTGATCCCTATTTATGCTTTAAAGAGCCTGGATACCTATATGTCCCCCTTTTATAACTATTGCTCCGTGTATATTGCCTTACTCTTTGAATTGCCACAAAGCAACCTGCGCGATTGGAGAAAGGTTGAGAAGAGATCGTGAGAGGAAACGACAGCATTGTGAAAACGAGACGGAATTTGAACCGACAGAAGCAGAAATGCTCCTACACCACCACATAATTACGATTCGGACTGTGATTCCGAGTAGGCCGTTCCTATTGAATCAATATCCAAGGGTTTTCTTTTGTAATTTTGTTTCCCTTATAAAAAATCATAATGCTGTGAAACGAAGGGCCCAGTTCAAGACTGGCAGCTGCATTTAAATAGAGGGCCCTTCACAGACAACTTTAACACACGCAACGTAGTTGGGCGCACATGGCTAGTTCTATATAATCAACACTGGGTCAAAGAGACCCATTATTGTTCAGGAAACAAAAAAACGACTCCAACTGAACTACTGGATGGTTGAATAAACAAATTAATCAGATTTTCCTTAATAAATCTATCCCTGAGTTTCCTCTCTGGAACAGATAAGGAATGTAAGCAACCCTTAGGTAGTGAGGCACTAGGCAAAAGATCAATTGTGCAATTACAGTGATGATGCAATGGAAATTCTTAAAAATTCCTATTTTAATACTTCAATGAAATCTGAATAATTACCAGTTAAGTAAGACATAAAAAACCTAAAATGAGGATACAAATTCTACTACTGTCCTTTCCCCTCAATTCTAACTCAAAAGTGGTCAAATCTATAGTTTGATTGTGATGTTTTAGCCTGTTAAAATGATCTCAAAATGCAGTCCAAAGGGCAGTTTTAGCCTAAATTATCTTCTGAACGGCAGTACAGTAAGCAATCCGCATTTGTGAACTTGACATTCGTGGGTTTTTGTTTATTTTCGGTTATTATGAGTGAGGAGTCGGAGTTTCTGGACTTGTGAGTGTCCAGGATAGAAACCAAGATCCAGGCCTTTAATGACCTCTTAGGCACAGCCATCATCTGCAGAGAGAGTGTCGATCTTGTCGAGAGGTTTACTTACTTTGGCAGTGACATTCATGTCTCTGGTGACTCTTCATATGAAGTCAGTAGACTGACTGAGAGAGCATGGGGGGTCATGAGGTCACTGAAAAGGGGTATGTGGTGCTCCCGAAATATCTATGCAAAAGTATGAAGGTTAAAGTCTTTAGAGTCCTGGTTCTTCCTGTTTTGCTATATGGTCGCGAGACATGGACACTATCCAGTAACCTGAGACAGAGACTGGACCTCCTTCGGTGCTGTGTCTCTTCAGAGAATCCTTGGGTACCACTGATTTGAATTTATCTCGAATGAGTTTGCTCATAGAGTCCTGAATGAGGCACATTACCTACAGAGTGAAGAAGCATCAGTTATGGCACTACGGCCATGTGGTGCAATTCCCCAAGGGTGATCCGGCTTGAAGGATCCTCATTGTAGAGTACTGCAAAACGTTTTTCATAGCAGCTATCTTACCTAACCACTGACAACTATTTTGGTTTTTGTGCCACTCAAAGATAATTTAATTTGCACTTAGGTGGTATGACACTGAATCAATCTTCTTACAGAAACATTAAATGAAAAAAGAGTGCAATTTTTATCTTTGTGAATTTTCTCTAGCCTTGCACCAGGACTGCCCACCCTCTTCCACCGCTTTCTTCCTACTCCACTGCATCTATGTAGGTATGAATAAATCAAGAAAATGAACACCAGTGTAAGGTCATCATCTCATTACCTGCCCGTGATGCAACAATAGTTTTTAATGTGTTAAACTGGCCACATTAATCACAAAAATTAATGCATAAAACATTCCCAGGACTAATATTTACAGTATATAAAATCAGATTTTGCTAATTGGGAGGCAGAGTGGTGGAGTAGTATTGCTACTGGCTCGCAGTAAGGTGACCAGGGTTCATGTCTTAAGTCCTACCAGCACTGAGTTTGCATGCTCTACTCATATCTGTTTAGGTTTCCTCTGGGTGCTCCAGTTTCCTCCCACAGTTTAAAAGACCTTCAGGTCTGGTGGATTGGTGATACTAAATAGACTATTGGTATAACTGTGTAGATGAGTGTGTGTTCGCCCTGTCCAGGGTTTGTTCCTGTCTAGTACCTTATGCTTAGGCTCCAGCACCCCCCGTGACCCTGTGCAGGACTAAGCGGGTTAGAAAATGACTGACTGACTGAATGAAACAGCTAAATATACTAGCCACGGAACCTGTCTAAGACAGGTAATAGAATAAATTAAAAAATATTTTGTATCTCTTACACTATGTATACCTTCAATGCCTTTCCTCTGTATTTGTGTTTGTGGATGTTGTCTAAGCAGCACTCCATTTCTTGAGTAAAGACTGCTTTCTCAGTCATTATTTTTGAGGTACCTTTCTCACCTCCTGTCTGTTTTTCATTTGCTGTCTTTGAAAGTGACTCTCAGTGTGCCGCTTACAAATTTTCTCCTACACATACATTTCACACTTGCAGTTCCTCTTTTGTCACCAAAGTCAAATTAACCAATCGCAACAAAACCAAACTGACTATTCAGATTGCTCAAGAGGACTGGACACACAGACCTAAGTACTTATTATATATGTATGTATATATATATATATATATATATATATATAATGTATATTGTAAAGTTAGCGCTATCTAGCACCCGACCCAGCACAGATTCACTCCAGAGGCACATGTAAAACGGCACAAGACTTTTATTTTCTTCAGCTAGAGGGCACGTCTACGATGTAATCCCTCCAGCCACAACACAGTCCCACAAGCACTTGAAGATAGGCACAAAACACACAAAAGCACTCTCTTCTCAAACCACCACTCCTCCCTGGCAACCTCATTCTCTTCTTCCTGATTCTGGCTTTTGAGTAATGGCTGCAGGTTCTTTTTGTAGCCCTCCCGGAAGTGCTCCAGGTGGTAATTGGCCTAATTAGTCTGCACTTCCGGGTGTGGCTGCATTCCAGCCCACAGAGGCTAGCTTGTTAAGCCGTGCAGTTCCTCCGGGTGATGGTCACGGAGCCCATCAGATCTGAGTCCTGAAGTCCCACACCTGTGGCCCCGATGTAACCCAGTAGGGCTGCCACCACGTGTTTCGGGGGACATAAAGTGCATCCCATGGCCGCTCCCCCAGATCCAGTGTTGAAGGGGAGTCCCGGCCGGGCATGGTACCTGGCCGCCTGTCACACTATATATATATATATATATACAGTATATATATATATATATATATATATATATATATATATATATATATATATATATACTGTAGGTAAAATTCTGTTACAACGAACTCCCAGGGACCTAAAAAATATTTAGTTGTAATGAAAATTTATTTGTCACTATAGTGCTTTCTTTAACTTGCATCCAGGCATTTTTAATCATTTCAATAGCTTCTTTCGCATTAATTTTAATCTCATGTCTACAAGTTATGCTGTTGAGAATTTTTCTCATCATTTCCTTGCCATAATACATTTTCAGGGCACGAATGATGCCCAAATCCAGTGGCTGAAGCACTACAGTGCAATTGGGTGGGAGCAATTCAACACAAACATTATCTAAATGTGGAAGCATGTTGTGTGCAGCACAGATATAAATCAGAAGCTGAATCATCCTTTTCGTCTTCTTTATATTGTGAGGTTTCTGAACACTTTTGGAATCGCCCCAACTCCCCAGCCAACGGGAACAACACACTGAAGTGCGTCCTGAAGCATAATTGCAGCATCTGTGGAAGACTGTCCGTTGCTGGGGCAACAGTGCAGCGCCACAGAAGCGAATCATAAAAGATCGGGATCACTTTATTAGTCTCTGTCTTGCACCCCAAAACATGAGGCTTAGTCTCAGTACTTTAGCAATATCAGCTTTATTCAGCTTGAAACAGGAACAGCACAGTTACTGATTGTAGCAGGGTCTGACACTCTGCTATACACAGACACAGCAGTCAGACAGGGTCGTGGCCAGGTCAGTGACTAATTAATCCTGTTATCTGCATTTAACAATGTACCTTGCACCACCCATCGAGATCTTTTCTTTTTGCTTTGCTGGAGAGATGCAGCATAGCTGTGAACCTGCTGTTTGCCCCGGCAACTGATAAACTGTTTTCCATAGACGCGGAGATCGTACTTCAGGACGCTCTTCGGCGTGCTGTCTAGTTGGGGGTGGTCCCAAAAGGGTTTACAAACCTCACATTTTCTTGAATGAGTGCTGCTTTAATAGGAATGTTTCTTGAACGAGAATCACTGAACCACATAAAAACGGCTTTTTTGACATCTTCAAATGCAGCAGTTCACATACATTTGGAACCTAAGATTTTTCTTCTTTTTTTGCTCGATGGGGAAATTCCAAATTCACTGGCAACGTCTTTATTCTTTTTGCCACAAATGAGAGCTGCAAAAAGGTATAAAGTTTTTTTTCTAATATGAACTGTTATCATTTTTTCATGTCTGCTGTTTCTATAGGAATTACAATTAGAATTACAATTAGAACAATCTAGACGAGAACAGGCCATTCAGCCCAACAAAGCTCGCCAGTCCTATCCACTTGCTTCCTCCAAGAAAACATCAAGTCGAGTTTTGAAAGTCCCTAACGTCTTACTGTCTACCACACTACTTGGTAGCTTATTCCAAGTGTCTATCGTTCTTTGTGTAAAGAAAAACTTCCTAATGTTTGTGCGAAATTTACCCTTAACAAGTTTCCAACTGTGTCCCCGTGTTCTTGATGAGCTCATTTTAAAATACAAGTCTCGATCCACTGTACTAATTCCCTTCATAATTTTAAACACTTCAATCATGTCACCTCTTAATCTTCTTTTGCTTAAACTGTAAAGGCTCAGCTCTTTTAATCTTTCCTCATAATTCAACCCCTGTAGACCTGGAATCAGCCTAGTCGCTCTTCTCTGGACCTTTTCTAGTGCTGCTATGTCCTTTTTGTAGCCTGGAGACCAAAACTGCACACAGTACTCAAGATGAGGCCTCACCAGTGCATTATAAAGGTTGAGCATAACCTCCTTGGACTTGTACTCCACAGATCGTGCTATATAACCTAACATTCTGTTAGCCTTCTTAATGGCTTCTGAACACTGTTTGGAAGTTGATAGCTTGGAGTCCACTATGACTCCTAAATCCTTCTCATAAGGTGTACTCTCGATTTTTCGACCGCCCATTGTGTATTCAAACCTAATATTTTTACTTCCTATGTGTAATACTTTACATTTACTGACATTAAATTTCATCTGCCACAAATCTGCCCAAGCCTGTATGCTATCCAAGTCCTTCTGTAATGATATAACGGATTCCAAATTATCTGCTAATCCACCTATCTTGGTATCATCTGCAAACTTAACCAGCTTGTTACTTATATTCCTATCTAAATCATTTATATATATTAAAAATAGCAGCGGCCCTAGCACTGACCCCTGTGGAACACCACTCTTACCATCGCCAGTTCTGATGAGGTTCCTCGCACCATCACCCTCTGCTTCCTGTGTCTGAGCCAATTCTGCACCCATCTAAAAACATCACCCTGAATTCCCACTTCTTTTAACTTGATGCCCAACCTCTCATGTGGCACCTTATCAAATGCTTTCTGAAAGTCCAGATAAATAATATCATAAGCTCCACTTTGATCGTATCCTTTTGTTGCCTCCTCATAGAATTCCAACATGTTAGTAAAACACGACCTCCCCTTCTGAACCCATGCTGACTGTTCAGAATAACTCCTGTCCTTGTCATGTGTTGCTCAATCTTATCCTTAATAATTCCTTCCATTAATTTTCCTGTGATGCTTGTTAAGCTTACTGGCCTATAGTTGCTTGGATCTGCCCTGTCACCCTTTTTATATAATGGGATGATATTTGCCATTTTCCAGTCCTTTGGAATCTCTCCAGTGCACAGTGACTTCCTAAAAATATGTGTCAAGGGTTTATATATGTACTCACTAGCCTCCTTAAGAACACGAGGATAAATATTATCTGGGCCTGGTGATTTGTTTGATTTCATCTTATTTAATCTGAGCAGCACTTCTCCCTCTACAATTTCCAAATCCCTCAGTACCTCCTTAGTAGTTGTGTTTACCTCTGGCAGGTTATCCACTTGCTCACTTGTAAACACCTCAGAAAAATGTAAGTTTAGGGCATCTGCTATTTCATTGTCTGTATCTTTTAATTCCCTTTACTATTCCTGATGAACTTGACCTCCTCCTTAACTGTTCTTTTACTACTAAAATACTGAAAGAATCTCTTGGGGTCTTCTTTCGCCTTATCTGCTATATTCCTCTCCAACTGTCTTTTAGCCTCTCTGATATCCTTCTTAATGGTTGCCCTCATTTCTCATACGCTACGGTTCTCTTTGCAGTCATTAGTCTTATATGCCTTATACAGCAGTTTTTCCTTTGCAACTTCTTTTTAAATCTTTATTAATCCATCGTGGAGATTTTTTAGTTTCCTATTACTTCCAAATTTAGGTATGTATCTGTCCTGCATTACATGTAAAACATTTTAAACCTGTTCCACTGCTCCTCGACTGTCTCCACATTTAAAAGCTTATCCCAGTCTATCCTACTTAGACTTTGTCGCATCTGCTCAAAATTAGCCCTACTAAAGTTCAACTTAACAATTTTAGTCTTTGCATCTGTACTCTTACAAAATACTGAGAATTGTATTACATTATGGTCACTTGACCCTAGTGGTTCAATCACCTCTACACCCTCAATTCTATCCTGATTATTACAGAATACTAAATCCAGATAGGCTTCACCCCTTGTTGGTGCTTTAACATGCTGTGTTAAAAACAGTCGCTGATTACTTCTAAAACTCCTGCTCTTGTGCTCCTCCATCTGTAAGGTTATCCCAGTTAATATTTGGATAATTAAAGTCCCCATGACTATAATATCCCCTGTAAACTTGCCTTTTGATATTACTAAAAAGATGTGTGTTGAAATTACTGTCTGAATTGGGTGGTCTATAACACACTCCTAAAATGAGACCTTTTCCCTAATATTTTCCAGGCGAAGCCACATGTCCTCACTAAGATGGGGCTCATCATCCAACTGAAGATGACTTACATTTAATTCCTGTTTGGCATAAACAGCAACCCCACCTCCTTTTCTGTTCTGTCTATCCTTCCTAAAAATGTGTATCCCTCTATGTTACACTCATCCCCATCTTTGTTATTTAGCCAGGTTTCCGTTATTGCTATAATATCATAATTGTGCTCTGCTACATACAACTCCAACTCACTTACCTTATTTTTGATACTTCTAGCATTAAGGCAAGCTATTTTTAATGTGTTAATCCTTCTATCTTTACGTGTTTGCTTAAAATTTACATTACTATGCATTTTTATTTCTACACCATTGTTTGTTCTTCCATGTATAGATCTAAATCTGGCCTGTCCTAAACTCCCTGCCCCCCCATTCCCTAGTTTAAACAATCCTCGACTAGCCTACACATACGCCTCCCCAATACATTGGTGCCCCTCCGGTTCAGATGTAACCCGTCACGGCGGAACAGGTCCCATCTGTTCCAAAAGGAGTCCCAATGCCCCATAAACCTATACCCTTCTACCCTGCACCAAGATTTGAGCCACGCGTTAAGCCTTCTAATCTCCTCAATCTTACCTGGACTGGCGCAT
The DNA here is from genome assembly GCF_016835505.1 of Polypterus senegalus. Taxonomy (NCBI): domain Eukaryota; kingdom Metazoa; phylum Chordata; class Cladistia; order Polypteriformes; family Polypteridae; genus Polypterus; species Polypterus senegalus. Next base: position 95,395,392 of record NC_053168.1, read on the forward strand.
GGCACAGGCAGAACTTCGGAGAAGACTACCTTGTCAGTTCTGCTCCTCAGCTTGGTACCTAACTCTTTGAATTTGGATCGCAGAACTGACAGACTACCCTTATGTATGTCATTTGTTCCAACGTGGACAATGACAACTGGATCCACCCCCGCTCTGGCCAAGAGCCTATCCACCCTTCCAGGGAGGTCTCCCACCTGTGCTCCCGGAAGGCAACACACCGTCATGAGACTCTCTCTCTGGAGCACACCTGCGCTTCAATCCCCTAATGATTGAGTCCCCAACTATCACTACCTCTCTCTTTTTGGGAACTGGTTTTGAGGTGGCCCATTGGGTGACATTGAGTTTAATTCCAAAGGATGTTTTTCAAATGTTGACGAGCAATAAGCAAAAGGTATCGCTGAAAACCGCAGGCTGTGGTGGGCTGGTGCCTTGCCCGGGGTTTGTTTCCTGCCTTGCGCCCTGTGTTGGCTCCAGCAGACCCCTGTTACCCAGTAGTTAGGATATAGTGGGTTGGATAATGGATGAAAACCGCAGGAAACAAAAATGGCAAAAAAAAAAACAGTATGAGGAAAGTTCGAAGAAAGAAAAAAAAAATTATGGTGTTTCTGTTTGGGGATCGTTGTGTACAACTGAGCTGCCGCCACTGGTCTAACTGCTCTGCGGATGATTCTTTCAGGCATTTCAAGGTCTTTTGGACACTTCGCTGTAATGAAAGTATCTGCTGAATTTACTTCGTAGTAATGAGATTTCTATAGACTCGTGTCATATGGGGAAGCTGACGGACCATAAAAATACTACGCTGTAATGAAAATTTCATTGTAAAGATATTCATTGTAATAGAATTTCACCTGTATATGTATATATGTATATATATATATATATATACACACTATATATATGTATATATAGATATACTGTATATATATATATATATACAGTGTATATATTATAGTGATGTACTGATGTATATATTTCTTTAAAATTTGATTTCTCACAAAGGTAAGGCTTGTTTTGATAAAAAAAGTAATGTCTTCAGTTCAATTCCCAGTTACATGTACAAAATGCAATGAAATTGCACTGTGCCTGTATGACCAACACAGAGGAGTTTACCACTGTCCTTGTCTGACAGCCCAGATTTTGCTGTATAGGCCATGTGGAATATAACATCACAAAATAATATATAGTGGTGAGAAAAACAGCCAAGTTTTCTTTTGCATATAGGTTAAATGATAGTAAAATTCATTTTACATGTACTAATATAGGTGTTTTGGAGTTTTAAAAGTTTGTTTGTCATTAAGAGTTTGGCAACACCATATACCCTTTTTGGACATGTACATTTTTCAGAAAAATATCTCGCTGAAAATAAATGGGAAAAAAGGTCTTTTGGAAAGTCAACATGGCAGAACACAACAATGAGATAAAATGATCTACACTTAGAAAAAAAAGCAGTATTCCAGTGAGACAACAAAATTGTCATCCAAATTAGTTGAGGAGTAAATGCTGTCACTGTACAGTAGTCTTAGATGAGATAATGCTTGTCTGGTACAAAGCTTTGGGTGTCCTTCCATCATCCACAACACTTTCATAGCTGATGGAAATGTAGTCCCCACGTTCTTCTAGGTTTTGGATTGCACCCCTCCATTACAACCCCTTTCCCCAATATGCATATGGTCTATATTTTAAAAAGGACCAATGATAATGAACATACAAATCTCTCTATTATAAAAAAAAATCTTGGGAGATGGAGACGAGGGAGACGATATGTGATTTTCTCGGAAGACACTTTGACGTCACAGGAGACAAGGCAGTAAGACAAAAGGACAGCTGCTGTACAGGCTTTTAAATGATCGACGTGCAGCGTGACAAGCAGAACACGCAGCTTGCCAGCAGCAGCAGCAAGACAGAAGCTGATCCGACCACAACTCCTTAGTGTGCATTCAGCCCCCCCTCACAACATGAGCAGCATAATACATCCTGCGAGAAAGACATTTAACCATGCCCGGGGCCAGAAATAAAGGACAAAGAGTAGATGACAAAATAGAATGTCGTAAAGAATTAAAAAATATTGGCGCGGTGCACAGCAGGTCTTCTCGGAAGACACTTTGAAGTCCTGCAAGACTACTTGCACGTGTGACACCCCGTGTAGTGGGAACTGGGATCCCCAGCTTACACTCTAGGTGTCTAGTATGTGGGACCGAGTATGACCAGGATGATGGTGTAAGACAGGGAGACATGGACACAAAAAGGGTTGGGTTTTTTTGAAAAATAAAGTGAGGTTTTATTTACAGGTGCACTTAAAGAAAACAAAAATAATTTCCTACGGAATTTATATATCAATACACATTCCAATGCTGCAAAGGACACACAAAAACAGTAATTAAATGAAGCCCAAAAATACTGACTATATACTGTATTTATAGTGCTGACTGAAAGTCTCAAATGAAAAAGAATAATGCACACAAACTAGTGAAACCCATATATACACAAACCAATATGAAGCTGTCTTCTTCCACAGTGCTCTAAGTCAGGAAGCTGCTCCTTCAGTGTACAGGATTCACCAAAAACAACAATATTCAAAATACAGAAAAAGAGAAAAAGTAGATATACAAAAATAAACAGTGCACCAATAACCACAACTCAATAAATACCTCCGCCAAAGTTAATCCAGAGATATTTATCGAAATATACTGTATATACAAAAAAAATATTTACAATAATCAAGGCACAAGCCGAAGTGCTTGGTAAAGTCAAAGCGGAGTTCTACCAAGTACCTTTCTGTTAGCAAAATCTAGCCAGACCCCCTCTACAGGCCGTAATTCCTTTTTGTATTCAGCGCCCTCGTGTCGACCAATTAAACTGTTTTACGCCATCCATCCGCGGGCACGCGATGACGTGAGGTGGCATCTCCTGCCCTGCACAATTACTATAAAAAGTTTGAGCTGCCAGCACACATGTGCGTAGCTGTGCTGGCTTTTTAGACGCGAACTGCACTTCCCCCAAAAGTGAAAGTAAGCATTTTTTTTCCTTCCCTGAGCTACAGCCCAGACAACTGCAAACATGGGATTCCTCTTCTAAACCGCAGCAAACTAATATTAAGGTGCTTCACATTTTCTTTTGCTAGAGTTATGAGGTCGCGGGAGGCACGCGCAGGAGTGGAAGACTGACAATGCCATCCCAGCCGGTCAATGGCAGGGCCGTCTCTCCAGTCTACACAAGACCTGCCGCAACGCTCCACAAACAAATGCCTCTGTCTTAACACTGCAGAGGACACTAAACAAATTTTATTTAATTGCTTGAAATGCCAGTGAGGTACATTACCACAGCACAGAAGACACTTTGAAGTCCCAGGGGACTACTTGCACATCACGGCCTACTTGCAAAAATTTCTCGGAGACACTTTAATGTCCTGTGAGACAAAGAAGTGAGACGAAAGGACAGCTGCTGTACAGGCTTTTAAATGATCATCACGCAATGCAACAAGAAGATCAATCAGCACGTCACAAGCAGCAGCAGCTGTACATGCTTTTAAATGATCGACACACAGAGCGACATGCAGATCACACAGCACAGCACAAGTAGCAGCTGACTTAAAGGACAGCTGCTGTACAGGCATTTAAATGATCATCGCACAGCGCGATGTGCAGATCACGTAGAACGTCACAAACAGCAGCAGCTGCTGTACAGGCTTTTAAATGATTGACGTGAAGCGTGACATGCAGATCATGCAGCCTGGCACTTGTAGCCCTATTATGGGGAAACTCATTCGTTACAGCTTTATTACTTATGTAAGCTCTGAACCGCACAGTGAAAAAAAACTTATGGGATAACCTTTATGTCATACGTACGTGAAAATATCTCGTACGTACTGGATACTTTTACATATGTACGAAATAGTTTCAGGTACGTACAAGATAATATTAGATTAATAAATTACTAAAGTGCGCTTCAGGGCTACCTAATTATGCCTTTACCAAGGCTTTGATGCATTAGTTTGGCATCACTTCCAGCTCTTGAAGCGCAGTGATATAAAAAGCAGACAGCTGGGCTTTTATTTATTAAAGGAGTGTGGGATGGTTGGAGATGGGTTTAACTGCAGACTGCAATACCTATGACGTCAGGTAATGCCCAGAACGTCAGTCACGAAATGCCCATTGTATACCCCGTTACACTGTGGTTAAGATTAGGCTTGTGGGAGGGCAAGGGTTTAGGTACGTGCTTTATGTTTACAGGTATTCGTCTACACAATCGTACAGAGCACCTGAGGAAATATGATGTTGTTTTTTTTCTTCCTGGGAAACAATTTGGTGCAAACAACTATCTCATGCCCACCATGTATATATCTCATGCCCACACCACTTACCATAGCCTGCGCACCAGGTACTTGCACCGGCCAATACTATGTGTGTGCTGCATACATTCAGATGAGCACTAAATACCATTGCATGCTATTGTACACCATTTTCTGGAAACAGGACATATCACTGAACAGTCTGATGTTTTCCTCACACAGTTACAGTCCACAGAAATGGATATTGGCAAGTTTATAAAAGCAGGCTATGCATTCAAGCCCAGATCATTAAATCTGCGAAGCAGAACCACTAACCACTGCACTAATTTATAGAACAAGGAAATGGCATTAGTTAGCCATCTACTTACCAGCCTGCAGCTTCTTATTCAAACAAGTTATGAAAGGGATTCATATTTCACATATTGAGTGCATGTGAAGTTTACACAGTACCTTTAAACATAAAGCACGTACCTAAACCTTTACCCTCCCACAAGCCTAATCTTAACCATAGTGTAAAGGGATATGCGATGGGCATTTCATGACTGACGTTGTGGGCATTACCTGACGTACGTCATAGGTATTGCAAGCTGCTGTTAAACCCATCTCCAACCATCCAACACTCTTTTAATAAATAAAAGCCCACCTGTCTGCTTTTTTATATCACCGCAATACAAGAGCTGGAAGTGACGTCAAACTGAAGCGCCATGGCCTTGGTAATTAGATCGTAAGGTAATTAGGTCGTAATTAGATAGCCACGAAGCGCACTTTTGTAATATTTTAATCTAAGTTTATCTCGTACGTACATAAAAGTATCTTGTAGGTATGTGAAAACATCATTTGGTCTCGTCCGATGCGAGAGATGGACATCTGAAGTGGAGCTCTGCTAGCAGCGGTGTTATTTTACATATTATTTGCTTATTATCCTGAGATATCCTGTATCTATTCAACCCAAGGAGACTGCTACAGTATATGTAAGCATATATAAACATGGCCAACAAGAAAGGGAGTTCGAAAGAATCGAAAACTAAAGCTGCACCCAAGCTAAGATCAGCAAGCCCTAGTTCAAGATACGGCCTTTCAGAGACAGACCTGGATCAGATGGGCGAAAGTACAGACTCCTCGGGACCTCGGTCCGCTACATCGTTGCCGGCTGAGAGCAAAAAGGGGAGCGAATGTATGATCGTGAGTGCAGATCTCGATAGCTCGCCGATCGGAGAAGAACACCTGAATCTGGAAAAGGCCTTGCAGTCCGCGGCTTCAATTACTCCACGCGAGCCGGGAATAGTGGGGACACCGGCTACAGTAGAGCCTGTTGCTTCACCTACGGTACAAGAAAGCACAATTGAAATGTCTAAACTGCAGGTGATGTTCGCTGAGCTCATGCAATATATAAAGAAAAGCGAGAAGGCAAATGAGAAAGCAAGGGCAAAGGCACATGAGAAACTGAGACAGGAATTGAAACAGGAGTTGCAACAAGCAAACGAAACGCAGCGGCTGATGCTGCAACAGGCAAATGAAAAGCTGCGACATTAAAAAAGCAACTGGAGCTGCGACAGGTGCTGGGTAAAATTGAAGAACACATTCAGGAAAACTCGGCTAAACTAAGCACGCTTACTGATCAATTGGAGGATCTCAAGTAGACATTCACTCAGATTGAAATAGACGAAAATTTAGCTGCCAGTGCCAAAGAAAAAGCAGTACAGTAAATGTCAGCTCCGAATGCACAAAACTCGGAGACAGACTGGCTGCTTTGGAAGATGGAAGCAGAAGGTATAATGTCAGAATTGAAGGTCTGCCTGAGAATCGAGAAAGTCCAAACCCTGTGAAATTCGCAGCTGAACTCTTCTCTAAAATAATCGGGGAGGACTTTAAAGCAGAATCTGAGATAGCAGCGCTTACCGCGTACGCGGATCAAATACCGTTAGACCCAGATCTTTTGTTATTCGCTTTGTAAGATTATCATTTAAGCTAGAGGTGATGGCACTCCTCAGAAACAAACAAGATATTATATATGAAAATAACCGGATTCGTATCTTCCCTGACTTCTCTCCAGCAACAGCTACTAAACACGCAGCCTTCTACAATATTAAACGGTTACGGCAAGCCAACGTAAAATACAGCCTCTTGTATCCGTCCAAATTGAAAGTGGAATTGCAAGGTCAATTCTATGTCTTCGCTAGCAAGGAAGAAGCAGAAAAAGAATTAAGAAAGGTGATCCCGGGACTATTCTGATACATAATAGTGAGTCATGGCCGTTAATGATATAGTAAGGACTAATAATCTACTGTCTGAACTATTTGTTTAAAATAAGGGTTTTTATCATCATATATTCTCACTATTACTTAGTATTACTAGGGCGCTATCTGTTTATGTTTTATTGTGCTTAATTACTTTTTCTTTTGTCTCTTTGTTCTTTACTTTTTCTTTTTTTTTTTCGCTAATTATTTTATCTCTACCCTAAACGAGACTGTTCAACATCAAACCCTTGGTTTATTGTTATTGCTATTATTGCATTAAGACTTATTATGCTTATTCTGGACAAATTGCTAACACTATTCCCCGGGTTTATTGTCTGGGTGTATTATCTTAATGCACTAAGATTGCTGAAGACTATATATATTTTAACACTGGGAAAAAGATCTCTTAATTAATATATCAGAAAATGAGTGGAAAGTAGCAATGCAGAGAATTCACTCGAGCTCCATATGCGCAAAGCATACAATTATACTGTACAACTCAAAATTATATATCGAACATATCTGTCTTGACTAAAACTCTCCAAAATGTTTCCAGGGCATGATCCAACCTGCGAACGCTGCAAACTACTTCCAACCCTTACTGGGTCACATGTTCTGGGCCTGCTCCAAATTAACATCATTCTGGACGAAAATTTTTAATTACCTCTCAGACAGCCTTGGACTCACAATCCCTCCTAACTCATTAACAGCTGTATTTGGGGTTCTTCCAGATGGGTTTAATTTGGAGAAAGACAAACAATTTTTGATTGCATTCACTACACTTTTGGCACGCAGACTTATTCTGATAAACTGGAAGAACCCAAACTCTCCTCTTTTAAGTCAGTGGGAAACTGAGGTGTTATACTATTTGAAATTGGAAAAAACAAAATACTCAGTTAGAGGATCCGTACAGACTTTTTTCAAAACATGGCAGGATCTAATCAGTAATATTTTAAAATAGGCTCATAAAGCACTATGAGAATTTATTAATTTAGGTATGTTTACAGGTCTTAAATTTCACGCCATTTGGCTTGCTCTCTCTCTCAGGGGTGGGGATCGATTTGTTCTTAACTCAATTTTTCTTTTTGTAAAAACTTGATTGATTTGTATGGATTGTAATAAAATTAATAAAAAGAAAAAAAAAAAAAAAGAAAACATCTCAATTTTTTTCACTGTGAGGTTCAGAGCTTCCGTGATTACTGGCAAATATCAAGAAATAAAAAATTAATGAAAATTAATGAAATGAAAATAACAATCGCTTTAAATTGTATATCCGGTTAACCAAACCCATGGTTTGGCGAGCAAAGCGAGCAGGGGGCAGAGCCCCCTAGTTTTAAAAAAAAAATTGGTTTGACTTCTACTGCATTATTGGTGAATAAACAGATTATGATTTTATTAAAAGTTTTCTAGTCCCAATTGAGGAGAAGAACCTCAGACATAGTCTGATTTTAACAACATGCATGCTCTCCATTGTAGACATGATATCATGATGCACCATGGAGCATGTACAGTGTTGAGTATCGGGCCTACTTTAATGCTTCCATTCCTGCCACTCAATCATACCAGAGAGTATTACAATATTCTTGGCTCTCCATATTGTTGACTGATGTGCTTATTTTCAGATCTTGCAAAGTCATTTTTCAAGGTCTCATAGTAGATTGTATTACATGTATCTCTATTTGGTGGTATAGTATGGTCTTTAACTTCATACAGTCTAGGTAGCATAATGCAGCTTATTCATCTTGAAATCTCACTATCCAAATTCAATTATGTGTTTGTTACCCTTTACTATTCTGTACCATTTTATTAACTTGATCTCTGAATCTATCAGAAAGCCTCTTTATAAAACAGTTTTTAAAAAAAAAAAAGATTCCTGGCCCAATGATCCTTGCAGATTGTGATCATTTATCCTGAAATTACAATGTTATGCTGTATCATATAGAAGGCAAAACACAGAAGCTGATCAGCTTAGACTCAATATGACAGACTTAAATTTACTAATGTCTAAACACTAATGAAAATGACACCATTCCATTTTGATTTTATATAAAGTATAGTTGTCATTGCAGATGTAAAGTCTGCACATTCACTCTGTTTCTACACTGGATTTCTTCTGAGTAATCCATATTTCTTTCCATATACTATGTGTATGTTAGGCTGGCGGTTGCTTCCAAAGCAGTCCTGTATATGTAAGTAGGTCTGCAATGTGTTGGAGTCCTGTCCAGCACTGTTTTTTGACTTCCATGCAGTGTTTCTCAGATAGACAATGGTCCAATATAATGCTGAACTGGACTGTAAAGATTTTGTACTCATTTTTTAATGTTTTTGTTTACAAATATATGGTGTAATGTATACAGCATTTACTGTATGAAAAAGTGAGAAAAGAGAGAAACACATACAAAGGAAGAATATGCAGACTCCACAACACCTAGAGAGTGGTTTCAAAATGAAGACACTCAATGTATGAAATAGCAGAACTATCTAGTCATCATCTCTCTTTTGAATAACGATGTTAAGATACTCTCCAAAGTTCAAGCCAGAAGGATTAAGACAATGTTTCCTTCTGTAATAAATAATATCACAAGACCAAACAGGATTTATTAAAGACAGACACTTAACTTCTAACCTTTGACGTTTGTTGAAAATAATATATTCACCCATTATATCTAACACCCTAGAGATCCTATTATCTTTAGATGCAGAAAAAGCATTTGATATGGTTGAATGGGACTACCTATTCACCACATTGCACAAATCCGGGTTTGGCCCAAACACATGTGCATGGATCAAACTACTTTATACTAGTCCAGGAACCTCTGTTTGTATTAACAACATAATTTCAGACTACTTAAACTAGACACCTTTGCTCTTTGCCATTGCCACTGAACCTCTCTGGCTATATACTTTCGAAACACATCACAGATATTGGGGATTCTCAGAGAATATCACTATATGCAGATGATATGGTACTGTATATATCGGACCCACAAAATTCTGTGTTAGCAGTCTTAAAAACATTAGCAGATTTTCAAAAGATTTCTGTACTTAAAAGCAATTTGAATAAAAGTGTGCTTTTTCCAGTGAATTCTCTAGCACGTAAAATCAGACTGGACACCTTCCCATTTATCTTAGCAGATCAGTTTAAATACCTAGGGGTAAATATTACAAGTAAATATAAAGCTCTTTTTCAACAAAATTTTGCTGTCTGCATGGAAAAAGTTAAACAAGACGTGACTAGATGGCCTACCCTCCACCTTGTATTATCAGGGAGAATCAACATTGATAAGATGACCATCCTTCCCTGGCAGCTCTTCCTATTTCAAAGCATCCCCATATACATTAACAAATCATTTTTGTAAGAAATTAGACTAAATCATATCTTCCTTTATTAGGAATTTGAAACATCCACTCATCCAAAAGGTGACTCTATAACAGCCTAAAGCAGAAAGTGGCATGGCACTACTCAACTTTCAATTTTATTAATGGGAGGCAAATATACAAGCTATAAAGACCTGGATATTGACACAAATTGATGAATATCCACAAGCCTGGTCTGCAATAGAAATAAAATCATGCAGTACTTCTTTATATTCCCTGCTCTGTGCCCCAGTTAATACGAACTACTGTCATTACACTAAAAATTCAATTACCCTTCATTCTCATAGAATATGGAACCAATGTAGGAAGCACTTTAAGACAGAAAAGCTTTTACCTATTGCACCGCTATACAACAACCACCTTTTTCCACCCTCTCAAACATATACACTATTCAATGTCTGGAAAATGTCTAGAATTAAAACACTTAAGAGACTTGTACATAGATAATGTCTTTGCATCCTTTGAACAATTACACTTCAAATACAACTTCTTATCAACACAATTCCTCCACTTCTTTCAAGGTAGAAACCTTGCTCAGAAGAACCTGCCCAATTATTTTCACCTTCCACCTAGATCAATTAAAGAAGAATTATTGATCAGTCTTGAAGACTCAGCATCTCTACAATTTATAAAAATATTTTAAAGTCTCTTCCTTGCAAAGACCCCAGAGTACATTTGGGAAAGAATCTCTCACTTAATATTTCAGAAAAGGAGTGGAAGGTAGCCATGCACAGAATACACACAAGCTCCATATGTGCAAAGCATTCAGTCATTCAACTTAAATTCTTTTATCAAGAGCATTTATCTCATTAAAAATTGTCCACAATGATTTCAGGGCAAGATTCAACCTGTGAACGCTGCAATCTAGCTCCAGCCTCACTGGGCCACATGTTTTGGGAGTGCTCCAATTTAAAAATATTTTGGACAAAAATCTTTGGATGCCTATCAGACAGCCTTGGTGACACAATCATTCCTAATCCATTAACAGCTGTGTTTGATGTAGTCCCAGACGGCCTTAAAGTTGAGAAGGACAAACAAACTGTAATTTCCTTTACTACACAACTACCATGTAGACTTATCTTGCTCAACTGGAAGAATCCCACCCGAATCCTCCCAGTCACTGATGTTATATATAACTTGAAATTGAAAAAAGTCAAATGCCCAATTAGAGGATCTGTTCAAAACATTTTTAAAATTTGGCAAGATCTAATCAATAACATTTTAGAATAAGCTTCCATTTCGGGGAAAAGGACCTTCTTTTCTTGCTCCTTTTATAGAGCAGCTTTGGTTTCTGGTTCCTCTCTCTTTCTCTTGGGTAGGGGATGAATTTTGCTTTGATTTGTTAAATTTGATTTGACAGTATGGAATGTTATCTGTTTCTAATTAAAATCAATAAAATAAAAAAGAACTACCTACTCAACCACTGTACTCTTTGGCTAATTTATTACATTCTACATTAAGACATGGTAAATGATGTTTACTTTTTAGTCCTATTAACATACCTGTATCTACAGCAATTATTCCAAAAATTGCAGTTTTACTCACTTTCACATTGTACTGAATGGAATAGAAAGAAAGCATCTGATGAAGAACTACAGCACCACTTTACAGAAAGAAGTCTGTAAATGGTTCTTTGTTTTGACTGTGTGAGAGGTACCGTAGTACAGATATCAACCTGCTACTTACTAAAATTTATTTAAAAACACTATATTAGATAAAGCACAAAGTCATAATTGAATCAGTAATCTGGAGTAGCTTATTTCATGCACCATTGAAAACCATAATATTCTTTCACTTAAACAGAAAATTTCTTGTTTAACAAATGGGGAATAGCACACAGCAGAAATTTCAAGTAACAAAAAGAGCTGATCAAACACAAGCATAGCTTTCCTACCTGCATCATCATTTTGAGGTTCTGCTTCATTCCCCTCTTTTTGTTAAAGGAACAAATATCAAAAGCAAATCAAAGTGAAAAAAGCAAAAAAACAGCAAAAATAAAATTAATAAAATACAAAAAGAAAGCAATAACAAAATATTAGAAAGAGAAAAAAAATCAATGTAATCATTTCTTCACATAATGCTGTTTACATATCTTAACATCAGGTTGTAAAACTTAAAAGCGTAAAAATAGCATAACAAAGCAATTTAGCATGATCACAGTGATAGATAATATACAATAGCAAAAAAAAGTCTGTGAATCCTTTGGAAATTGTTGATTTTTTTATTAATTACTCTTAGAAATATAATCTGATCTTCAGTTACATCACAGTAATAGAAAAACACAATCTGCTTCAACTGATAATACAGATACAATTGTACTTCTTTTCATTAATACTGCTTTTATTATTTAAACAATAATGATCCAGATTATAAAAGTATGCAAACCTCTAGTCTAATGACCTCTCCAAAAGCTAATTGCAGTTAGATAACCCAGTCAATGAGATGAGACTGGGGATGTAGGTCGGAGGTGCGCAGCCTATAAAAAGGCAAACAAAGTTTTGCTTACTGACAAAGTCTGCTCTTCTCAAGAATTATCTGTTCATGTGAACCATACCCCAATCAATGAAATATCAGTAGACAATAAAAGAAATACTGCATTGTAGAGATGCAGAAAACGAGAAAAGACTATAAAAGCATCTCCAAAGTCCTGGGTATCCATCAACCCACTGTAAGACAATTTGACTACACATGGACAGATTTTAGTGCTGTTGCTAAATAAAGAATAAGAGCAAAGGACCTGCAGAAAACTCGGGAGCTTACTAAAGTCTCTGTTTATTTATTAACTATAAGAACAAATCTGAACAAAAATGGTATTCAAAGAAGAATAACAGTAGGCCTACTCTCCATAAGAACCCTTGTTGCATGTTTTAAGATGACAAAGGACCATCTGGATGTTTTAGAACACCTCTGGGACAATGATACTTGCATGAAAAATAGGCACTGCACAATAATACCATAAACGCTCCTAGCCATGAAGCACACTGGAGGGAGCATCATGGTCTGGGGCTGGTCTGCTCTCTCGTGGCATGGACAGCTTACTATCATAGAGGGAACAGTGGAATGAAAACTGTATCAAGAAATTTTACATGAGAATGCCAGGCTAGCAGTTCATCACCTGAACAGATGCCAAAAACAATAATCTGAAACCCAGGAGTAAATCAACAATGGTTTAAACAGAAGGTGTTCTGGAATGGCCAAGTCAGAATCCAGACCTCAGATCAATTTAGATGCTGTGAAATGACCTAAAGAGAGTTGTTCGCACAAGGAATCCAATGGAAAATCATTGAACTGAAACATTTTTTTTAAGGAGGAATAATCTAAAATTCAGTACAAGACAGATCAGAAACTACAATAAACTTTTGGTGAACTGTATTTCTACTAATGGAAGTTCTAGAAGTTACTAAATACAATGCTTCATATATTTATTCAGGTCTGGACTGTGAATTTTTAAATAAAATATTCAGTACTGACAAGAAAAAATAAAATTGTGCTTGATTAGTTTAAGCAGATTGTGTTTATCTATTATTGCAATTTAATTGAATGTCAGACCACATTTGTATGAGTAATTAATGTTGAAATTCAGGTCACCAATTAACCTAACTGTATGGATGTTGTACCTGAAATGCAGCAATGGAACCACTGTGCAATGGTGCCTTCTTTCTTTAATTGTTAAAACACAAGTTAAAGTTTACTGAAGTATAGGTACATGAAATGTTAGGTTCAACGTTATTAACAAAATAGGCCTTTCTAAAATGCACATGACTAGGACAAAATAAGTGAATTTAAAAAAAAAAATTGTTTCTTATTTTTGCATACTAAGGTTTTAGATGTTGTCAATCAAAACAAAGTTAGTGAATTACCTTTCAGTATATACCGTTTATATTTATGAATATCCTACTAAACCTACATCTTGCTACTTAAGGACATAATGTATTCTGTGTTTAAAGAATTGAATAAAGAAGCAACCGAACTGAAAAGGCAAAACAGAGTTGCACATAAATGTATTATACTTTAGCATTACAGAAAGATGAAACTGATTAAGTCAAAGATTTATTTCCAAATAATTTGTTTTGTTTATTACAAATATTCCACTAAAAGAATTGTCAGTCAATCATTTTCAAACCTGCTTAGTCCTGAACAGTGTCACAGAGTTTTGCTGGAGCCTATCCCAGCTATCATAGGGAACAAGGGATCAGTCCTTTGCGGGGTGAACACACTTCACATACATTGGGTCAATTTAGGACTGCCAATTCAACTAATGAGCCCCTGTCTACTTACTGAAAGGCTGCAGAGCTACCACTGTGCCACCAGGCCAAACTGATAGAATTATATTTGTCATGATTCCTATCTTGAAGTGAGAACTCATTTTCACTATTATAAATACCAGCTATTCATAGAAATCATTACATGTAAGTCACGCACTTTTTACACCAGAAAATACACTCACCTAAAGGATTATTAGGAACACCATACTAATACGGTGTTTGACCCCCTTTCGCCTTCAGAACTGCTTTAATTCTACGTGGCATTGATTCAACAAGGTGCTGAAAGCATTCTTTAGAAATGTTGGCCCATATTGATAGGATAGCATCTTGCAGTTGATGGAGATTTGTGGGATGCACGTCCAGGGCACAAGCTCCCTCCACCAAATCCCAAAGATGCTCTATTGGGTTGAGATCTGGTGACTGTGGGGGCCATTTTAGTACAGTGAACTCATTGTCATGTTCAAGAAACCAATTTGAAATGATTCGAGCTTAGTGACATGGTGCATTATCCTGCTGGAAGTAGCCATCAGAGGATGGGTACATGGTGGTCATGAAGGGATGGACATGGTCAGAAACAATGCTCAGGTAGCCCGTGGCATTTAAACAATGCCCAATTGGCACTAAGGGGCCTAAAGTGTGCCAAGAAAACATCCCCCACACCATTACACCACCACCACCAGCCTGCACAGTGGTAACAAGGCATGATGGATCCATGTTCTCATTCTGTTTACGCCACATTCTGACTCTACCATTTGAATGTCTCAACAGAAATAGAGACTCATCAGACCAGGCAACATTTTTCCAGTCTTCAACTGTCCAATTTTGGTGAGCTCGTGCAAATTGTAGCCTCTTTTTCCTATTAGTAGTTGAGATGAGTGGTACCCGGTGGGGTCTTCTGCTGTTGTAGCCCATCTGCCTCAAGGTTGTGCGTGTTGTGGCTTCACAAATGCTTTGCTGCATACCTCGGTTGTAACGAGTGGTTATTTCAATCAAAGTTGCTCTTCTATCAGCTTGAATCAGTTGGCCCATTCTCCTCTGACATCTAGCATCAACAAGGCATTTTTGCCCACAGGACTGCCGGATACTGGATGTTTTTCCCTTTTCACACCATTCTTTGTAAACCCTAGAAATGGTTGTGTGTGAAAATCCCAGTAACTGAGCAGATTGTGAAATACTCAGACCGGCCCGTCTGGCACCAACAACCATGGCACGCTCAAAATTGCTTAAATCACCTTTCTTTCCCATTCTGACATTCAGTTTGGAGTTCAGGAGAATGTCTTGACCAGGACCACACCCCTAAACGCATTGAAGCAACTGTCATGTGATTGGTTGATTAGATAATTGCATTAATGAGAAATTGAACAGGTGTTCCTAATAATCCTTTAGGTGAGTGTATAATAGTCACCTTAAGTGTAATATTACAATAGAATATGAAAGTGTACTACCAGTTGTTTCATCTTTATCAATATGCATCTAAACAAATATAAAATGCAAACCAAATGTGTATGGCAAGAATATACAGTGTTTCATATACACGTTTCAATTAAAAGTCAGATGCTTTTCATTTTATCAGTTCAAGATGACGGTTCTTCAGCAAACAGTGATTTTTTTCTAACCCTTCTTACTAATTTTAACAAGGGATGCCAATAATAGTGGAGGGCACTGTAATGGTCTTATTTTATTAAATTTAACTAGAAATACTTTTATTGAATTGAAGAGCATATTTTACTGTAAACAGCTGTTTATTTTTAAACTTGTCAAAATGAGCCCCCACTGGCTTTCAATTTCATATCAATCAGAGAAAGACAGAATTGAAAAGAACTATTTATTCATAAAAAACATTGAAACACAATTACTCAGAGCAATTACAACTTCAGTTAGGAGAATGTCTTCAAAACGTAATGGAAAAAAGTGTTTCCCAAGGCAAAGTATTGAAAATCTGGTTACTTGATTTTCCAAATGCAAGTAGCTTATATTTTGAAGGTGTGTCATTTGTGAGCTTTTATAAACCATTAATATTGTTGTTTTCTTTTTACTGATCAGTCATTTTAGATCTGCACGCTAGTCAGACACTGTCACATATGCATGTCAGAGGATCACCTTTTGTGCTCATCAGAGGTGTGTAATACCACTGTGGGACTAGAAAGGTCGCTGTCGCTAATATAATCTCTTTTCTCATCTACAGAACCAAGAAAATGCCCAATGACATCAACTGAACCTGCCCCTTGTGGGGCAGTGGGAGGCATTTCATTGGGACCTGAACTGGCCACAGCAGAAAACTCTGCCAAGAAGAAGGAACTGGGAGCCACAATTGTCTTCACGATGGGGGGTTTTGACCTAAAGTCAGGCCAAATAATATTGATTGCACATGAAATTATTTCCCAAACAGGAGCCATAGTCAAATGGAACATCTATAAATTAGCTCCAAGAAGCTAAGAAAGCAGGGGTTCAGCTCGAAAACACAGTGCATGCTAGACCTAGGAGTTATTATGTAAAGCCACAGTCCTGGTCCAGATCTATCTTTCTGGTCTATAAACCCAGTAGCAGTTTGCATTTCTGCAACAACTTCTGTTGGCTTAACCAAGTCTCCCATTCTGATACCTTGACTTCCTTGAATGCTTAGGCAGCACCCAGTATTTGACTGCAAAACCTATTGGCAGATTCCCCTGATCGACGCAGTAAAGTAAAAGACTGCATTTAGTACCCCCAGTGACCACTGGTAGTACTGCGTCCTATACTTTAGGCTGCATGGGGCTCCAGTGAACTTCCTTGGGACTGGCAGCTGACAAAAAAGCAAGTACAAGCTTTATAAGGTTCGTACCCAAGTTTTCCGAGAAGGTCTTGTCTTTAACCTAGTTAAAGTACTAGGCACCTAATACAGTGACATGGTCCCCAAAAATGGAGGCCTCATTCTGTGACTTAAAAACAGCCCTAATGACAGTTGCTGTGCCAATCTCCCCTAACTTTTCTAATCCCTTCCTCTTCCAGACCAACATCCTGTACCCTGGTCTTGGAATCATGCTAAGATAGGTTGTAAATGGAACTGAACACTCTGTAATGTACCTGCCAGAAACTGCTGCACCAGGAAATGAGCTATGCAGAAATTGAATGGGAGGCCCTCGCTATCAAATGAGGGATTTCCCAACACAGGTACTACATCCTGGGGTAGGAGTTTACCTCAGAGACCGAATACATGCCCCCACCAGTGGTTGTGCTGGCACACTAACTTCTTGGTCACCCGGTGCTATTTCATTCTCCAACACTACAAATTCAACATGTGAATCTCTCCACGCAAATGCTAACACTCCCTTGGGGGTTGAAATAAAGGAGGAGCTATATTACATATAAGAGTCAAAGAATCACCTTCCGGGCTCATCAGATGTATGTAATAACATTCTGGGTCAAGAGAAGGAGCTGTCATTAATGTTACTGTCTCTTTTCTTATCCACAGTACCGAGCAGACCCTCCTATCACAACTGGATGTACTCCTAAGGTTACTATTGCTTAATAATGTCCTATTTGCGGCATTGTGCACCTGTTCTCTTTATTATTACCGACATCAGCTTAAATGGAATCACCCCAACAATTCTATGGACTCATCCAGTATCGTCCTTTACCAACAACACATAATTATAAAAAAAAGTTTTTATATCATATTTCTAATAAATATTAACCCTCTGGAGATGCTGAACAAGTTTAGAGTCATTTTGCCTCCTACTTTCATTAATAACTCAATGCTGCTTCATGACAGAAATAAGTTAAAGACACAAACATTAAAACTTAGAGAGTCCACTTTAAAAAATATATGATTTTTATAATTAGGTGAATTGGGCAAAACTTCCATCCTCTCCCTTTTGTAATATAGAAAAATATATAGAAATATATGTGTGTGCTGAGTACTATATTTTTGAAAGAATTAATTTCACAAATACTTCTGTATAACAGCTTCAGGCAGCAGTCATGTGATCTTAAATCACAGGCTGTTATTTATCCCACCTGTTACTAGATAGATAGATAGATAGATAGATAGATAGATAGATAGATAGATAGATAGATAGATAGATAGATAGATAGATAGATAGATACTTTATTAATCCCAAAGGGAAATTCATATAATCCAGCAGCAGTATACTAATACAAAGAAACAATATTAAATTAAATAGTAATAAAAATGAAAAATAAATAAATAAATAAAAATAAAAATAAAATACATTAAAATACTATCCTCAAGCTGTTACCCATAATCCCTGTTGTAGGGCATCCAGTAAATTTAGTCTTGATACAAACCTTAAATTAATTGATAACCAAAAAATAAGATGTAAAATTAGACAAACGGATAAAACCAGACCCTCCACCAGGGGCATCTGTAATAGAAATTTACTTCAAATTAAAACAAAAAATATATCACCAGTTCAGGAAGGAGCATGCAGTTTTAAATGCTGCTTATTGAACATTCGCTCTCTTGGCAGTAAAGCTGTTTTGGTAAATGATATTACAGTAATCCCTCGCTATATCGTGCTTCGACTTTCGCGGATTCACTCTATCGCGGATTTTAAATGTAAGCATCTAAACATATTACGGATTTTTCGCTGGTTCGCGGATTTCTGCGGACAATGGGTCTTTTAATCTATGGTACATGCTTCCTCAGTTTGCTTGCCCAGTTGATTTCATACAAGGGACGCTATTTGCGGATGGCTTAGAAGCTACCCAATCAGAGCATGTATTACATATTAACTAAAACTCCTCAATGATATAAGATATGCTTCCCGCGCAGTGCTTGATTGTTTGCTTTTCTATGTCTCTCTCACTCTCTGCCTGACGGAGGGGGTGTGAGCAGAGGGGCTGTTTGCACAGAGGCTGTTTGCCTAGAGGATACGGACGCTCCTCTAAAAAATGTTGCTTTATCGCGGTGCTTCGGCACACTTAAAAACCCAAAAGCACGCATTGATTTTTTGATTGTTTGCTTTAATCTCGCGCTCTCTCTCTCTCTGACGTTCTCTGCGCCTGACGGAGGGGGTGTGAGCAGAGGGGCTGTTTGCATAGAGGCTGTTTGCTTAGAAGATACGGACACTCCTCTAAAAAATGCCGCATTATCGCGGTGCTTCGGCATACTTAAAAGCACAAAAGCACGTATTGATTTTTTTGATTGTTTGCTTTTCTTAGCGAGCGCTCTCTCTCTCTCTCCCTGAAATTCTCTGCTCCTGATGCGCGCACTCCTTTGAAGAGAAGATATATTTGCATTCTTTTAATTGTGAGAAAGAACTGTCATCTCTGTGTTGTCATGGAGCACAGTTTAAACTTTTGACTAAAGGGTGTTATTTCATGTCTAGAGGGCTCTAATAATGTTAACAGTGTGGGAGAGTTTATAAGGGCTTAAAATATATAAAAATAACCATACAAACATATGGTTTCTACTTCGCAGATTTTCATCTATTGCGGGGGGTTCTGGAACGCAACCCCCGCGATCGAGGAGGGATTACTGTATATTAAGTACAAAATCTGATCTGTGTCTTCTCACTGAAACCTGGCTTAGTAAATGTGACACTGTTCCCCTAGCTGAGGCGTCACCAGATAGATACTCGTTCTAGAGATCTAGAGATTTTGGTTGAGGAGGAGGCCTTGGAATAATTCATTGTAACAAAATGCAAATCACATCTAAAAATCTAGGCACCTTTACATCCTTTGAGGCACTCATTTTTAATATTAAAACAGATTCCAACACAATTATAGTGCTAGTCTACAGACCACCAGCGCCATATTCATTGTTCATGACTGAATTAAGCAACCTTCTATCTGATTTGGCTATAAATTATGATCACATAATACTGATGGGGGATTTTATTGTACACATTGATGTGGAAACTGACACTTTTAGCAAATGTTTTACTTATTTGTTAAGTTCAGTTGGATTTTGTCAGATTGTCAAAGGTCCAACTCATAATCATAACCACACAAAAAATTATTTATAACGTACAAAATTGAAATTCAAATTTTAAATAATAATCCATTAAATTAAGTTATTTCCGATCACTACTTAATTACATTTGATTTAGTCCTGCCCTTGCCAACACAGTCACAGATTAAAACAAAGAAAGTGCGACATCTAGATTGTAATTCTGCTTCAAAATTTGTAGATACTTTGAGTAAGTTGAGTGTAATTGTGGAAAACTATTTAGATCAGTTAACATCAAATGTAAACGTGGAAAACAATTTAGATCAATGAGACCTTGAGAGATGCTCTGGACACAGTGGCTCCACTTAAAACAAAAGTGATCAAAGCACATAGAAACTCTATCTGGTTTAATGAAAACACTCGAGCTCTTAAATTAGAGTGTCGAAAACAGGAGCGCAGATGGAGAACAACAAAACTACATGTCTTTCATATTGCACGGACAGAGAGTGTTAATAAATATAAAAATGCTCTCTTTAAAGCTCGCTCAGAATACTATTCTACAATAATAGATAGCAATAATAAAAATCTTCGGGTACTGTTTAGAACAGTGGCTAAATTAACAAATGGAAATTCTGATCTACAGTGCAAAATACCAACAGATATTAGCAGTACAGACTTTATGAACTTCTTCAATGAGAAAATTAAAAATATAAGATCCTAGATTTCAACATCACAGTACAAACCAAATACTAGCTTAGCAGGCCTTGTCTCACATTGCATTCAGCACTTTAGTAATTTTAATTCTGTAACTGAGCAGGAACTCTTCACTTTAATTTCTAAAATCAAGTCCACTACTTGTTCCCTAGATCCAGTGCCAAGAAAACAAGTAAAAAGTGCAATGGATGTTCTTGCAGCGCCTATTCTAAACATTATCAATAGTTCATTATTGCATGGCACAGTACCTGAAGCACTAAAAGTGTCAGTCATCAAACCATTACTTAAAAAGTCAGACCTAGACCCACACATACTAAATAATTATAGGCCTATTTCAAATTTACCCTCTAAAATACTAGAAAAAGTAGTCGCCAATCAGCTTCAGTCACACTTTACGCATTACAATTTATTTGAGAAATTCCAGTTAATTTATTTTACTGCACAGGCTAGAAAATGATGTTGGGTTTACAGGCACCGTGCTCGCTTGATTTAGTTCTAATTTATCGATTCCAATATGTACAGAAATGTTCTGACAGTACTCCATCATTATACACTGTCACACACGTGCGCATGGGAGGCAGCTAAAGGGCTTGAGTGATGTTGTTGGTAAAAGAAACGATTTTTGCAGCCAGGATACCAAAATATACGGGTGGCTGCCCCAAAACTTCTTCGAGTATGTCTCAGTTTTGTGACATTGGCGTAGTCGGCAGGATGGAGAAGTCCTGGAAGAGAAGAGGACAGGACCTGCAACACATCCAGGTGGGATCGTACCGGGGCCGAGTTTTCAGGCAGGGAGGGTGGCCCGTGTTTCGGAGTGGCCCGGTACAGGCTCTGCTCCCGGCATGCTCATATAGGCAATCTAGACAGGCCAGGGAGTGTTCGGGAGGGGCTCACAGACGTGGGCTGCTTCGGAAGGGGGAGGCGAAGAGGGCTCTTTGTGCTCTCTCGGAGGAGAGTGCCTGCCTCCCTGTGAAGCCAGAGCCCCGATTTCCACCTAGGGGTGCCCCAGACTGGCAGGTGAGTAACCTGAAAAACTGGAGGTTTGACCCAGAGCGCCAACCCCACAGCAAGCCTGGTCCCTATGGGTAAAAGTAGGGCAGTGGCTGCGGCCACAGAAACTTAAGCCCTCCCAAGTCATAGAGCAGGTGGCTTGCTACCTGCTTCTGGACACACTACCCCGTGGTTTCACCCAGCCGGTCTGGAGTAGGGAATTTATAAACATGGCAGAGCTCATAGAGCTCGTGGAGAAACAAAGGACGGCCTCGCAATCTGGGGGAGCTGAACCATCCTCTAGCCGAACTCAACCGGGGTATGTCCCAACACCTAGCCCCCCCCTGTACAACCCAGAGCTTGTGCCGGCGTCCCCGGGGTCGCGGGCGCTCAAACCGCTTGGGAATGAGGCGGAATGCAGGTGGAGGGGGAAGAGGGGTTGGTGTGCTCTGATAAACCCGTTGGCGGTTCCACACACAGGCATGGTGGTCATCAACGGGTACCAAACGTCTGCTCTGTTAGACACCGGCAGCAACACTACCATTGTTGCTCGCCGTTTTGTGCTACCGCGACAGTGGTTAAATTATAAGGTCGGTATAACCTGTGTACACGGGGAAATCCGCTGGTACAAGGCTGCCACGTGTGTCATCAGTTACGGGGGATCGGTTCGGAAATTAACTGTGGCAATCCTTCCTGATCCTCCACACCCGGTGATACTGGGGAACTGGCCTGAAATTAAAAGCGGTGAGACACATACCACTCCCGGGAATACTTTGAGCCTTGTTATAGGCTGGCACGAGCCGTCTCAAGTTGCCTCCACGCCGTGTAATCAGCCGGCAGAGAGAGACGAAGCGGCTTCACCTGAGTGACGTGGTTAACCTCGGGCCGTCGCGTGCTGGTACGTCATCCACTGAAGCCGAGACGGAACGGGAGGAGGCCACGCCCCTTGAGGTCGACGCTGACCCTCTCTCTGTATTGCGGTTTCAATTTAAAGAGACGCCGGCTTCTTTCAGAAGGGAGCAATGGAATGACGACTCCTGAAATTTGCAAAAATGCAGTGGTCCTTGTAAATGGCCAGCGCACTGATCAGTCTATACCACAGGGCCCTTACTTTGTATTAGACAACGACCTTCTTTACGTGTAGCAATGCATGATGGGCAGGAGAGAAAGCTGCTGCTAGTTCAGCGTACCTTCCGCGGCAGGTCTGCGAGCTAGCACACGCCCACCTCCTAGGTGGCCACTTGGGCACCGAAAAAACTCTGGAGCGGATCAAGCTCCGTTTCTACTGGCCGGGAGTCAATGAGGAGGTTCGTCGCTTTTGCGCTTCCTGCCCGGAGTGTCAACTGCGACAAATTCCCAGGAGGGACCGTGCTCCTCTTGTCCCTATACCCTGATTGATGTTCCCTTCCAAAGAATCGGGGTCGATTTGGTTGGACCCCTAGAGCCCTCAGCCCGAGGACACAAGTACATTTTAGTCCTCGTGGATTACGCTACACGATACCCCAAAGCTGTTCCGTTGCGCTCAGCTACATCCAAAGCTATCGCACGGGAATTACTAGGGTCTTTTCGCGTGGGTGTTCCCAAGGAAGTCTTGACAGACCAGGGGACACCTTTCACCTCGGAGACGTTCAAGGAGACTGCCAAGTTGCTGAAAATAAAGCATTTAAAGACCGCGGTGTATCATCCTCAAACCGACGGGTTAGTAGAGAGGTTTAATCAGACTCTCAAGCAAATGCTACGTAAGGTGGTCAGCGAGGATGGAAGGAACTGGGATCAGCTCCTCCCCCTCGTCCTTTTTGCTTATCGGGAAGTCCCACAAGCCTCCACGGGTTCTCCCCTTTTGAATTACTGTATGGGCGACAACCTCGGGGCATATTAGACATTCTAAAAGAAGGGTGGGAAGAAGAGGCTCTTCCCTCTACAAATATATTAGAGTATATCGCGCAGTTACGCGATAGATTGGGAAAGATTCGGCCTCTCCTTAAAAGTCACATGGAAGAAGCACAAGCAGCACAGGCCCGTTATTACAACGCGGCATGTCTCTTCGGGAGTTCCACCCGGGAGATCGGGTCATGGTCCTAGTGCCTACCTCCCACTCTAAGCTGCTTGCCCATTGGCAAGGCCCCTACGAAGTTAAGGAGAGGAAGGGGCTGGTAGACTATTTGGTGAGTCAACCCAATCGTCGGCCAAAGGAGCGGGTTTATCATGTGAACTTGCTGAAACCGTGGAAGGACAGGGACCCCGATCCCTCCTCCGGCCAGCCCCGCTCACTCTTCGCTCACACACACGCCTTAATTTCGTGCGGACTTAAGTCCCAGACAGCGGCAGGAGCTGGAAACAGTTATCCGGACCGTCCGGGAGGTAGTCAGTGAACCCCTGGAAGGACCTCTCTGGTTGAGCACAACATTGTGACAGAGCCCGGGTTGTTGTCCGAGAACGCCCGTATCGTCTTCCCGAGGCAAAAAGGGCTGAAGTGGAGCTTGAGATCAAGCGCATGCTGGAGCTAGGTGTGATTGAGGAAAGTTATAGTCCCTGGTCCAGCCCAATTGTGCTCGTCGGTAAGCCTGACGGGAGTTGGAGGTTTTGCAATGACTTCCGTCGGCTTAATCAAGTCTCCCAATTCGATGCTTATCCTATGCCTCGAGTGGACGACCTCCTCGAGAGGCTGGGACAGGCTCAATTCTTGACCACACTTGACATGACAAAGGGTACTGGCAGGTTCCTTTAACGGACACCAAGGAAAAACGCGTTTAGTACCCCTAGCGGACACTGGCAGTATCGTGTCCTTCCATTTGGGTTACACGGGGTGCCAGCAACCTTCCAGCGTCTGGTGGACAAAGTGCTCCAGCCACATAACTCATACAGTGCTGCCTACCTGGATGACGTGGTCATCTATTCCAGCACGTGGACAGAACACCTACAGCATGTCCAAGCGGTATTATGGACACTTGGTGAGGCCGGGCTCCGGATTAATCCCAAGAAATGCTTCTTTGGGTTAAGTGAAGCCAAATATTTAGGCTACCTGGTGGGTCGGGGTACCGTGAGGCCACAGTGCTCCAAAGTTGATGCCATTTTGAAATGGCCCGTCCGTGAACCAAGCGGCAGGTCCAAGCCTTTCTCGGATTAGCCGGGTACTACCGCCGGTTTGTACCCGCTTCTGAGGAGAGCGGCGCCCTTGACTGATTTAACAAAGAAGAGGGCCCGAACATTGTGGTATGGACTGAGAACACAGGCACTGCATTTAGTGACTTGAAACAGGCCCTTACGTCCGCACCTATTTTGATGGCACCTAACTTCTCTTTGCCTTTTATCCTCCAGACGGACGCTTCGGACACAGGCCTGGGCGCCGTGCTGAGCCAAAGCGTCGATGGTGTGGAACACCCCATCATGTTCCTAAGCCGGAAACTGTTGGACCGGGAAACCAGGTATGCAGCGGTGGAGAGAGAGGCTTTGGCGATTAAATGGGCGATTACTCAGCTGAGGTACTACCTGTTGGGCCGGGAGTTCACTCTTGTCACGGACCATGCGCCTCTACAGTGGATGGCCCTGCACAAGGAGTGAATCCCCGGGTCACCCGGTGGTTTCTTGACCTGCAGCCGTACAAGTTTTCGCTCGTTCATCGTCGGGGTGCTCTCCATGCCAACGCTGATGCTCTTTCTCGGGTTCACGACCTCTCGGTTAGGGTCGCCCGACCCGACGGGTCTGGGCTAAGGGGGGGGCCTTGTCACACACGTGCGCATGGGAGGCAGCTAAAGGGCTTGAGTGATGGCAGTTCTGAGACAGGCCGGGCTGTGGCAGAGTGCACTGATTCTTTTTCTCACTTCCCTGTAGACCATCCCTGGGAGACTCCACCTGGCTCTCGTGACATCACTTCCGGGACAGAACCAATGGAGACAGAACCAACAGACGCCGGCCCCCCTGATGTCACGTCCGGGCCTGATCCAATGAGTGACGAACACGTGCCCGATTCCAATGACCTCACTTCCTGTCTTCCCCTTTAAAAGCCTGCCCTTTTTCCCCTTACCCTCAGTCTTGTCTTGGACTCGTTTGTATGCACATCAGTGCTGTTGTTGGTAAAAGAAACGATTTTTGCAGCCAGGATACCAAAATATACGGGTGGCTGCCCCAAAACTTCTTCGAGTATGTCTCAGTTTTGTGACAACACAGAAATTTAATATGGTATCTCGCAGGGTTCAGTACTGGGACCTCTACTGTTTTCACTTTACATGCTTCCACTGGGTTCTCTCATTAGGAAACATAAAGTTAATTTTCACTCGTATGCAGATGACACCCAGTTATACCTTTCATTTAGATCAAATGAAGTTTCTCCAATGTTGTCTTTAATTAACTGTGTTATTGAATTAAAGGAGTGGATGGATGAGAACTACTTTTCTTTAAATACAGATAAAACAGAGATTTTAATTGTTGGAGGGAATGACGCTAATCACAGCAGAATTTTGTCATCATTTAACTCAGTTGGAATCGCCATTAATTTCACTGAATCAGCCCGCAATCTGGGAGTTATCTTTGACTCTAGCATGTCATTTAAAGCGCATATTACAAAATTGTCCAAATCATGTTTCTTCCACCTTAAAAATGTTAGGAAATTAAGGTGCTTTCTAAATAAACAGGATTCTGAGAAATTAATTCATGTACTGTATTTATTTCTAGTAGGATTGACTACTGCAATGTGGTGTTCACTTGATGTTCAAACTGTTCTTTATACAGCCTCCAGTTAATCCAAAATGCTGCTGCAAGAATCATTACAAGAACAAGAAAATATGAACACATAACTCCAGTTCTTAAATCCTTACACTGGCTCCCGGTTAAGTTTAAGGCAGATTTCAAAATCTTCCTTTTAGCATAAAAAGCATTAAATGGCCAAGGTCCGGCTTACTTGTCTGAACTTATCCTGACTTACAAACCAGAGTGCACATTAAAATCTCAAGATGCCGGTCGGCTTATGATTCCAAGGAATAATAAAATAACAGTGGGAGGTCGAGCTTTTAGTTACAGGGCCCCTAAACTGTGGAATGGTCTGCCTGATACTATAAGAGAAGTCCCTTCAGTTTCAGCTTTTAAATCCCAGCTGAAGACTCACTAATTTAGTTTAGCATATCCTGACTAGAGCTGCTGATTAACTGTACATACTGCATCTCTGTTGTTAGTCATTAGCACTAAAACATAAGTAACATGATAGTTATAATTGGATACTAACCCTCACCTATTCTGTTTCTCTTCTCGGTAATCAAATGTGGCAGTTGGTGACTTGGCCCACCTGCCAAGTTGTTTTGCCTGCCTAAGGTAAAGTCATCCCTGATGGAGGATCGCAGGAATCGTGAGAAAGAGGGGTCCTTTCATCGGATTGGCTGGCTCAGTACTGTTCCAGCCATGGAATGGCCAAATTGGGGAGGAAGCTTGATTGATGAGGTCTCCAGGACTATAAACAAATACAAATCATATTATGTGATATCATCTACTGTTAAATTCTGCTACGTACTTCTAAAATTTTTATTTTTATACTGTATTGACGATTTGTTCTATTCTGTGTATTGTATAGTATTATATTGCCTTTTTTTGACACCCACTGGACGCCCAACCTACCTGGAAAGGGTTCTCTCTTTGAACTGCCTTTCTCAAGGTTTCTTCCATTTTTTCCCTACAATGTTATTTTTTTGGGAATTTCCTTGTCTTCTTAGAGAGTCAAGGCTGGGGGGCTGTTAAGAGGTAGGGCCTGTTAAAGCCCATTGCGGCACTTCTTGTGTGATTTTGGGCTATACAAAAATAAATTGTATTGCATTGTATTGTATTGTACTTTTGAGGTGTTTTTTTTTCAACCAAGGCAAAATAAAAAGGCTTGCCATTCTCCTCTGTTTTTCACACACATGCTGATCACATTTGAAAACAAAGAGTAACTCACTAAAACTGATGTACATTCAAAAACAACACAAGCATTTTCATACTTAACTTATAACGTGTAATCAGCGCATAGTGAAAAGCTATTCACTTTTCTACGTTGAATTCAAAGGAAGATGTACGATGCTATGGCTGTTTCCAAGATTCTAGTCAGTTTGCATTGCCCCACTTTCTACCAGAACATGCAAAAGTGAAATGAACAGGAGAATGTGCAAAGCTGTAATGATGCTGTATTCATGATGTGACGAATAAAATAAATCTGTCATAACACAAACACTAATTTAATACTGAGGTTATGCAGATCACAGTAAAAGGCTATGATATTTTTTAATTTTGAATTTATTTATCTTGCGAATATTATTTTTCTACATTGAATGCAAAAGTAGATGAATGGTTCTCTTCTCCCCTATGTGGTGTCAGGGATGCCAGGGGCGACGACCCAGCCAGGACGCCCTGAAGGACCGAAAGAGGGTCTACGCCCACTCTGGTTGCTTTGGGGGCCACGGTTAGAGGGCTTGGAAGCCCAACCCTGTAGGGGCCCGTGGTCACCGCCAGGGGGCACCCCGATGCCTTGGGAACCCTGGACCTCAGCACTTCCGCCACACCAGGATGTGCTGGGGGGAAGAGAAGAAGGGACACCCGGAGAGCTTCCGGGAGTACAGCCGGCACTTCCGCCACACTGGGGCGTGTTGGCAGGTGATTGCCGGGGAGCACCTGGGGCACATCTGGGTGTGGATAAAAGGGGCCGCCTCCCTCCATTCGACGCTGGAGTCGGGTGGAAGCAGGACGAAGCAGAGGAGTGTGTGGAGGCGGCCCAAAGAAAGGCGTTGTGTGGTCAGGACTTTGGGGGGTTTGTGTGCACTTGTGGACTTTGTAAATAGGATATTTGTAAATAAACGTGTGGTTGTGGAAAAAGAACATGTCTGCCTGTCTGTGTCCGGGCCACGTCCACAGTGGTAAATAAAACAATTCATCATAAGACAAATAATATTTTGATACTGAGCTTATAGCGTATTGTTCCAAAGAAGGTATGCACCTCTTCACCTAATGACTACAGACTGATGGCACTTATTTCACATTATGAAGACTTTTGAGAGACTGGTCCTGGACTATATGAGTCCTCTTGTGGTAGACCATTGGGACTCACTGCAGTGTGCCTATTGGACAAAGATTGGAGGGAAGGATGCAAAATCTCTGTAAGGCAGACTGAAATTTGTGAGACACGAGCACTGTGTTTCTGATACAGATGTAAGCAACACTGGAGCACCAAAAGGAACTGTCCTGACTCATTTTCTGTTCACTATGTACACCTTTGACTACAAGTATAACACTATGTCATGTCACTTGCAGAAATTCTCAGATGATTCTGCACTTATGGAATATTAGATAGAGCATTGCAGTCAGGTGGAGAATTGTGTTTCTTGTTGCAAAGAGTATTGTCTCCACCTTAACAACAGCATAGCTAAATAACTAGTTATTGACTTTTGCCACACCAAACCTACGCTGTGTCCAATCACTATGCAGGAAGTGAATGTAGGGGCGGTGCAAGTACTTGTGGACTCACATCAATGGCAAGTTGGACTGGTGTTTAAACACATAGAAACTATATAAGAAATTGCAGAGCTGGCTCTTCTTCCTTAGGTAAGACTTCATTCCTTTAATACGAGAAGTGGTATCCTTCACATCTTCTACAGTTCTTGCAATTTTCTATGCTGTGCTCTGCTGCACTGGTAAAATCACTACAAGAGAGGCCCACCGAATTAACAAGGTAATTAAAAGGACGGGCACAGTTATGGGAAACACTTTAGACCCCCTGGAGATAGTAGCAAAGAAGATAATTATAACAAAACTGAGTGCCATTATGAAGAGTGCTGCACATCCACTCTCTGACACACTAACACTGATTACTTTCAGACAACGAATTCTTCACCAAAAGTATGTAAAGAAATGTTACTGGGGCTCCCTTATACCCACAGTAAACAACCTGAATAATGTCTCACTGTGACTGTGACTGCCATGTCAGAAATTTTCTTTTCTTTTTTTTTTAAATTTTATAAAATTACAGCTTTCTTGACATATCTTTCTACAGTATATTCATGTACTCAAAGCCTAAAGGAACACACTTCAGTAATCGAAAAGTTCTGCTACAAATGTCTATAGTATGGTGTCTAGTATGTGTTTATAGAAAATGCTTGTACATGTTGAGAATTACTGTTTACAATTTTTTGTAATTTTGGAGCAACTTAGAAGCAGAATAAATTCCTGAACCACTTATTCTTTGTATATTATTGTGGCTAAGTGTGTTCTGAAAATTAAAATATATAACACTTTGGAAGTATTATTTGAAATGTTGATGAAATTTGCCCAAACGTCAGAACATTAAATTTAATAGCAAAACTACAAGTAATAGAGAGTTCAAATCCTTGATGCTTGTCTATCAGGTGGGTCAGCACCTGACTATATGAAGAAACTGGTGAAGTCCTATACTCCTTCTCGCTCACTCAGGTCTGCTGGGAAACATTTTTTCACTTGTGGCAATCATCTTTTGTTACCTGTCCTACTGCACTTACTGAACAAACAGATCCTAGCCAAATTTACTTGATTATGTTTACCTCTTTTGTAAATCATTTAAGACCAGTAAAGGCGCACTACACGATAGCGTGCAGTGAATTCACTTGACTTCAGCATTCATAGTTTTCATACTCTTTCTTTGTACGTTTAGCATTCATTTGCTCAGAGGTTGATGCTCTTGCTGCTTCATGAGCAGCTCTTCTTTACTCCACCCTTGCGGCCTGCTTCTACTCTTCTTTCGTCTTCATCTTTTCGTGGTAAAACTGATTAAGTCAGTGTTTGTGTTGCAATTACTTAGTACATTTTCTTTAATTTTTCACTTAAGCTGGCACTTAAGTCTTCAATCTGCCTCAAGAATGATTTAAGATATGAAGAGGTAGGAGAAGTCACGGTGTAGGTGGTAGTGATGAGAACGGCACCCATATGCATGTGCCACTGCCAAGAGTTGATTCTACAATAAAATAAAATAAAAATAAAAAGAGGAATAACCTTGGAGATCAAGCATCACCTCAAAAGTGGATAGTAGATGTCATGTAGTATATGTGTAACAAATTTCAGGTCAATAAGTCAAACGGTTTGCGAGCTACAATTGATTTAAAATCCTGGACAGACAAACGAACAGCCACGGTAGTGTACTGTATGATATATAAAGATAAAAGCGTCTACCAAGAAAATAAATGTAAATTTAATTGTAAATGTAGAGAGGCAAAGATGCACAAATTAGCCTAAAAATGTCTGGAAACAATTTTTACAGCTGTTAGTTTAAATTTTTAATCATTCAAGTTTTCATTTACAGTTGATAAAAAGTGTACACATACTGTATCATTATTCATAGTTACAGGGAGCTTGGAGAACTATTTCACAAGCAACAAGCACATAACAAGTATGCAACAGTTTATCCAATGCAAGACACAATCAAAGACGTTAGACTAACTGAAAGTCTCCAAATACATCTTCTTCTTCTTCTTTTGTCTGCTCCCGTTAGGGGTTGCCATGGCGGATCATCTTCTTCCATATGTTTCTGTCCTCTGCATCTTGTTCTGTTACACCCATCACCTGCATGTCCTCTCTCACCACATCCATAAACCTTCACTTAGGCCTTCCTCTTTTCCTCTTCCCTGGCAGCTCTATCCTTAGCATCCTTCTCCCAATATACTCAGCATCTCTCATTTGCACATGTCCAAACCAACGCAATCTCGCCACTCTGACTTTGTCTCTCAACCGTCCAACTTGAGTTGACCCTCTAATGTACACATTTCTAATCCTATCCTTCCTCGTCACACCCAATGCAAATCTTAGCATCTTTAACTCTGCCACCTCCAGCTCTGTCTCCTGCTTTCTGGTCAGTTCCACCGTCTCCAACCCATATAACATAGTTGGTCTCACTACCGTCCTGTAGACCTTCCCTTTCACTCTTGCTGATACCCGTCTGTCACAAATTACTCCTGACTCTTCTCCACCCATTCCATCCTGCCTGCACTCTCTATGTCACCTCTCTTCCACAATCCTCATTACTCTGTACTGTTGATCCCAAGTATTTAAACTCATCCACCTTCGCCATCTGTACTCCTTGCATCCTCACCATTCCACTGACCTCCCTCTCATTTACACACATGTATTCTGTCTTGTTCCAAATGACCTTCATTCGTCTCTTCTCTAGAGCATATCTCCACCTCTCCAGTGTCTCCTTAACCTGCTCCCTACTTTCACTACAGATCACAATGTCATCAGGAAACATCATAGCCCATGGGGACTCCTGCTAATCTCGTCTGTCAATCTGTCCATCACCATTGCAAATAAGAAAGGGCACAGAGCCGATCCCTGATGTAATCCCACCTCCACCTTGAATGCATCCGTCACTCCTATTTACCTCACCACAGTCACACTTCCCCTGTACATATCCTGTACAACTCTTACATACTTCTCTGCCACTCCCAACTTCCTCATACAATACCACAACTCCTCTCTAGGCACCCTGTCATATGCTTTGTCCAGGTCCACAAATACGCAATGCAACTCCTTCTGGCCTTCTCTATACTTCTCGATCAACATCCTCAGAGCAAACATCACATCTGTGGTCCTCTTTCTTGGCATGAAACCATACTGCTGCTCACTAATCATCACCTCACTTCTTAAACTAGCTTCCACTACTCTTTCCTATAACTTCATGCTGTGGCTCATCAATTTTATCCCCCTAAAATTACTACAGTCCTGCATATCCCCCTTATTATTAAATATTGGCACCAGTACACTTCTTCTTCACTCCTTAGGCATCCTCTCACTTTCCAAGATTCCAGTAAACAATCTGGTTAAAAAATCCACTGCCATCTCTCCTATACACCTCCATGCTTCCACAGGTATGCCATCTGGACCAACAGCTTTTCCATTTTTCATCCTCTTCATAGCTGTCCTTACTTCCTCTTTGGTAATCCTTTACACTTCCTGATTTACTATCTCCACATCATCCAACCTCTTCTCTGTCTTGTTGTCTTCATTCGTCAGCCTCTCAAAGTACTCTTTCTATCTGCTCAAAACATTCTCCTTGCTTATGAGTACGTTTCCATCTTTATCCTTTTATCACCCCAACCTGCTGCACATTTTTCCTAGCTTGGTCGCTCTGTCTGGCCAATCAGGACAGGTCCTTTTCTCCCTCCTTTGTGTCCAACCTCTCATACAACTCACCATATGCCTTTTCTTTAGCCTTTACCACCTCTTTCTTCACCTTGTGCCTTATCTTCTTGTACTCTTGTCTACTTTCTGCATCTCTCTGACTGTCCCACTTCTTCTTTGCCATCCTCTTCCTCTGTATGATCTCCTGTATTTCCACATTCCACCACCAGGTTTCCTTTTCCTCCTTCCTCTTTGAAGATGTCATGCCAAGCATCCTTCTTGCTGTCACCCTTACTACATCTGCTGTAGTTTCCCAGCTGTCTTGGAACTCTTCACTGCCACCCAGTGCCTGTCAACCTTGCAGTCTTCCTTTTTCAACTTTAACCATTTGATCCTTGGCTCTGCCCTCACTCTTCCTCTTCTTGATCTCCGTCATCCTACAGACCACCATCCTATGCTGCTTAACTACACTTTCCCCTGCCACCACTTTGCAGTCTTCAGTCTCTTTCAGATCAACTCTTCTGCGTAGGATGTTATCTACCTGTGTGCATCTTTCTCCACTCTTGTACGTCACCCTATGTTCCTCCCTCTTCTTAAAATATGTATTCACCACAGCAATGTCCATCCTTTTGGCAAAATCCACTATCCTCTGACCTTCTTCATTCCTCTCCTTGACACCATACCTACCCATCACCTCCTCATCTCCACTGTTCCCTTCACCAACATGCCCATTGAAATCCGCTTCATTCACCACTTTCTGTCCCTTGGACACTCAACTTGCGATGCATAAGCACTAACAACATTCATCATCACACCTCCAATTTCCAGCTTCATAATCATTACTCTGCCTGACACTCTTTTCACCTCCAAAACACTCCTGACCTACTGTTCCTTCAGAATAACTCTGACCCCACTTCACCTCCCATCCACACCATGACAGAACAATTTGAATCCACCTTTGATCCACCTGGCCTTACTCCCCTTTCATTTAGTCTCTTGCATGGACAATATATCAACTTTCCTTCTCTCCATCATATCTGCTAACTCTCTCCCCTTACTAGTCATACTGCCAATATTCAAAGTTCCTACCCTCAGTTCCACTCTCTTTACTTTCCTCCTCCTCTCCCCCCTCTTCTTCTCCTTCTTCTTCAGCCAACAGTAGCCCAATTTCCGCCTGTTGGCTAAAAGTACTGGTGGTGGTCGTTGTTAACCCAGGGCTCCCCAAATACATAACAAACTTAAATATGGAGTATACAGGCAGAAGCTGTACTAAAATAATCCAGCCAGGAATCAAACCGGGATACATGGACTGTGAGGTAGTAATGTTACCCACTGTGAGACAAAATAGAGGAAGTTCAGAAGCTCTTTTTAATGTCCTGACTTATGCTGGTGTAGTGAGTTGTAGTTTGTTCGGTTCGGGAAAATCCTCCTAAACATACTATCATTACAAGCACAAAGCATAAAATACTTTGAAAAGTATTGTATCAAAACAATAATGATGAGGCTTTTAATAGGGATCATCAAATGTTATACAACATAAGCCTGTTAGTTTATTATTAGGCAATTTTTTTGCTTAAGTTAAAAAATGAGTTAAGCACATGTTCAATAACGTTTAAAACTTCTGAGAGCATGAGACCTTCTAATGCAATCACTTGCAGTAGTCACCTACGTTTTTCAAAATTTTAGCACACTGATACTGAAAGGTTACCATTGTGTAACTAATTTCTAATCTCTCATAATTCTAATATCCATCCATTCACCCATTTTCTTAACCCCCTTTCCCAGGTCCAGGTTGCAGGCAGCAGGACCCAATGTTAGAAGTCATTGTGTGCAAGGCTGGGACAAACCCAGGACAAGGCACTAGTATGATATTTAACAATAGCCTTGAAATTCAGACATTGATTTTGGGGTTATCTTTTACCTACCAGCATACACTATAGGGTCACAAACATTTGGAAAATCCTCCAAATTACTGAATGCAGGCGTTTCAGCTGAACATACTGTTAACAGATGCTTAAAATCAAGCATATAGTCATTTAATCTCTACTTAAAAACATTTCCAGTAGAAGGGGTGGCAATGAAGAAATCAGCAGCTTTAAATATGGTTAGTTATAAAATGCCACCAGTCAGTACATTAATTTTCTGCTCTGCTAGATCTGTCCTGGTCAACTGAAAGTGCTACTATTTTGAAGAGGGTGCATTTAGAAGGGATGACAGCTGAGCCAAAAAGTAGTAGACCACACAAATTCACAGAGCAGGGCTGTTGAGTGCTGAAGCGAAAAGTATGCAAAAAAAATCACCTATCTTGTGCATCACTCACAACAGAGTTTAAAAATGCCTTAGGAAGCAGAGTTCCATGAAATGGGTTTCCATGGCTGAGGAACTGCTCACAAAAATAAGATCACTATAGGCAATACCAAACTTCAGATGGAGTGGTACAAAACATGCCAATAGCAGACTTTGGAGCAGTGGAAATATATTTGAAGTGATGAATCATCTGATGGAAGAATATGTCTGTGGCAGATACCAGGAGAATGCTAAGTTTCAGACTGCTCTACTGTAAAGTTTAGTGGAGGAGGGATAATGGTCTGGGGTGTTTGTCAGGGTTTGGGCTAGGCCCCTTGGTACCAGTAAAGAGTACTGTTAATACTGAAGAACACAAAGACATTTTAGACAACTGTGAACCTCCAACTTTGCA
The DNA here is from genome assembly GCF_016835505.1 of Polypterus senegalus. Classification (NCBI taxonomy): domain Eukaryota; kingdom Metazoa; phylum Chordata; class Cladistia; order Polypteriformes; family Polypteridae; genus Polypterus; species Polypterus senegalus. Next base: position 95,430,952 of record NC_053168.1, read on the forward strand.
GCAACAGTTTCAGGAATGCTATTTTGAATTCCAGCATGACTGTGCCATGTGCACAAACCCAGGTCCATAAAGACATGGTTTGACCACTTAAGTGTTAGAGGAACTTGAGTGGCTTGCACGGAGATCCAACCTCAACCCTAATGAATATCTTCGGGATAAATTGGAATGCTGACTTTGAGCCATGCCTTCTTGTCCAATGTCAATACCTGACCTCACAGGTTCTTTGGCTAAAGGGCACAGATTCCTATTGACACACTCTAAAATTGTGCTTAAAGCCTTCTTGGAGGAGTCACAAAGAGGGAACTAACTTCATATTAATACCCATGGTTTTGGAATGTGATGACCAACAAGCTCATATACTGTAGCTGTGATGGTTAGGTGTCCAAAACATTTGGTCATATAGTGTACCTGATTCTGCTTAAAATACTGATTATCCAGGTATGATCCCATCCTTGCTGTTCAAACTGTTTTTTGTTCTATAAAGTAGGAATTCATCATCAAACACAACTCAAAATGCAGATTAGTTCTACCGATGATAAACACACACTTAGACAATGTTCATGTCTAAATTCACAGTCCTAGAAAGCGTACAATGCAGACAAACCATTTTGCAATGATCTTCAGGTTTTGGTAAATTTCCCTCATAATAACTGGTGCTTGGATTAAATTCATGTTCAATGAATTGAACAAGGTCTCTTAGCTTCCTCTTTAATTTAATTCATTCCTAGTTTACCTTTATAATAATTAAACTTTGCTGTATATGTTAAAAAACAAAAATCACAATGAATTTCTTCTAGTGGGAACTCCTTATGTTAATTTTCCACCAGATACCTGAACCTGTTTTAAGAATTTAATTTGTTAAAGGTGCTGAGACTTAGCATGGCAGCATCAGGCAAAAATCAATCACAGATAGGATAACAGTCTTCTTAGATTATTCTTGTGCAACACATCCACAGTCAGGCTAAGAGGAGCCTAGCAGCCATTGCTCCAAGGGTGAAAACTTTAATTTAATAATAATAATAATAATGAAGTCTACAAGGGGTCAAGTATAATCTATAGACAAACTGAAATTGGGTTCCTGGAGCAAGACTTGTTACTTTTCAGTGGGAACATGGTGGAATGTAGGTTCTGAGCACACAAATAGGCAAAGAAAAAGACTCATAATGTCAAACACGTGCAAGCAGGAGAATTCTCTAGGGCTCAGGACAGGTAAGCAATACCAGAGATGGTGCTCTAGAAAACACAAACTTTTTTTCCATTTGTAGTTCAGAGGAATGTTGTCTAGATACGAAGTGATGGCATTTCTGGTTCTACATGTTCAAGCCTTTCTGGGAATCAGCACTTCAGTTCAATTCAGCAACAGAAAGAGGTTGTCTTCAGATATGACTCCATGTGACTGAGCATATGGGTGAGTTATGCCACCAACACTGTATCCCTCTGCCATATAAGCAAAAGATTTGCAATCTGGTTCATGTAATTTTGTTGCTGACAAAACCCTAGAACTGATTAAAATTCCATTTTATTGACTAGGGAAATCACCCAAAATGACTAAATTAAATTGGCTAACTAAAAAGTTTACAATGTGCAAGCTTTCGAGGCAACTCAGGCCCATTCTTAAGACAAGATGAAAGGGCATGAGTTGCCTTGAAAGCTTGCATATTGTAATCTTTTTAGTTATCCAATGAAAAGTGTCATTTTGCTTGACTTCTCACTACATTCACAATGGCTAACATGGTAGAACACCCTAGTACTATTGACTGGGTATAAATGAAGAGGTACGAAGCTTCTGAGCATCACATCCAGAATGTCAGCTACACCAAATTCCACTTAAAGAGCATGCTTCATTAATACCTATTGTAAAGGAAAGCACACATGGGCTGGTGTTCTGGCCGTGATTGGTTCCATTCCCTTAACCAGCCAGGAGGCCAATGTAATAGAGAGATTGGGCGAGGCTCTGTTTCAAAGCTATATGCTTCCCCAACTCGCTAGATGGCACTATGTCCATTATCGATATACCTTTGGCGCAGATAGGATATTGTGGGTCCATTAAGGTGTTCCTCTCATTGACCTAAGAATATATTGGTGCTCGTAGATTACACAACTTGTTATCCAAAGGCCATTCCCATGCAACAAGCTAATTCTAAAGCTATACCTCAGGAACCAGTAGGGGTCCTTGAACATGTGGAAATCCTGAAAGAAGTTTTAACTGACCAAAGAACTCCTTTTAAATAACACTCCCAGTCTTTTACATATTAAGTATCTTAAAGCATCTGTATAATCCCCCTGAGACAGGCGATTTAGTGTAGTGTTCCATTCAAACACTAAAAGAGATGTTAATAAAAGTTGTACAGGAGAATGGAATTAGTTTATTCATTTAGTTTTGATTGTATATCGGGAAGTGTCTCAGGCTTTGTGGTGTTCTTTTGAATGATTTTATTGAAGACAGCCTAATAGTCATAAGGAGAAATGAGAGTCCAATAATTTACCTTCTTTTAATATTATTGAGTAAATCATGTACAGGGGCGGCACGGTGGCGTAGTGGTAGTGCTGCTGCCTCGCAGTTAAGAGACCTGGGTTTGCTTCCCAGGTCCTCCCTACGTGGAGTTTGCATGTTCTCCCCGTGTCTGTGTGGGTTTCCTCCGGGTACTCCGGTTTCCTCCCACAGTCCAAAGACATGCAGGTTAGGTGAATTGGTGATTTTAAATTGGCCCTAGTGTGTGCTTGGTGTGTGGGTGTGTTTGTGTGTGTCCTGCAGTGGGTTGGCACCCTGCCCAGGATTGGTTCCTGCCTTGTGCCCTGTGTTGGCTGGGATTGGCTCCTGCAGACCCCCGTGACCCTGTGTTCGGATTCAGCGGGTTGGAAATGGATGGATGGATCATGTACAGTGATCCCTCGCTATATCGCACTTCGCCTTTTGTGGCTTCACTCCATTGTAGCATATCTAAATATATATCACAGATTTTTCGCTGGTTCGCAGATTTCTGCGGACAATGGGTCTTTTAATTTATGGTACATGCTTCCTCAGTTTGTTTGCCCAGTTGATTTCATACAAGGGACGCTATTGGCGGATGGCTGAGAAGCTACCCAATCAGAGCACGTATTACGTATTAAATAAAACTCCTTCAAAGCTCTAACAGCCCGTATTTATTTTTGATTGTTTGCTTTTCTCTGTCTCTCTCACGTTCTCTGACATTCTCTGCTCCTGACGGAGGGGGTGTGAGCAGAGGGGCTGTTTGCAGAGAGGCTGTTTGCTTAGAAGATATGGACACTCAAGTAAAAAATGCTGAAAGACTACCTTAACAATGATCCCTTCATTGCGGCCGCTTTATCATGGTGCTTCCCATACTTAAAAGCCCAACAGCCCTATTGATTTTTGCTTGTTTACTTTTCTCTCTCTCTCTGACATTCTCTGCTCCTGACGCACGCACTCCGCAGGTATGTTTGCATTCTTTTAATTGTGAGAAAAACTGTCATCTCTGTCTTGTCATGGAGCACAATTTAAACTTTTGACTAAAGGGTGTTATTTCATGTCTAGAGGGCTCTAATAATGTTAAAAAAACGTATTTAGAAGGTCGTAAACAGGTTTTCTATGCTCTAACTGTGAAAATATTAGATTTATAAGTAAAGAATCCAACTTTGTGGAAATTCATTTATCTGTCTGGAGCGGATTAACCGCAATAAATGAGGGTTTACTGTATAACTGTGTGGAGAATATTTATAAACAGTGTGGGAGAGTTTATAAGGGCCTAAAATATATAAAAATAACCATACAAACATTTGGTTTCTACTTTGCGGATTTTCACCTATTGCGGGGGGTTCTGGAATGACACCCCCGCGATCGAGGAGGGATTACTGTAGTTGTGCGAATGGCTTACAAAAACTGACTTCTCATGACATAACACATAGAGCATGTGCAAAGAGGGCAATCCAGGCTGTATAATAGTATAATGCATAATAGCACTCCCAGCTTTATGAGCGTTTCAACCTGGAGAATAAGTAACGGTGCTGATTCTGTCATGTTTCAGTCAGCATTTCTTCCCTGGCTGGGATTTATAGTTATGTTTCTTTTCTGTTTTGTCAATTTTTGTGCCATTTACTTATGTTAATGTTTCTTTTATTTATTATGTGCATTATTCTTTGTTTTTGTCTGTTACTATAAAATGCCTTGCATATGTACCATGTGTTTTAGGGGTGATTCCCCAGGAGGTGGCCAATCAATGCCACGACTGCCCTCCACTTATAAATTGGAGGGACCTCCATAGTTCCAGGCAGTTCAATCTGAATGCAGTAGGGAGTGAAGTGTGTACTTGTGTTTTACTGTGTTTGGTGCAATATCCTAGATTTTGAACGTATTCTCTGTTTTTGACTTCACCTTGGGATTCTGTATCTGCTTCACTTAAGGAATATAGCTAAAGTTAACCCTCATAACTTTTAAAGATGCTGAAAAATTAGTTCATGCTTTTGTTTTCAGTTGATTAGATTACTGTAATGCACCCCTTACAGGACTACCTAAGAAATACAGCAATCAGTTACAGTTAGTGCAGAATGTAGCAGCAAAAATCTTAAATAGGAAAAGAAAATCTAAGCACATTTCACCAGTTTTAGCATTGTTACACTGGTTACCCATGTCATTTAGAATTGAATCTGAAAACTATTAATGGTTTACAAAGGCTTAAATAATCTCACCCTGTCCTATTTTTTGGAATGTTTGTCCCATTACACTCCAAGTTGTAACACCTCAGATCTTCAAATGAAGGGCTGCTTATAATTCCAACAGCCAACATGAAAAGAAGTTGTGAGGTGGCCTTTATCTGTTATGCACCTAAAATTTGGGATATTTTACAAATATAAATTTACCAGGCTAATACTGTAGAACAATTAAAAAAAACTGCTAAAAAATGATTATTTTAAAATGGATTTTTCATAGCTACATTTTAGTAGTGTCTCTATTAGTCAATATCTACATTGAATTATCATTTTCCTCTGGGTTCTGCAATTACATACTAATCTGTACTATTCTCTGCTGTCTTTTCCAGTTCTTCTGTGGTGCGATCTGATACACAAACACCTGATCAAGGTATGATGCTGCCTCCAGCATTTATGGATTGAATAGGGTGTCCTAGATGTCCATAAGACCATCATCATCAAATTTTTCCATATGAAGCCTGAAAACCATAAGGACTGATTTAGAACGTATTTTAGGTAGAATGCCCAGTGTGGGCTGGGTGGTCTTTTGGCCTTGGAACCCATACAGATTTTTTTCCAGCCTAACTGGAGTGTTTTTTTTTCTTTGTTTTGTTTTTTCTGTCCTCCAGCCTAACCTTTATCTTTGTTACACACTGTACAATATTATTGCCTAATCTTGTTTGATTATGTTTTATATTAACTTGCTTTTTATTTAATCTTGTAAAGCACTTTGAACTACATAGTTTGTATGGAGTCTAGTAGCTGAAGCAGAATTTGTAGACCTTAACACCTTATTGCACCTAACTTTTATCAACCTATCTATCACCAGACCAATGTGAATGACATGGGCCTGGGAGCAGTACTAAGCCACACTGTCATTGAACACACTGTGATGTACCTAATTAGAAACTGTTGGACCAGAAGAAAAAGTATGTGGCACTGGAGTGTGAGGCACTGACCATAAAGTGGGTGTGGCGGACGGCTGGGGATCCTGCACAACCGGGACGCCTGGAAGGATCGGGAGAGGAGCAATACCTTCCCTGGGCCACAAGAGGGCAGTGGACCTCTTGTGTGTGGGGACCACGGGAGCAGAGCTTGGAAGCTCATCCCTGTTGGGACCCGTGCTCACCGCCAGGGGGCGCCCGGACAATTATGGAGCCCTGGAAGGCAGCACTTCCACAATACTAGGAAGTGCTGTCGGAGGAAGAGTCCAGGTATGCCTGGAGTGCTTCTGGGTGCCACTTGGGAAGCCGGGAGTCGGGTGGAAGAGAGCGGAGCTTGCGAGTGAAGAGTTGGAGGCGGCAGACAGAAGAAGAAGGAAGTCTAATGGACTGTTATTAGTGATTGATGCACTGTTGTTGTGTTGTGCAGGTGCAGAAAAAAATAAAACGTGTGTATTTTGGGACATTCTGTGTCTGCCTGTTTGTGTCCGGGTCTGAATATTCCACATGGGCTATTACTCAGTTGAGATATTACCTCCTATAGAGGGAATTCTCCTTGGTTACTGATCATGCTTCCTGGCAATGGCTAGAGTCTCACAATGTGAACAATCTAAGAAGTATGAGGAAGTGTTTGAATTTGCAGCCTGGCAAGTTCAAGGTTGTACATTTGAAGGGTCTTCTCTATACCAATGTTTATGCTCTCTTCTGAGTTTATGATCTCTTGGTTAAATCTACTTGTCCTAGCAGGAATGTAGCTATTTCAAGCAGGAAACATGTTCAGGGCTCTGGATGGGTTAGCAATACCACCCAGGAATGAGAGGAGGTGCTCTAGATAATGCAAACTTCTTTTCCATTTGCAGTTCTAAAGGATGGTGGACAAATTCTGGAGGACAAGTAATGGCACATCCAGTTCTATGTAGCCAACCAGCACCCATTTGTTGAATCAACACTTTGATACCAAACAGCATTAGAAAGAGGCAGTTATTTGATACATATCCATGTGACAGAGCAGATTTCTCAGAAGCAAAACTTTATTTTCTTGTTTAAGCACCCACAAGTGCTATTTAAATTTGCTATTTTTCCTCCTCCTTGATTAAACGGAGGCTTGTTGGTTCCCCAAAACTTTTTCATTGTCCTTGGATGTTTCAGTTTTTGCTGTAATATCTACCACAGAGAGTATGTAAGACAGAATACAGACAGAGGGGATGGGATTTAAGTGATATGCTGGAACATTTAGAAAGCAAAGTAGAGAGTAAAACCGAAAAAAAACTTGTAGTATTCAACACTATTATTGTGAAAAAAATTAATAGCAGGTTTATTGAAAATGTCACTCAAGATACCAATACTATGCTGCAACCAAAATGGGAATCAGCATGGCTCTCTCCAATTCTAAGCAATTGCTTCCTCAAAATTGGAAAATGGCTGTGGCAGCTTGGTATGCAGCACAACAACTTTTCCACCAGTTCACACTTATGTAAGCTGGTATGAGGCCAAAATAATGATGTGCTGATTTTGAGGTAACATTCAAAACAGCTTTTCCAGACAGAACCATGATGGAGAGGTAGAAGGGTACAGCCACCTATGGCCAAGGAGAATAATAAACACTCAATGACAGAACAGTAAATCTGGATGCAAGGCTTCACTACATTCTCTGAGGTTAATAATGAAAGAGTTTGCTAGTGTCTCACATTGCAGAAATTAATACATGTAAAATGTTTAAAGGTAAGACCTTAAGGAAATACACTGATAATTTCTTTATTATCTATATCTATTATTTATTAATTATATTACTTATCTATTGACTATATTTATGTATCTAGATTGCAAATACCATACATTGCATCAATGTTCATATTGCTAACTACACATCAATATTGCTGCTACGTCTTTGTCTTGTCATGCACAATGTCTTGTCTTGTTTGTGTTTTAATTTTAAAATTAAATTTTGATTCTATTTTTAATTTATTATTTGCACTTCATGTTGTTACACTGTGGACCCTGAGCTTCAGAATTTTGTCTATCTGTATACTTGTATATGGTTGAGATGACAATAAAGTTCACTTTGACTTTGAATATTAAAATATTAACAATATTATAATGGGGAACAACATTTATTTTAATTGTTGAAAGATGGGATTGAAATGTCAATACTAAATCACACTAAACAGATTCCCTTGTTTCACTAAAGATTTGAATATACTATAGTTTAGACTAACAAATGAAGATTACAGGTCCATGGCATTTTAATCAATTGATGTATGTAATAATTGTGGGAGTTGTCAAAATAAAACATTGATAACTTAGAGAAAAAGGGGATGTTTTGTATCAGAAGATTTCTGTAACCAGACACTGATTCAAAAGCAAAATAGGTTAAGTAAGTAAGACAGATTTGAAGGGATATTACAGAATAATAAGAAAATACCATTCACTCAATGTATGAAGAAATTTGGTAAAAACATTAATTGATACATATAGGCAGGAACGTATTGCAATAGTAGGCTCTAGTAATATTGCAAATGGAAGAGGGATAGTGGACAACCATACCTGGAGTTATGTAAATGAATATAGTTATGAATATAGAGTCTCAGATAATTTGAGGAAAAATAAACAGATTTCATACAGTAGTTATTTTCAGTTTTGATGATCAAATGCCTTTTTGTTGTTATTGTGTCTGTAAGAGCCATTTTCCTAGTTGTATAAGATTCACGAATATTTTACTAGATGATAATGAATAATCTATGGGAGGTGCTTATAACCCCTCGTGAATAGAATTGTATTGGTATATTCTTGCCATTTATACAGCTTTTAGTAAACATTAAAGTTCAGTTAGTGTCTAGCCTTGCCTTGTGTAAGGTATAGAGGCATATGGTTTTTAACCGTGTTCCTGCTCAGGATTGTGCTTGCGCACGTGACCATGCCTGGGCACATGTCTATGTGCCAACCGGCCTACGGGCCTTTTGAGTGTGAAGTAACTTGTAAAACAGCACTTTTATTTAAGTGTTGAACCGTATGCTTAAGGCATACAGAAGAAGAAATTAAAAACCTTTAAGTATAGAAAGAAGTAAAGAATGTTTAAGTATAGAAATAACTAAAGTTTCTCAAGAAAAGCTAAGTTTATAGAAGATACATTTTTCCTTTTTCTTGCCTTTATTCTACATGTGTAACTATTTTTCCTTTTATTCTTGTGTGGATTATTTGCTTTTAACTTTCACTTAATATTTTAAAATGAACTTTTGGACTTTGAGATTTCTTTGACACACGTTTTACCCGTGCCCGACTTTGCATTATGCATCGGCGACTACAGTGTCTAATCTGTCATGTATAAACTATTTAACAAAGTTTTCTTCAGTACAAATTCCACAATTACTTATTTGCCTGTGTTAAATATTTATTTAATATTATAACCTGCAATTGCTTCGTCCTGGGTATGACATTAATCTACATCCAGCCCTGCAAGCAGGTCCTCCAACAACAGGGAAAACTTTTGGGTTGGTGGCAGGATTGGCACTTTAGCCAATGTAAAAAAATAAAAACCTCACACTGTACCAGTGTGGTGCTGAGGTGTCACCTGATGCACTTGGGTCAAAATCCAGGTGGTTCATCATGTGGTAGGTGTGGCAACGGACTATTAGCACATGCTCCCAACTTCTCCCTCATAAATTAACATTTAAATATAATATTTAGCACAATAACATAAACTACAAAGTTGCAGACAAATTAGTAATTATGTACATTGATCAGTCCTCCCAATGGGGCCAATATTTTTGTATTAACTAGATTCAAATGAAAAATGCATATGAAAAAATAAATCGATCAGTGATGATCCCGTAAACAGCAAATTAAAATTGGTTAACTTTGTGCTAAAAGTATGAACAGAAAGTATAAAAAAATAGAAGTAACAGACCTGAGTTTCCACGCCTGGGGGAATCCATTTCTTCTGTGATCACGCCATAAAATGGACAGACATAGACAAAGGAGATGGATGTGAGTAGATGCTTTCAGGAGGTGAGAACTGAAGGAGAAAATGGGCTAAACCAAGTTAGAGGAGAACAACACCATGTTAGAAGAAAGAAAGAAAGAAAGAAAGAAAGAAAGAAAGAAAGAAAGAAAGAAAGAAAAAACAAACTAGATGTCTTAGGGAAAAATATGACCGGTGGCTGTTTTAGGAGATCTGGAGAATAGGAGATCTGAAAAGGTAAATTATATTTAGGAACTGTAGTTTCATATAGGGAGGTCCACACAGCCACTGAATGGGAAAAGAAACATCTTGAAAAGTGAAAAAAGCAAGCCTATTACTGATATGTTCTTACTAAATCATGTAAATGTTTCAGGATTCATCTGCAAATTTAAAAAAGTCAAGTTTAGGGAACCATTAACCTAAGTATAAGTTGTTATTGCGATGTTAGTAGAGGCAGTTTTTAGGTTGGATATGAAGAAGCAATTCATTCTTATCATTTTCTTTGTGTGGATTCCAAACAACGCATATATTGTTCCTGCTATATGTTTTGTCAACTAAAAACTTTCAGCCCCTATAGTCTAAATATGTAAATTCACAAAATTTTAAGGACACAATTCTAAAGAGTTCGGTCTATGTAGAACTTCAATTTTAAATATGTACACAGCAGCCTTTATTTGATTTAAAAGCTAATATTTATCATTTTAGTCAAATTATTATTATTCACTAATAATAGTAAAATAATTGTCAATAATTCATAGGCATAGAACAGGTAAGCGGGGCTTCGTCCTAGGTGAAATTTTGACCTCAACTGGGCATTAGGTTCAGAAATAGAAGGAACATTTTGAAGAACTCTTAAATCTGGTGGGATTCCATCCTTGGAGGCAGTATGTGATGGATTGGTTGCGGCTTTGGGATAACTTCTGTGTCTGAGGTCATTGTAGTGAATACATCACACTTTAGAAGAAAGAAAACAAGAGCATAAGATCCTCTGGAAATCCACAAATCATTGGACATTATGGGGATGTTTTGATTAACATGTCCATTACTTTTTCATAGAAGGTATGGTCGTGCCTGAACACTAACAGAAATGCTGGTCCCTACTTTTTTTTTTTCAAAGGCTGAAAGCAGTGTGTACTTCAGTTACTAAAGGATCACACTCCTCAACTTCCCTTGGAAAGCAAATATATCCCCACACTTACAGACAGCACCCTAATTGATGAATGGGTTACTCCAGAGTCATCAAATTGTTTGATTTTTGAGTGCTGTCCAAAAGTAGTTCTCCATGGCTTCATAAAACTTCACCCACACACGAACCTTAGTTTTAGCTACTTCCACAGCTGCCTTCCTTTTGGCCTTATACTACCTCTTAGTCCAGTAGGGAAATCCTCTTGTTTTTATATTATGTATAATGTACAGTACTGATATATTGTACCCTACCTCATCTCTTCCTACTGAATGAATGTACTGTCTCTCTTTGTGTACTCCACACTTAGCATCATTGTCTGAAACAGATTACTTTTCTTTTATTAACTGAAGCATCTACTGAGTAGTATTAAAAAACTGAGAACTTCATCAGCTCTTTCTAATCCAGTTTCACCACTGCCACTTTTGAACAGATAGTCAACAGAAGTGCCCTGCTATGTGAAGAAACAGAATTAGAAACTGCAAAAGTATGATTATTTTAAAGAATACAAGATAGGAAATAACCTATAGAGTAGTCATTGCCAAGTTCCTAAAAGAAAATTAATAGCTTCCTGAAATGATAAACATCTTCAAACCCAATTAACGAGTGCATACAATTTTAGCACTGCAATCACTGCTGCTGTCAACCTACCCCCCAATACATAAATAACATCGGTGTGATGATACAGCATAGAAAGCACGGTGCCCTTCCATCTGTAGTAAACTAAATGTAGTAAAATTTCAGTAAAATTATCACAGATTATTAAACAATGTAATTTTTTTTATTAAATAGGCTCTTTTAAAATTCAGAAATAATACTATGAAAAATATAAGATATGCTCATCAGTAATAAAATACAAATAAATTAACTCCATGTTGGTTTATAATGTAGTAAATAAAAGAAACTAAGTTCTTAAGTAAAATGCTCTTTAAAATGGACAGAAAAAGCCTGCATTTCTCATTATGCATTACCAAAGAAACATTACCATTCATGCTACGTGCACTTTTATTGAGTATTTATTATTAAAAAGACACTTCTGCAATGATCCATTAAGTGCTGCAGTCAATTTGCAATGAATATTTCTTTAAACACCTTTCTGCATTACTTTTATGCGGCCTTACTTACAGTATATACTGTATGTAGCAGTTTTTTTATACTTTAACTACCTTTTATTTTAATTGTTTTTGTTTCCATAAATTTTAATTTTTATCACTAAACAGCATATAAGCGCTTTCTTTTGTTCTGGAGTAATGCCTTTCAGGATAATTACTTTTCTGAAAAGCACACATAAGATATTTGAAACTATTTTTCAAAATAACATTCAGAGGAAATAGTTAAGCTTGAACTTGAAACCTGTGAATATATTAAGAGTAACAGAAAAGTGTCAGTCATGAATTTTATGATAAATTTTGTTCTAAGGCGAGCTAAGCTTAAACTTAAGCTTAAACCAGTTTTGGTATAATATCAGTAATACTGATTTTGAAAATTGTGAGTACATAGCTTTTTTGTTATTTTTATCTTGAAATTACACAGGGAATATAAATATTTAGTTTTGTCAAAATATATTTAAATTGCCCCATTCAATTGCTGTATAACCTTTATTTAATTTCTGGAAGGAGCACAATATAATGTATGTATTACTCAGAGAAACATTATTGTATAAATCATACATACAGTACACTTTAGGACTCTAATGCATAATAAAACATAAATAAAATACACATGGTGTTACTTTTTACTCCAAATGTTGCAATATATACTTAGATGATAAACAGTTATACATATTTATGGTATGCAAGTTGTATGGCTATGGGAAATGCTTATTGCAAAAGAATATATTAATGAGTATATGTTTTGTTTCAGCTGAAATTCACTTTGGCATCTTCTTACTGCCATAATATTTCTTAAAAGACCTGTTAAAAGCATAAAAAGGAACTGGTTGCCACCTACTATACTTACAAACATATCTTGATTTCAGGCTATACAGGTAAACTACAACTAATTGGCACTTAAAATATACAGTATACAGTTGTGCTTGAAAGTTTGTAAACCCTTTAGAATTTTCTATATTTCTGTATAAAAATGACCCAAATCATTATCAGATTTTCACTCAAATCCTAAAAGTAGATAAAGAGAAACCAGTTAAACAAATGAGACAAAAATATTATACTTGGTCATTAATTTATTAAGGAAAATGATTGAATTTTACATATATGTGAGTGGCAAAAGTATGTGAACCTTTGGTTTCAATATCTGGTGTGACCCAGTTTGCAGCAATAACTGCAACTAGTTTCCAGTAACTTTTGATTATTCCTGCACACCGGCTTGGAGGAATTTTAGCCCATTCCTCCATACAGAACAGCTTCAACTCTGGGATGTTGGTGGGTTTCCTCACATTACCTGCTTGCTTCAGGTTTTTCCACAACATTTCAATTGGATTAAGGTCAGGACTTTGACTTGGCCATTCCAAAACTTTATTCTTCTTTAACCATTCTTTGGTAGAATGACTTGTGTGCTTAGGGTCGTTGTCTTGCTGCATGACCCACCTTCTCTTGAGATTCAGTTCATGGACAGATGTCCTGACATTTTCTTTTAGAATTCTCTGATATAATTCAGAATTCATTGTTCCATTAATAAAGGCAAGCTGTCCCGGCCCAGATGCAGCAAAACAGGCCCAAACCATGATACTATCACCACCATATTTCACAGATGGGATAAGGTTCTTATGCTGGAATGCAGTGTTTTCCTTTCTCCAAACATAACACTTTTCATTTAAACCAAAAAGTTCTATTTTGGTCTCGTCCGTCCAAAAAACATTCTTCCAATACCCTTCTGGTTTGTCCACGTGATCTTTAGCAAACTGCAGACGAGCAGCAATGTTTTTTTTTGGAGAACAGTGGCTTTCTCCTTGCAACCCTGCCATGCATACCATTGTTGTTCAGTGTTCTCCTGATGGTAGACTCATGAACATTAGCCAATGTGAGAGAGGCCTTCAGTTGCTTAGAAGTTACCCTGGGGTCCTTTGTGACCTCACTGACTATTACACGCCTTGCTTTTGGAGTGATCTTTGTTGGTCGACCACTCCAGGTAATAATGGTCATGAATTTCCTCCATTTGTACACAATCTTTTTGACTGTGAATTGGTGGAGTCCAAACTCTTTAGAGATGGTTTTGTAACCATTTCCAGCCTGATGAGCATCAACAACAGTTTTTCTGAGGTCCTCAGAAATCTCCTTTGTTCGTGCCATGATACACTTCCACAAACATGTGTTGTGAAGAGCAGACTTTGATAGATCCCTGTTCTCTAAATAATAAAGGGTGCCCACTCACACCTGATTGTCATCCCATTGATTGAAAACACCTGACTCTAATTTCACCTTCAAACTAACTGCTAATCCTAGAGGTTCATATACTTTAGCCACTCACAAATATGTAATTTTCGATCACTTTCCTTAATAAATAAATGACCAAGTATAATATTTTTGTCTCATTTGTTTAACTGGTTTCTCTTTATCTACTTTTAGGACTTGAGTGAAAATCTGATGATGTTTTAGGTCATATTTATGCAGAAATATAGAAAATTCTAAAGGGTTCACAAACTTTCAAGCACAACTGTATTATTGGATTCTAATTACAATACTATGAACACAAGTAAAGCTACACACAAATACAGTATAAAGACCATATGCATAAATACAAAGGGGCAGTTGCAACTGTCATCTTTCTCCAATTAACTATTTCCAGGTCTAATGTTGCTTTGGGTAAATAAGAAACATGGGAAAACAATGGCCTTTGTCAGTTTTGTAATACTAACAAAGCTACTAGAAAACTAAAATGTGTTGTGTGATAATTCATGGAAGACTTTTCATAATGTATAAAGTTCAAAAGCAATAATTAAATATTTTACTCTTAATATTACAATTATAATTACAAAGTTGCACTTGTTTGAGCCAACATAAACTAAGATCAGTCATTCTGTACATAATGATATTTACACAGGTTGAAGTCTAAATTATAAAGAGGGTACATATTAAGTGTTTAATTTAATGAAGCCCACAGTGCCATTAGCCTGGAAGAGGTGAGCAAGCACATTACACACTACACACACTACTCTCACCATTGAAAGAAAGAAAGAAAGAAAGAAAGAAAGAAAGAAAGAAAGAAAGAAAGAAAGAAAGAAAGAAACTGCACTAAACACTACTGCATTAAAGCATGAGTTCTGGGCTTGACATGGCCCAAGCTCATGCTTTGTTTTGCACAGCTTTCCACACCCTAACAAACCTGTCTCAGAATGGCGTTTCTGTTTCATCTTGCCATCAGACACTGTGCCATTCACATTTCTCTGTTGGTCTTCCCAGGTTACTTCTGATATAAACCAAAAGGAAAGATGATCCATCATGTACAAAAAGAATCAAAAACATACACTACAGTGCAAAGCACTCTCTTTAAACAACTGCTGTTATACACTTCTTCCTTTCAGTTTTATAAGACACTTTACTAAAAGCATTTTGTTTGATTTCAGCCAGCCTATGCTGGACTCAAACCATCTTAATGCATGCTTTCTCTTTCAAAATAGATTATTACTACAAGTAGTTGTTAACTGGAACTATTAAGCCCCACTACTAGGATTACTGTCATATACAGTACATTTTTTACTTCATTTTTTACTTCTTGTAGATACGCACTACCATTTTTATTAAACAAACATATCAGGCATTATCAAAATAGATAAAACAAGATTCGGGATTATTGTATAAATCAAAAAAGATGCAAAAGTGAACATGAAATACTTTCAAACTAGCACAGAAAAGTCCATCAGTGCATAGCTTACAGCATACCTAAATATTCCTGCTGACAATCACAGGGAGACAATACCTACACTGATATCAATTACGTCAGGTCTTTTTACCTACCAAAACAACAATGTTCTGAATAAATGACAGATATACAGTGGTGTGAAAAACTATTTGCCCCCTTCCTGATTTCTTATTCTTTTGCATGTTTGTCACACAAAATGTTTCTGATCATTAAACACATTTAATCATTAGTCAAATATAACACAAGTAAACACAAAATGCAGTTTTTAAATGATGGTTTTTATTATTTAGGGAGAAAAAATCCAAACCTACATGGCCCTGTTTGAAAAGTAATTGCCCCTTGTAAAAAATAACCTAACTGTGGTATATCACACCTGAGTTCAATTTCCGTAGCCACCCCCAGGCCTGATTACTGCCACACCTGTTTCAATTAACAAATCACTTAAATAGGAGCTGCCTGACACAGAGAAGTAGACCAAAAGCACCTCAAAAGCTAGACATCATGCCAAGATCCAAAGAAACTCAGGAACAAATGAGAACAGAAGTAATTGAGATCTATCAGTCTGGTAAAGGTTATAAAGTCATTTCAAGCTTTGGGACTTCAGTGACTCCAGCTACAAATGGCAAAAACATGGAACAATGGTCAACCTTCCCAGAAGAGGCCGGCCGACCAAAATTACCCCAAGAGCGCAGAGACGACTCATCCGAGAGGTCACAAAAGACCCTAGGACAATGCCTAAAGAACTGCGGGCCTCACTTGCCTCAATTAAGGTCAGTGCTCACGACTCCACCATAAGAAAGAGACTGGGCAAAAACGGCCTGCATGGCAGATTTCCAAGACGCAAAACCACTGTTAAGCAAAAGAACATTAGGGCTTGTCTCAATTTTGCTAAGAAACGTCTCAATGATTGCCAAGACGTTTGGGAAAATACCTTGTGGACTGATGAGACAAAAGTTGAACTTTTTGGAAGGCAAATGTCCCGTTACATCTGGCGTAAAAGGAACACAGCATTTCAGAAAAAGAACATCATACCAACAGTAAAATATGGTGGTGGTAGTGTGATGGTCTGGGGTTGTTTTGCTGCTTCAGGACCTGGAAGGCTTGCTGTGATAGATGGAACCATGAATTCTACTGTCTACCAAAAAATCCTGAAGGAGAATGTCCGGCCATCTGTTTGTCAACTCAAGCTGAAGCGATCTTGGGTGCTGCAACAGAACAATGACCCAAAACACACCAGCAAATCCACCTCTGAATGGCTGAAGAAAAACAAAATGAAGACTTTGGAGTGGCCTAGTCAAAGTCCTGACCTGAATCTAATTGAGATGCTATGGCATGACCTTAAAAAGGCGATTCATGCTAGAAAACCCTCAAATAAAGCTGAATTACAACAATTCTGCCAAGATGAGTGGGCCAAAATTCCTCCAGAGCACTGTAAAAGACTCATTGCAAGTTATCGCAAAAGCTTGATTGCAGTTATTGCTGCTAAGGGTGGCCCAACCAGTTATTAGGTTCAGGGGGCAATTACTTTTTCACACAGGGCCATGTATGTTTGGATTTTTTTTTCTCCCTAAATAATAAAAACCATCATTTAAAAACTGCATTTTGTGTTTACTTGTGTTATATTTGACTAATGGTTAAATGTGTTTGATGATCAGAAACATTTTGTGTGACAAACATGCAAAAGAATAAGAAATCAGGAAGGGGGCAAATAGTTTTTCACACCACTGTGAAAATGATTAGTATAAGATAACCTGCTTAGTCCTGAATTCTAAACGCTTTGCACTGCACACATAGGTATCCTTTGCTTTTCAGGCCTACATTAGGTGTATAATATTTTTGATTTTACAAACAGGTGCTTATTTTGACTGTTTCATACAATTTCACACCTACTTAGTTCAATTGTATGCCACAGAGGACCAAAGTCATTTCCAACAGCACTGGGTGCAAGCCAGGAAACAGTCCTGAACAGGGTGCTAGCCAGTTTCAAAATGAAATTCCATGTCTTACTATAACACGAATTTTAGAAGAAATGTGCAAATGGGATGAATAATTTATAAGAGATTATTTTGTGCAAAGATAAAACAAGTCAGACTAAATACTATCTAATAGTAAAACTAATAACAAATATGGTCAACGATTACCTTATATGTGCAAAAATCACAATATGCCATAAGTAAGGCAACACATAAATTACAATTTAAATAGTATGAACAGAAAAAAAAATGGGTTTCCATAAAACCTATGGTTCAAGACAGACACAAGCTCTTTTCTCTAATATATCACTAAATTCTATCACCATCTTCCAGACACCTTGCAAGAAAAGTGCTAACCAGATCAGAAAACTTACACATGTAAAACAAAACTATGTCTCTGTTTTTTTTAATTAAATTCATTAAAAGCAAGTAACATTCCATACAAAAAAGTAAAATTTTGCAAAATTAAATTAAATTCAATCCCCACCCAAGAGAAAGAGAGAAACGTCAACAGCCAGTGTAAGACTTTAAGAGTAAAAAAGAAGAAAGAGAATCTTTTTCCCCAATGTAAATGCTTATTTTAAAATGTTATTGATTAGATCCTCTAAGTGAGAATTTGATATTTTTCCAATTTCAAATTGACTTAAAAGAGGTGGGCTAGGATTCTTCCAGCTGACCTAGATAAGTTTACGTGCTAGTAGTGAAGTAAAGACAATTCTATGTTTAAGTAAAGGTAATTACATTCTGTTTGTCCTTCTCTACTTTATGCCCATCTGGGATTACACCAAACACAGCTGTTAATAGATTAGGAGGGATTGTGACACCAAGGTTGTCTGATAGGCATTTAAAGATTTTGCCCCAGAATGATATCAAATTGGTTCATACCCAAAACATGTCGCCCAGTGAGTCTAGAGCTTGATTGGAATGTTCAAAGGTTGGATCTTGCCATGGAAATATTTTGAATAATTTTAAATGGGATAGATGTGCTCAATGAAAGATTTTAAGTTGAATAATTATATGCTTTACACATAAGGAGCTAGAGTGAATTCTGTGCATGGCTGCCTTCCACCCCTTTTCTGAAAGACAGATCCTTTTCCCACTGTACTCTGAAATCTTTGAAAGGAATGGACTTTAAAATGTTTTGATATATTATGCTGTCTTCGTCTTCAAGACTGATCAGATAGTTCTTCTGGGACAGAAGTAGGTGGGAGGTGTGTAAAATTGGGCAGATTTCATTTAGCAAAGTTTCTCATTTGGAAATTATGGAAAATTGTGTCCATGGGAAGCTAAATTATTCGTAGGATGCAAAGACATTGTCTATATACGAATCTCTAAATGATTTAATTCCATACGTTTTTCCAAATATTAAAAGCTGTGTAAGTTTAAGGCAAAGATAAAAGCTTCTCTATCTTGAAGTGCTTTCTACATTAGTTCATATTCTTTTTTATTTTTTTTTTAATTGTATTAATTTAGTTCAATATTCTGAGTAAATGAAGGACAACTGGGTTGTTATTATACTGACAATAATATTTTTTTTAAAGTATGTCTGTTGAAAGCAGCATCTCACTTCCATCAATGGACTTCCAAGAGATTTCATATCACATAATAGACATGATAAAAAAAGAAAACTTATTTATTAATGAAATTTAACTGTAATTTTTACACTCAGACTAGCTATAAGATAGTTTGTTCATTCAATTTTAACCTATCTATCCATTTATTAACTTGTTTATTCCAGTTCAGAGTCAAAGATGGCTATGCAATGCAGAAAAAGCATTCGACATGATTGAATGGAAATACCTTTTTACTATATTGGAGAAGTTTGGGTTTGGCCCGAACATTTGTGCATGGATTAAATTACTGTATACTAACCCAGAAGCTTCAGTTTGCATCAATAACATTTGCTCAGACTACTTTAAACTAGAATGTGGCACAAGACAAGGATGCCCTTTGTCACTGCTGCTGTTTGCGATTGCCATTGAAACACTGGCAATACATTGTCGAAATACTGATCAGATAAAGGTGATTAGCAGAGAAGGACTGGAACAGAAAATCTCATTATATGCAGATGATATGGTACTGTATATTTCGGACCCAGAAAATTCTGTGCCTGCAGTCTTAGCAGCACTCACAGAATTTCAAAAGCTCTCTGGTCTCAGAATTAATCTGAATAAAAGTGTACTCTTTCCAGTGAATTCTCAAGCATATAATATTAGATTAGACACCCTACCTTTTATCATTGCAGAACAGTTTAAATACCTAGGGTTAAACATCACAAGTAAACATAAAGCTCTATATCAACAAAATTTCGTCGTCTGCATGGAAAAAATTAAACAAGACTTGCATAGATGGTCAACCCTTCATCTCACACTAGCTGGAAGAATTAACACTGTTAAGATGAATATTCTTCCTAAGCTCCTTTTTATTTCAAAACATCCCAATATACATTAATAAATCATTCTTTAAGCAATTAGATTCAACAATAACCTCATTTATTTGGAATTCAAAACATCCACGCATCAAAAGAGCGACCCTACAAAGACAAAAGGCAGAAGGCGGCATGGCTCTACCTAACTTCCAGTTTTATTACTGGGCAAATATACAGGCGATAAGAACCTGGACACAAATAGAAGAACATACACAGGCATGGACCGCAATAGAAGTAAAATCCTGCAGTACTTCTTTGTATTCCCTGCTCTGCGCTCCAATAAACACACGTTATCGGCAATACACTAATAACCCAATTGTGCTCCACTCACTTAGAATCTGGAACCAATGTAGAAAGCATTTTAAGAGGGAGATTCTATCTGTGGCACCCTGCAAGAGAACCACCTCTTTCAACCTTCACAAACATATGCAGTTTTAATATCTGGAAAAATTTGGAATTAACTTGCTTAGAGATCTTTATATAGACAACGTCTTTGCATCCTATGAACAATTACATTCCAAATTTAACATTCCAGCTACACATTTCTTTCACTATCTTCAAATCAGGAACTTTGTTAAACAGAACCTTCCAGATTTTCCTCATCTTGCACCCTCATCCACGCTGGAAAAATATTGCTCAATTTTAAGGAATTAGACTCCATCTCTACAATATATAAAATCATTTTACAATCCCTTCCTTTCAAAGATCCAAGAGGACACTGGGAAAAAGACCTCTCAATTAATATATCAGAAAGGAGTGGAAAGTAGCAATGCAGAGAATTCACTCGAGCTCCATATGCGCAAAGCATACAATTATACAACTCAAAATTATATATCGAGCACATCTGTCTCAACTAAAACTCTCCAAAATGTTTCCAGGGCATGATCCAACATTGCAACCAAGCCCCAGCCTCACTGGGTCACATGTTCTGGGCCTGCACCAAATTAACATTATTCTGGACAAAAATTTTTAATTACCTCTCAGACAGCCTTGGACTCACAATCCCTCCTAACCCATTAACAGCTGTGTTTGGGGTTCTTCCAGAGAGGCTTAAAGTGGAGAAGGACAAACAAATTGTGATTGCATTCACTACACTGTTGGCACGCAGACTTATTCTGATAAACTGGAAGAACCCAAACTCTCCTCTTTTAAGTCAGTGGGAAACTGATGTGTTATATTATTTGAAATTGGAAAAAATCAAATACTCAGTTAGAGGATCCGTACAGACTTTTTTCAAAACATGGCAGGATCTAATCAGTAATATTTTAAAATAAGTTTATAAAGCACAGAGAATTTATTAATTTAGGTATCTTTACAAGCCTTAAATTTTACACCGTTTGCCTTGCTCTCTCTCTCAGGGTGGGGATCGATCTGTTTTTAACATAATTCTTTTTTTTGTAAAAACTTGATTGCTATGTATGGATTGTAATAAAATTAATAAAAAAAAAGATGGCTATGCACTGACCGCAACATAAATGTCTCTTTATTTAAATAACTTTGAAAAATAAAAATGAAAGAAATTACATTTAAAACACAAATAGAAATAAGTATGCCTGCCATTTGTACTGAAGAAATCATTGATGTCTGAAAACACTTTAAATTACAGAATAAGGTCACAAGCAGCTACAGAACATAAAAAAAATCCCACAAGTGTGAAAAGTATGCAGTTTCTTCATTGGTAACAGCAGTGGGAAACTATAATAGTCCATTGTTTAACACGTGAACAAATTAATATTTTCATTTTCTATTCACTTAGTCACTTAGTTCAATTCCCTAACCATTTTTATCTGCTGGTGCATTAAGCTTCACAACATCACAGAAAGTCATGTTAATAATACCAAGAATATTTAGTTTTTTTTAACTCATTAAGTTGATATTCTTTTGACATATTTGTTTTTAGTACACATTTACCTGAATGTTTTATACTTGAAAAGCAGACTAGTTATGTTAGTTACTTAAGATCATACAGTGAACAAGAGAAAGGAACTGAACTGAGTACCTTGATGTTTAAAATACTATGTTTAGCTCCTACACAACACTGCCTATATTAATAGGTATTATTATCTTGACAAAATATTAATCTGTCTAATAAATTTACCTCTTAATCCAGTTAGGGGGTTAAAAGTAGCTAAATCAAATGTGAATAAATAATAAAAAAATAAAAATGAATGTATTAAAATAAAATAGACTTGCAACTAATAGATAGAACCAAATAGACATTTTTTAGTAAGTGTTAGTTATGAGTGTGAAATGAGACACTCTGCCATTTGTTTTTTAGGGCTGGATCTTGCCTCACATCAAATAGAATGAGGACATATCCAAATCCCTAAGGGGACCTTTAGCAAAAACTTCAATAAATTCTAGGCAACAAGGTAAAAAATCTAATTTAATGATTTTGTTTAATTTTCTAAACTAGAAACATAATTTAATATGATGTACTGACAAAATAATAACAGTAATTACTTCAACTTAGTATTTTATGACCTGATACATTTGTGTTTAGAGTGCACTGTAGTGCAATAACATGATAAACTTTTTTGAAAATTGGACTCACTAATGAGTCGAAAATTAGTAAATCCAACACACATATTGAAAAATAACTCCTTGATGTTTCTACTAGTCTTGCCAATAGTACAGCTGCATGCTCTTTGCACACTTGCTTTTTTTAGTGTTCTCTAACTTCTTGTGACAGATTGTCTATTTGTGTATCTATCCTCTAATCTATAATGTATTCAGGCATCCCTGTTTTGTTCACTAAGAAGGCAAATTGCAATTTTTTTAGTTTATCATTTGTTCAAAATTCTTTATTTATTGGGGACTTCATTTTGTCTGAGTATGGCAATTATGGTAAAAAAATGTCGTATTAAATATATATTTGAATTTTAATATTTTTATATCCTTTTTACTTCACTGACTAATCTGTATACATAGAGTGAAACACATATATCCTTCACTGCTCTGAACAGAAACCATAGTTAAAGGGAATGTTTTGCTACAGTGATATGAATTTCTCACCTGGTCAAACCTCTTCTAGTAAAGCCTCTGGAAATAGTTAAAAACTAATGAAAAGAGCCTGTGCACCTCTCTCACCATACCTTGGTAGGAAACCCACTCCAAGTTTGTTGACAGCTTGTGTTCTAAAAATAAAACACAGCACACACAACAAATAAATAAAAAGGTCTAAGCTAAGTTTTGTCATTCAGAAAAAATCTACAGTTAAAACCAAACAAAAACACCACATATCACAACTTGTATTCTAAAATGTAAATCACAGCACACAAGGAAAGGCCTAACCTATCATTGAGTAGAATATACTTTTTAAGCCAAAAAATCCAATCTAATAAACAAACATAAAAAGAAACACCACACATCACAAATGTTAAGCAGGATCTTCAGAACTTGCCTTTTCTCCCATTAATAGGCAGGCACTGAGGTTTCTCATCACAGTCTTAACATAAAAAATAGTATAAATGAGAGACAAAAATGGATAATCATTTAAAGGTGAAATACATCTAAACTATGTTGGATATTTTACTATTCTATATTGTACATATGTATTCTTCAGTTAAAACATAAAATATTCTACAATGAAACTTGTATGTTGCCCCAAAAAATAACAAACACATAAAATACATACTGTACTGTATAATGTAGCATATACTGTAGACCTGAAATATTAATACACAAGAGTCTAAAGCAAAGAAAAATAACATATATCATTGATAATTTATTTACATTAGAGAACAGAACTTAGAGGATCAGGAAATTGTTATGAGTGCAAGCTTGAATACTTGAAATACATATGGAAGATATTGGTTATCTCATTATTATGCCACAGAAAGAAGCATTCTATTAAGTGTCCCCAAAGTTAAGCATGTACTACAACATCAGTTGCGAAGGGTTGTTCAGTGGAAAATTACTGATAGAATAATAAGGCTCATGAATCCAATTAATAATTACTGTAGCTACAAGAATAATTGCTTTGTAAAAGACCGATTTTGAGAGCATTTCCATTCTTGACAGCCCTATTCACACATTTATATACTGATACAAGAAAGTAATCTGGAAACATTACCACTGTATGAGCATAAAGGCTGCAATGCAGTAACCTATCCTGGATGTGATGGTAGTAACACATTTTAGAATTTACTGACATGACTAGACAAATGTGGAATTTTTACTTATAGTAAATCAGATACAAATGTCAAAAAATATATGGATTATGCAGATAGTCTTCCCTCACATGTTTGCAAGCGCAATTAACTGAGCACAGACAATATTTACTTTTGGATTCAACCTTACTCCCACATATTTATTATTATTTTATGTATATGTATTTACCTACAGATGCATATACACATACAGTATTGTACATGCAAAAAAACGAGAGCTTATACAAGGGTCTTCTTTAAAAAAATGTACATGACACTACAAACACTACAAAGCAAAATATAAAAAATACACAACAGAGCTGCAGTTTCTAATTTTCTGGATTTGATAAAATAACGAACAATTTATTTTTAAAGTTATGGTATGTTAAGTTAACTGAAAATTAAGAACAAATAATTAACTATTCACTTTTGCAAATATAAAATGTACACTGATATTAACAAGAATCTGGCTTATCTGGAGACAATGCAAAAAGTCTCATCCAAAAATCTGCCAGGATTTCTAAGTTAAATCTATTTTTGAATTAGAAAGTGTAAAAACTTTGGAAGTTTAATTTTATTGAGCAATGCTAGAGTCACAGTGATTAACACTATTAGCTTTGTGCTGGTATTCATGTTGTGTGGACAACCCCCATCAGGAAGATAGAATCTTTCAGCTGTGTTCATGGAGACTGGTTTTGATTTGAATAAAGAGGTGAAATATTTTGCAACACTACCAATACCACTGCTTATACAGGTGTGAATAGTGCCCCCATCACACTGTCATACAGTACTTTACAAATAATAAACAAGTACCAACAGCCTATTGCCACCTCACTTGCCCAGGTACAGGATATAAATTATTGATGATCTAAGCATGCTTCCTATATTCAGACCTATAAGGTATACCACTCAGTTGTGAGATTTTATAATATTTTACTAAAAAGTTAAAACAGAATATTATTTTGCATATAAAGAAATTATACTTTGAAATCATAGTTATCTTTTTGGATGACAATTTATTGACTGCGTTTAAAGTATCATGGAGTTGACAATTATTCTATTACTGCAAGAATTCTTACTTGCAAAACAGCTAAATCACAGAAGAATACTCAAAGAGATGTACTTTCCCCTTTATATATTTGTGGTTTATTAACTTGTTACTGTCTGAAAGTGGTGCTCTTGAAACTAAATTAATCTACATTCAGATCATCTATGTTATACAGAAAGGCAAGATTACTATTATGAAGTTTAAATCATACATAAAAATATTCTTAAAAGGTTGTGGTACTAAATAATCTAAAATTAGAAAGATAATAGCTTTCATTCTCCATAACAAGCTTCTTCAGTGGGTAAAGTGCCCTTCCAGTTTATCGCTGTATCAGATAAGCTCTTTCAGTATAACTCAAACACAGTGGCCTGCATATACACAACTAAATTGCAATATCTAATAAGCAGTAAATATTGTGTTTCATCACGTGGAGACGCACCTTCCTCGGCCTCTGACCCATTTTCAGCATGCTCATTTTCTTCCCCTGCTTCTTCTGTGTACATCATGAAACAAAACCCAGGATGAAATGTTAAAAATACTGTACATGAAAGCACCACGTACAATTGTAATGAATGTGCATAAACATATTTACTTCTGAAAAAAAGTAAAACATGGTTTCTATTCATTGCAATTCCTAAACTAAGCACATAGACAGTTCAAATGAAGTAAGAAAGTGAAATTTCTTCTTCTATGACAAGGAGAAATAATTTGTATGATTTTTCCACATTTAGATGGTTGGTTTAAAATTCAGTAAGGTTTTGTTTTAATTAGAAAAAGCATATTATCAAATTGTTTTGGCATATCTCACATATTGCTCATTTGCAAGTTTCTATTGCTAATGCAGCATACATCAAACAAGAGGAGGTCTTGGTTTCTCCAGAAAAAGAAATGTAAAAAGTATAAAAAATAATTATTTTCCTTATGTTTAAAGTAACAAAACAAACAAAAAAAATCCCAGAAATGGCACATAAAACAACTGTTGGAAATTTAGATGATTTTTTCAGATTGAATTTGCAGATATTACTGTCAAACTTTAGAATATAAATATATAAAAAAATAAAAATCTTTGTACCAGATATGAAACTGATACGTAAATCTGCAGCTATAGTGAAGAGATAAGATATTTAGCAAGTTTTGTTTTATGCCATTCTACAGCCCAACTACAAAATATCACATAGCAGCTTACAAATATTGGGACAATTGCAGTGTACTTTTACTATTAAGATTGCAAAGATAACAGCATATTTAGCCTGGATGTTGTCCTTTTTATGTCATTTAAGTCCATTTTAATTTTGCAGCATGTTCTTCAACAATTACTGCAGAATTTACTGCACATATTTCAGGGCATTTTCATAAAACAAACTTTTTGAAATTGTACGATTCTTGATATTTGCAAAACAAATTTTAAGTACAATACTGTCATACTGAATAAATGGTTTCTGTTTTACAGTGTTGGTACAGGAGTGTTTGTCTGCCTATGGGATAATGTAGTATTTTGGCTTTCAAGGAGATTTCTTTAATTCTCTAAGCAAATGATACTGAATGTAAAGCCAAAAGTAAATTACTGACATGCAGCTTTAAGTCTTCTTTAAAGTAAAACTGAAAAAATCAGCATAAAAACATGGTTTAGTTAAAATTGTAAATACTTATAAAGGTAAAATACAAAATTAAATATGATGATTTCTAAAAAAAAAAAAGAATTAAATTACCTATAAACTTGTTTCTGTATAAAACATGCAAACAAGAACAGGCACTGCAGTGGAAAATACTTGGTTTTATGTAATCACCTTTGGATGAATAAATGCTAAATCACAGCAAATTAGGACTGAAAAAAAGTCAAAGCAGAGCAACAGTAACAGTGAGACAAAGTATGTTGAAATTAATTAACAACTATCTCACAAGTATTCATTTTTTGAAACTCAGTTTTACAAGAGGTTGCCACAAAAGTAAGCCCTACTTTTTCAATGTACTGTACAGACCTTTATAAAGCTCTACTTCTTCTTCTCCATTTTCTAGGAAAAATTAACCAAAAAGCAATAAAAGTTATGTAAAAATGAAAACAAAATAAACAAATCAAAATGAACATAATTATTATTATTTAATGTTTCTAAAACTCCTTATTTCATAGGAAACCTGCAAGAAAGACATTCTAAAGACAGTTGTCCATATATTAAAAAAGGCATCCAACAAAAATATTTGAATAAAAATCTACTTTCTTAATAACACAAGTAATACAGGTAGCTGTGAAAGGTATACTGATAAATGAAATACATGAACACTAATTTGCACAGATAAAATTCCAGGTAATTATTTGTATCTAAAACTAGTAACATGAGGCAATGTACTGTATAACCATCTGAATGTTGTCTACAACGTCAAATCACTTTATTCATGAAGGCAGAGTTATTTAATGTCCTTTTGGAATTCTGTCTTTAGAAAAATAGGCATTAACTTACTTCTTTCTAAAGTACCCTTTGGAGGAAGTTGTGGTAACTGGCGTCCTCTTCGTCCAGCTGCTGGAGTACTGGTGGGACTGGTCTGAACAGATCCACTACGAAGATGTGACCTGAGGGACACAAAATAATTTCTCAAAGTAGCACCTAAAAGAGCTTCACTGAAATGAAGCTGTTTGTAACATTTCACTAAAAACAGAATAGTGAATCTTTGAATAAGAGGTAAAGGTCTGATTTTATTGAAATGTCTAAAGTGTATGATTTCTAGTGTTATTTATGTATATACATATATTTCATTTTTTTAATCAAAGTAAAACATTTTACTTGTTATATAAAAAGCTAAGGCTTAAAAGGTACACTGGCAAAAATACTCAAATGCACACATGCTTATTTCTGTATACACTTTTAAAATATGTTTTCTAAAGTAAATAAATAACATAAAAATTTTTTAATTCAATTATATCTGCATTAAAATCAAATGATTTATTATCTGGCTTTACATAAGGCTGCAGCATGTGTTCTATTATTGTTACCAAAATTGATTTTTTAGGAACGGCATTCTGTATGCATAAAAGACCAGCTACTGCCTGATCTGCTTTACTCAAGTTTATTTTATGAAACCCCCTTAAAATCATCACCTGAAAATATGTTTGAAAATTTTTTTCATGTTTTTGATTACTTAGAAAATAATTTATAATGATCAAGACTTCTGGTTAAATCAGCTTTGTATTGTGAGTCAACAGACTGTACCTGAACCTACCCTGAAACCTACTGCACTTGATAGTAGTGAAACTCCTAAAGCTTAGTTGCCCAATAAAACTCCAACCCCAACCAAAACAAAATCACTGCTTTGGGTACTTGTCATAGTAAAAAAATTTAAGTTACGACAAAGACCCGCAAAAAAAAAAAAAGTCTTAACAAATAAATAAATAAATAAAAAGTCTCCCCTTGTAAATAAATCAGAAAGTTCAATCGACATTAAAAAAATCCTTAACTGGTAACTAAAAGCTGAAATTAATTCTACAAGTTTCCTGATGCACATATAGTCAATTAAGCTATAAAAAACAGCTAATTTTATTGTTACAAAATGTTTGCAAATTTAAGTTACAAACATGGAATCCATTTTGCATTGTCTTACACAACAGTCAAATTATTTTAAAAACTAGCATTAAAAACCAAAACTAACATTTTGGAAGATACCTTTAAGTTGTAAAAGAATTTGCTATTTAAATCTTAATTACTATATAAATATAAAATTATCAACTGTTCCACTTGTGCTAAGAAGTGCTGTAGCACTTCACTAACTATTTTGAATAAAAAAAATACTGCAACCAATTATGTCACTAACTTGACTTTTCTTTATTTTACCTCTTAAAATTTAAACCATTCTACTTTCTTTTTTTTAACAATATAATTTCAATATAGTCAGTATCCATGACAGTCAGTAAACCAAATGTGATATATTTTGGATTGGACAAGAGTTGTTAGATTTGATTCTATAAGACCATTGCCGCACTTGTTCTTTCTTCCACCCAGCTCCTTAACAAAATACACATTAAAGACTTAATGTTAATGCCTGTTTAATTATATAAATTTAATGCAGACTAAATACAAAAATGCAATGAGTCATTTTTGTTTTAAATTAAGAAACTGGATATAATATAAAGCAGCCACAATCGCCAATCAGGAGAAATTCCGAGAATATTTAGTATTGAAGGAGATGTAAGTGTGGCTGACATAAGACATTAAACTGTAATTTTTATTAGTTTGCCAAATGTGTACATCTTATTAACTCAGCTAGACTTATAATTTAAAACAAAACAAAAATAATACTAGCAACATTTAATATTCACCTGTTCATATAAAAAAGGAAGACAATATACTACTATCATTCTAACATTCTTACCCAACATGTAAATCAGGATGTTCATATCTAATGCTGCATGCAGATTTCATTAG
Source organism: Polypterus senegalus (assembly GCF_016835505.1). NCBI lineage: Eukaryota > Metazoa > Chordata > Cladistia > Polypteriformes > Polypteridae > Polypterus > Polypterus senegalus. Next base: position 95,460,550 of record NC_053168.1, read on the forward strand.
GACAAAATAAAAACAAATCATAGAAATTAATATACAGATTTTTGAGCTCAAACTTTGTTGGTTTTGCAAATAAATAAAATGAGTGAAAATGTGTAATATACTTATCACAAAAACAGTTATTGTTTAATCATCAGAGACTTTATGAGTTTAGCTTTGATAGTGATGTCAAATGTCAAAAAATGGCAAAAGATTGTTCAAGGTACAAGAAAAGCTGGGAAGCAGCAAGGTACTAAATGCAGGATACTATCCAAGTTTTTCATAATGATCCACAAAACAGATGCTGCTAAATATATAATTATGTTAGTAAATAAATCAAAATGAGAGTTACACACTATTATATCCACAGCAGAATATAAATAGTGTGTGTGTGAAACAAAAGAAGTTAGTATCCACTGTTTTGAAAGCTAGTCTAGAATGGAAAATTTACACCACTTATACTACAGGAAAAAAAATAAAAACAAAGGTGAATTGACGTGGGGTGAAGGGCGACGGGATTGAATTAGTTGGGCTTGTTTGATTGTTTAGGGTCACCTCGTTAAGGCAGGTGAGGGAGGGGCTGATCTTCCTGATGTTAAAGATGGCATCGATCTCATGAGGTTAGAGTCGAGGCGCTCAGTGGACCGGGAGCGGGTGGTGGTCCGCTCAATCATTGTACGCTGATCTGTGGATCTGGATCTTTGATTTTCATGTCTATCCAGGCCTTCACAATTCCTGAAATGTTATTCAAAAAACCACACAGTTGACCTACAGTAAGTAGAGCATATCAAAATGTATACCAGGTCACCTGCTTCTACTAAGATGAAGTATCTTAAGTCTTAACTGATTAGGGCATGAGGAAGAAGACAATGGACAAAGCAGACTGATGGGCCATTCTCAAAATTATAGGGTAAAAAAGAGTTTAAGCATGCAATCTATTTTACACAGCATGTACAGTACATTTTGTCAGATTACAAGTTCTGCAGTAATACATTAATTATTTGAAGTAACTCCCCAAAACACACACTAAAATAACTCTCCTCAAATCATATTTGTCTCCTAATATAGTTGAATCTGTTATACAGAGTCTGATGTCTTCCATGTGCTGTTAGGGAAGGAAATTGAAGGTTCACCTAAAACAGAATAGTAGAATGTACCTGCAAACTGGGAAAAAGTTGTACAGTGAATGAACAGCTTGCAATGTTATAAACTTGAAAATAAATAAAAACACAAGTCAGAAAAAATGTGTTTTCGGTTTTTGAACAACCCTTCTGTTTTGTATGTTACCGGTATGTGAAGTCACTGTCCTACAATAAATTCTATTACTTCTAAACAAGTCACAAAACTTGGAATCTTTCTAGAATGCATTTTCATATGGAAATATCCAGTTGATCCATGCACGAAAAGGAAATATATAAATATAGTGCTATCAAGGTAAGACTTCCATGGCTTGACAATATAGACAGGCAGATGTATCTGTCTAGATAATTCAAATGCTTACAAAATATTAGTTTTTATTCCCACAGTGTCAGGAATAGAGTGAGAAAGATGACCAAAAATTATTATTAGGAAGAAAAAATACTGGGAGATGAAGGCACAAAAAGAAGCTTTACAAGGCAATCAAAAAACAGGCACAAGTCAAAACCTTTTCAACATTGTTCTTAGGGGTAAAACCATAATCAAAGTCAAACTGAAAGCAAAAGTTAAAACCAAGCAAACCTGAAACTAAGACTATTGCCTTCTTTTGCTAACTAGCACTACATGTACTTTTAGATAGTCATTAGTCAAAGATAGACATGTCCAATAGTCCTAGGGTTGCCATTTTATAGCGGGAGCCTCCACCAAGATGTCATGCACTGCGACTGGGGAAAATCTGACAATAAATCATCCCATGAGTAAAACAAAATTGCACCTTCCTTAAGAGCCAACATGGTGGGCAAACAAAACTTAATACTTTAAACATGACTAGAAATAAAAAATAATACGTGTAAATTACTCAATATACTTCCAAAAATATTAAAACACAGATTTATAACACAGAGAGGGCATACTCTACCAAGTGGGAGGATATAGGGTAGACAAAGGAAGTGCTAAGAGGTTCAGCCTGGCCTTGTGTGCTTTCTTATAATGTAGGACACTTTTAACCTGGACCTCTAATCTCATCATATAGGCTGGAACACCTGACTACTGATGTGTGATTCGTGAGGGGTTCATTCCTTTTGAATGACTCTTTTCAGTGAATTATATGAATCAATTCATGAGCATGAGCAAATTGGTCAACAGAACTAGTGCTAAAGTGCAAGCATGTCCTGCATGACTTTGTTGTTTTCACTTTCGCTCCCGCTGCCTAGAGGTGGATGTGTAAAGTGCCTGCACAAGAATCACCTAACTTATGAGTCTTGATGCATTTGATTTGTAAACAAGTAATTACCCAAGAATAAGTCTAACAATTCTTGTTCATTTGATTTTTGAATTAATCTTTACAAGTGGCACAATTCTCATTCACATCTTAAATGGTTTGTGCACGGAAGCAGAGCAATAGGATATGAATTATCATATGAAATATAGAATGAATTATATATTTATATATATTTAATCGTATATTTATAGACAATGCATTAAATAAAAATTAACCAGCAATAATATTAATGATATATTTATATACACTATATATACTGTACATATACACACACACACACACACACACACACACATATATATATATATATATAAAACCATTGTACGAATGATTAAATTATATCTTTGTGATGCGAACAGAGAGAACTTCACTTACCCACTCACAGGCTTCTCATACGCTATATTCTAAACAAATCAAATGAATCAAAAGAATCTGTTCACTTAAACTCATGAGTCTGAGATTCTCTCATTCATCATACACATGGAATACAATAATAATATATTTACATTACAATGTATTGATTGTTTTATTTTTTACACACAGATACATGTATGTAAAATTCCAAATTATAGGTGATCAGACAGTAAGGAGCTACAATTTAAGCTATCCCTAAAAATGAATCAAATCAATTGATTCACTTTGTACGACAGACTGGCAATATGCATTTACCTGTGTCCTGGGTTAGCAAACCATCGCCAGACACTCTTATTGCCAGCTAAATGTTTCAGTTGGCCTTATTGAGCTTCCCTTTGTAATGCAGCATCTGCAGCCTTATCTGATCAGATGATCGAATCCAGATCACGTAATAGGCAGAAACATGTCTAAGGCATGAAATTGACTAAGTTTCTGAACAAAGAACCATATATCCAGGAGAACTTTATATCAGTGATCAACCAAGAGGATGAGCTCATGTGCACCCAAGAAACCAATGATACAACCTCCCTATTCCTCCCCATAGCCAGATGCCCAGAGCTGATAGGGTGTGACCACAACAGAGGTCGCAGCAATCTATTGACTCCAGAGGGCAACCATGCTGGACTAGAATGGTGGAATACTCATCTGTGTTGGACTTTGGACAAGGCTGCCATTAGTCCAATCTTGCTGAGGGACAGCGAAGACAGGAGAAAGAAAGAGGCCATATGTAAACCACACGTTCGCCTTGCTAATGGTAGTCACTAACTGATCACCAGTTGACTTAGCAGGTGTAACATTGTTAGCATCTGAGGACACTTTGTAAAAATCCTCAAAGTAAAAACTGCAGTACCATCCACAATCAGAAGATGCGACCAAAGGTGAAGAAGGAGACCCCCTGAACAAAGAAAAAAGAGCATGAAATCCTTCTAAGTATCTGAAGAATGCTGACCAGGGAAGGAACCAAGCATCACTCACCTCAAATAAGTATATTTTGATTCAGAGAACTACCAACTACAATTTAATAGATACAGTAGGATAAAGCCAGCTATTGTACTATGATATTAGTGTTAACTATAACTAAAGATAAAAATCTTGTGAAGTATGACTTCTGGCTATTATAAGTTTTTCTAGCCTGAATGAACCTATTAATTTTTTACAATTAAGATTTTTCATTTAAAGATTTACCAATGTTGTTTCTTGTCCTAGTGTGTGGATATAAACACAGGGAACTTCAGTTTCTGTATTACATCTTGCCTGAAGAAGGGGCCTAAGTTGCCTTGAAAGCTTGCATATTGTAATCTTTTTAGTTAGCCAATAAAAGTCATTTTGCTTGGCTTTACCCTAAACCCAAAGGGAAAGAGGAAAGCAGCACCTCACACATGCACACACTCGTGCACACACACTGAGACAGAGAACTCGGTGTGGAGGGAGGTTGGTTCCTGACCCAGAGGAAGGGCTAGCTGCTGTCAGCAAGTGAATGTCACCTGATGACATAGGAAACTTCATAAACAGCCAGAGAACTCATCCATCTTAACTTCATGAACCGAAAATTCTGGATTCATAAGTTGTGTGCTTTTTCTTGTAAGTTAGGAAAGTTCTATCTAAGCCAAGAGATAGAATTATAAGTCACATACCTTTTTCTACATGAGAGAAAAAGTTAAATTAAGCTTTCATAATTTTATGTTTTGTGTTGTATCTTTTGTCTATATGTATCTATATATTTGTATATATTCATCTTTATTATCCTTCTGTTATAAATAAATTATATTGTTTTACTTATTTCAACAAGCATTTGTGGGTTATTTGTGAAAGCAAGTCTTCAGCCACATTTCAAACAATAACAGAAAAAGTGTTAATTGAGACTTTTGCTGATTTATGAATCTTGTTAATTACTTTTACAGATCTCTTCATATTTCTGGCACCCTTGTAACTTCTGTTTTTCACAAACCAACAGACAGACGGACCTACCTAAGAAGTGATAGCTTCCACCCCAAGCAAATAAGGTGCTCCATTATTTTCAGCCAAGCAATACAAGACAACTGCAGGAGCTCAGACAAGATTTCATTAGACAAGGTTATACCCCCAAAACAACAGATACTCAAATAAGAAGAGTTACTGCCATACACAGAGACAACCTTCTGGAAAATAAAAACAAAGACAACAAGAACCGCACCCCTCTTGAAAAAAGAGCATGAAATCTTTCTAAGTATCTGAAGAACGCTGACCAGGGAAGGAACCAAGCATCACTCACCTCAAATAAGTATATTTTGATTCAGAGAACTACCAACTACAATTTAATAGATAGGATAAAGCCAGCTATTGTACTATGATATTAGTGTTAACTATAACTAAAGATAAAAATCTTGTGAAGTATGACTTCTGGCTATTATAAGTTTTTCTAGCCTGAATGAACCTATTAATTTTTTACAATTAAGATTTTTCATTTAAAGATTTACCAATGTTGTTTCTTGTCCTAGTGTGTGGATATAAACACAGGGAACTTCAGTTTCTGTATTACATCTTGCCTGAAGAAGGGGCCTGAGTTGCCTCGAGAGCTTGCATATTGTAATCTTTTTAGTTAGCCAATAAAAGGTGTCATTTTGCTTGGCTTTTCTCTACATTCATAATGGCTAACACGGTACAACACCCTAGTACTACAAACAAGAGCTTTGAATATCTAAATAACGTGTTCAGTTTAGAAAAAAGGTACAATAATTTTGTGTGATTAGACTGCGTTTGTCTATTGCTGTATCTTTTTTTAACTGTACATATTTTATCTGTTTTATATGTTTTATATATTGTAACTATATATATTTTAGTAATATATACTTCCCCTATACCACAATACTGTTTCTTTCAGGGTTATGATATTACCTCAGTAGCTGCCAAGGGGACTGCTTTATAAATAAGAATTCTCACTCATTTGGTGTATTTACTATAGGGAAGCAAGCTCAATTGTTTCAATCAAACTGACCCTCACTATTTAAATGTGTCTCTGGAAAAAAATAGCATATGACCATAAGCAGCTAAGATGTGAAAGCATTTTTATTCCTTGAGTTTATAACTGAAACCTTTAAGATTCTAGCATATGATATTTTAATGAACAATCAATATTTTGAATTTTTTGTATGTATAAAGTTCATCTTTGAGAAAGGAAAGAAAACTCACATTTTTGTACATTTGCTTGCAACAAATCCTGCATTCTCCACTACACAGCCATCCCAACACTAAAATATTCAGTATTCCAATGTCAGTATAAAATAAGATGTACATAACTTGCTCTCTCTCCTTCACTTTTCATGCATTCATACCTCTTCCTCAAACAGGGCTACCATCAGACACTTCAGAGTCCCTGTCCTCTAATATGCTAAGTAGCAGGCATAGCCAAAGCATAGCTTCCCAACAACAAACAATACATAAGTTTCTTAGAATAACATTACATACTAATTTTCATAGATACAACTAGTAAGATAGTAAAATAATCAAATTATACAATGAAGAATACAGAAAACTAAATAGAATATTAAAAATCAATAGCAAAAGGATTAAATAATGTCTTGTTACTTGGGATTACAGCAACATAAATTATGGTACATTTAACAATAAAATGCACTTCGCTCATAAAAATATAATAAAACACAAAACATAATATTATAAGAACTATTTCTAAACTTCAGGAATCTCATTGAACAGTAGAAAAGATGCAATAATACAGTCATAAAGATAATTAAAATGCTGTTAATACTAGGAAAGCAGATAATTAAAAAAGATGAAATAGACAAAAATCAGGACACTAACATATACTGCAAAAACCATTTTATTTATGTTGATCAATATAATCCCTTAAAAGATTTTTTTTTTTTTTACATTTCTCTAAGATAGATTTGTGCCAAATATTTACTTCAGCATGTTCATTGACATTCCCTGTTCCTCTCCATGGTTGAACCCTATTTAGCTTAACAATAGCAGGTATGAGGGTTTGATTCGGACACAATCCACTTGGGTGAAGCAAGGAGGTCATATTCTATGGCTACAGCACATAGTCCGTATTTAACAGTATTAGATGCAGTATTTTTTCAGAGGTTGCCACAAAGTCTAGAAAACATAGATTTGATTCCCAAAGAGAAGCTCTCCCTTTTTTATGGATTGGATTAAAACATTTTCTTTTCCATAAAGATTATCAAATTTAAGTATCAAAGTACCTGAGAAACATTTATCAGGTGAACAATACATTCTTTTGTCTTACAAGATGTTAATGATTATGTTGCCAATTGAGGTAATGAACTCTCAAATAAATTTCCACATTCTTGAATTCCTCAGACGTGGTCCTAATTGCTGTTTCTTCTAGATATATTAATATTAAATAGCTTTTATTTTTTTCCTAAACTGAACACCCTTTTGTCATATATTTTAATTGATCAATGCAGGATGTTAGCATATGTTTTCTGTTGTTAAGTTGAGGACCAAACATATTCATTTCACCTTTAATTTTATTAATTTCATTCTTAATTTTATTTTATATTAGCAGGGCACATGTCTGTTGCAAGGTTCACTCATGCACATACTCACACAGGACTAATTTGGAATCATCAATAACCTTTTCAGCACAGCTTTGGGGATGTGGAGGAAACTCAATGCAGAAAACAGGAGAATGTACAAACTCCTTATATGTGTTAACCAGCCATAAAATTTAAAGCCTTACAAGTTATTTTAAATTCACTGAAAGCAGGATTCTAAGTTGATGATATGTTTATTTCAGTTCTTGATAAAAAATCTCTTTGCCTCACACCTAGATATTAGCTTTCTACTATTATTAACTATAATGTTGCATCTGCAGTTAGCATTTTATTGAGTACCAGTTCTGCTGTTTCCATTTTAATTGAAGCCACACAAGAATTTTAATTAGAAAACATAATTTCAGACTTCCAAATAATACATTTAGACCCAAGGAAAAAAAAAGTTAAATTATTAAAAGAGGAAAATGTATCTCATATTACAAGCATTATTAACTAGCCCACATGAAGTAAAAAAGTACAAAGAATAAATCTGTAGTAAAACCTGCATACAGTATCTACTGTCCATGTCCCAACAATTTGTGAAAATGACTATATGCAACTTAAAATAAACTGGTCAGAACCGGTTAATTGAGACACACTGCATTTATTCATGCTAGCTGAAAATGTGGTCTCATCGTAATCTACTCTATACATATATAAAATCCTAAGACTAAAAGTGCAATGATTTTGAGAAATGATTTTATGTCACTTTTTTGTCGCGCTTTAAATCTGGTTTATTTTAAAACCTACATATATATGTTTGGTATCATTCATTTCAGAATTTATAGAACTTTAATGGGATGCTGTTGGATTTTCAGATTCTTATTCCCTTTTTAAATTATAAACTAAAAAATAACAAGAACTCATGTCCCACAAGATGAGACTTTGTGCCAAAAGATTTAACCACGTCCGGGGCCAGAAATAAAAGACAAACAGTAGGACAGCTGCTGTACAGGCTTTTAAATGTTCGAAGCGCCATGCGAGATGCAGATCACGCAGCACAGCAGCAGCAAGCTACTGGCTGATCAAGCAAAGAGAAGGTAAAAATAAAACTGCATTTGTTTCCCATTGCATCACCATTTAAGCGGGGGTTTCGGAGGAGTGACCACATCTCCTTGGGGTGCGTTCAGTCCCCCTCTTTACAACGCAAGCATCAGAGACGCGAAGTGGCTGGTATGTAGTGCAGACCGGGGGGTTGGTGAGCAAAGTGAGCAGGGGGGAACCCCCTAGTTCTAAATATATTTTACAACAATTTTAGCACCACAAGGTTACACTAATTTATTAGGTAAGTTGGTGGTGGAGTGACAATCTCAAGTCTAAACCTATTCATAAACACAGCTAAGAAATGGAACAGAAACGGAAAGATGTATTGGGACTAATTATAGTGTACCACCTAAATAAGTGTTTAAATAATAAAGACTAATTATAGTGTACCACCTAAATATGTGTTTAAACAATAATTAAAACAGTAACACCAGTTCAAATAATAAGAAATAGTGTTCCTTTAGTAATATTGAATACCAAAAGTATAAAATTAAAACGTAACAAATTCCACCTCATCCTGAGACACATACCAGTCAATGAATAATTTCCAGTGTTACACTCAATATCATTAATAAAATAATGTTAACATCATTTACCACAAATTGTAAAAATTAAGAGAATAAAATTTAATTTATATATAATATTAGACAAAGAATACCTGACCTGAGTCAGCAAATAAGTTTTTTTAATGTGTTTCATATATCTAATAAACAAGGTTATCCAATGCCAATTGTCAAGGTATGAAAATCTAATTGTTAATAGATTTAATTTTGAACATCTAATTAAATTAACCTAATTATAAGGACATTTTGAGTTAAGAGTTATTTAAACATTGCCAGACTTGATTACAGACAGTTGTACTCTTATTTTGACCATTATGATCATAGTCACGTTGTCAGAACAAAGAGTAAACAGGAATCATCCCGGGAGTGTCCAGTCTGCCAAAATAACTCCAAATGCAAAGCATAAATTAATCAAAAAAGGTATAATGACCATTTAAAACATCTAAAGAACTGAAGTTATCCGTTGCTTCAGCAAAGGCAAGTGTTCAACACTCTGCTATCAGAAAGACACAGAGCAAAAATGCACTTTGTTGGAGAACAGCAAGGCAGAAACCACTCATAACCGAGAAGAACATAAATATTAGTCTCTCCATTGCCAAGAAGCACCTGGATGATTCCTAAGCCTTTGGAGAACATTTTATGAACAGATGAGACAAAAGTACAAATTTCTGGATAACATACATCATTTCACCATAATAACATCATACATCAAAAGTCAAACAATTTGGCTGCAGTGTGATTGTGTGAGGATGTTTTCCTTTCTCAGAACCAAGGTTATTATAGTTTTGCCTTTTTATATTAGTTTTTATTTCTAAATTTTTTCTGACCTTATTTGGAAATTCACTTTAGTTTTAGTTTTCCTTCATCGTGTATTTTTAGTTTTAATTTAGTTTTTATTTCACAAAGACATTTTTATTTTATTTTTGTATATATATATTAGTTTCAGTTTCAGTTTAAGTAATTATATGATTAAAGAGCTACTATGAACTTTAGTTTTTGTGTCACAATAAGATATGAGTTTAATGTTAGTGGAAGCTTACTACACTACATGACACAGTTTACTATTTGTTTTTTTTTTTGTCTGATAAAAACAAGCATAATCAAAACCAGGCACTGAATAAGAATAATTCTGCACAATTTTATAGTTTTTCAAATATTTTCTATGTCATTTGTGCTGAACAAATCTGCGATGACTGTTAGCACTTTTTTCTTTTCCTTTTATTGCCCAGAATGCGCCAATTTGTAATGAAAGTTAGGTGAATTTTAAGGTGTGAGGGTTTTTTACTCTAAATGTCTACAGCATACAACATATATGCATCAACGACAATGTGTTTATAATGAATGCCTTCAATATTGCATTCAAAAATCTCAAATACTGGGCTTTGTTATTTTCTACCAGCCATATGATTTCTGATTCCATCTCAGGCACAAACAATTCATAGACAAAATTTTGCCACCTACTGGCCTCAAAAGATCAAAAATCAGAAAACAGAATCTACTGTGTTCTGACAGGTGTGATCATGAAAATCACAGGGGGTTTAGGAAGAAAAGGGCTCTTAGGCTTGAATCAGTTTGCAAACCCCACCTAGCTGTATATGAGGGAAACAAAAAAAAAAACAACCATGTAGTGTGAAGGTTAGGGGCAGTGAGACTTGAATAGCCCATCATAAGAACAGTAAACCCACAATGAGCAGAGCAAGAGCAGGTAATAGGAGTGTGGACAGGCACAAAATGATAGAGAAAGCATCTGATATACATTATCTAATTATGTTTATCCAGAGCAGGATTACAGGAACCTAGAGTCTACCCCAGCGGGTTTGGATTATTGGATTATTTTCACAATATCTGATATTAAGAATGATTAAGATTAACTAAAAAAGATTTAATAAATATCTAAATCTAAATATAGCACAAATACAAAAACACACTAGTATGTTTAGCTTTTCATCACTTGGCAGACTCTCTTCACCAACCTACCTGTAGCTCAGTAGAGACGTTGCCAACTCAGGAATTTTACAAGGTTTGTATCTCTTCGTTGTTAAACAATGTTTTTAAAGCAAAAGTGATTGGAAAGCAACAATATGCTGACCTTGTATGATGACTGTCAGTCTCTCGATCAGCGCCATTTTATTTTCAATAATTGGGAGTGGTCTCCCCTAGACTTTCTCATGTACTCAGAAATGGGGATGGATATTTGAGGAATAAACCGCACAACAATGATTATATTGTGTACATTAAAGAACCATCAACAACAAATCAAATCAAATTAATAATATACTGAACAATTATTATAAAAGTGAAGTTGGATAAATCGGACTCTGTAGCTGCATGAATAAAAAAAAACGAGTACATGTACCACATGTACAAAAAGATTACCACTTCCAGTTAATGGATTTGGCCCAAACGTTAATAAAGATCTACAATTCTGGTGTAACAAACACATGCCAAATTTCATCCATCTATCTAGTTGTGTTTTTGAGTTATCGTGTTTAAACACACACACACACAATTCCAAAAAAATGATATTTTCAGACTCGGGAGGTCTAAAACATCAAGATTCATTAAAATCTCAAGGTTGAATTTTTTCATGATTAATATACTTTCTCTATACTTCATGTGTGAAGTGGCAGGTGAATTACTGTCAACAAAAAACAGGCACCTGAGAAACAAACTGAAACGTTACTCATACGGTAAAAGTTTTGTGGACCACCACATTCCGATTTCAGGTGTTTCAATTACATCTTGATATGATAACAACTCTGCTGATAACAGAGTATACAGTATGACCCAGAAAAGAGAATCAAAAAAGGGTAAAAATGTATTAAATAAGGTAAAAAGGCAGAACCATTAACTGGACAGTGAGCATGTGAGAGATGACTAAAAGCAGATTATGCCACCATCATGTTGTTACAGACAATGTTCAAAATACAATAATGTATTATTGCATAATAAAGTGGAAGAATATAAATACTATACATGGCTGGGGGTTTCCTGAGCCTATCCCAGCAACAGCAGGAGTAATGTAGGAATTTGTGATAATCAAAATGCCATCTGCTAGTCACACTCACACCAGTCCAGCTAACAACTGCCAACCAACATAATAACAAGCATTTGTACCAAGGAAAGTGAGACAATATACAACAATCCAGCTTAGAAATGAATTGGGCCAATCTAATCTGTAGCAGTAATGGGCCTGTAAAACATTAAAGATAGACTGAGAGATTCTACTAAGGTCTAATGCAACAAAAATCTATATATATAATTCACTAAGGCAAGACAACCATGAAAAGCACGCCGGAAGGGGCGTGGATTCACTAAGCCGACAAGTGAGACACCTATGGCGCACACAGGAAGGAGCCACGCCCACCAACTCCAAGACCATTGGATACGATGAAAACTCGCAGGCCACGCCCACCAACTCGGATGCGACGACACAGAAAAAATGTCGTTATTTATGTTCGTCTGTCGTAGAGGCCACATGCAGTGCAGGTCAGGTTAATGTCATGTACCTCCAAGCTACGTTAACTGTTCATAGAGGCATGTTTCTCGCGGAGGTGAATCGCCATATGCATCGTGTGAAACGGTTTGCGAGGGGTATCCCATGGGATCCTTAAAACAATCCTTTAAAACTGAGGTTAAAGCACAATGAAGGAATCAGTCTTTAAAAACCAATAAGCCCTGTGCCTCTGTTTCATTACCGTCTCACCTGCTTCACCAATGCAGGCCCTGCAACAGTCGAGACGCTCTGTCAGCAGCTGACCTTCTCTGTGCCTGACCGGTTCACACAGAGGCAGCGCAAGAGAAAGCTGCGCCAGAGACAGACAGAGGCACACACACAGGCAGCTGGTGGGCGGCTCTCCGTGAGTTTCTGTTGCGAGCGGACACATGACCAGGCGGTGTGTATGCTTCGAGAACGAGGCTGGACGCAGCTTGCGACCGGGCACATGAGCAGGCAGTGTGTATGCTTCGAGAGCGAGGGTGGACGCGACAGGACCATCTAGGAAAAATCATGTCGCGGATGTGATTCGCTGTATGCAGTGTGTAAAACAGTTTGTTTGTCGCAGATGTGAATCGCTGTATGCGCCGTGTAGAACAGTTTGCGAGGGATGTCCCTGTGTCTTTCCAGAAGTGTTCAACCATCAATAAATATTTATGCGGCGTTTGTTATGCCGCGGGTTCACTATTGTGTTGTATTTTGCTCTCTCCAGAGTTCCATCTTTTCATTCACTTACTGTTGTATTCTCACACTAACCTGTTTTAGATAACCGTGTCTTTTCAGAAGTGTTTACCATTCAATAAATAATTATGCATGAGATTGAGCATGTGTCTAGGCGTGGGTAAGCCGTTGAAATCCATTCGGGCTGCAAACCGTGGAATTTCCACTAAGTGCAACTCATACGCTCCCACTGTTTTCGTCCCTACCGTTTGTACACACCCCCCTCCCACACGTTGACTGTTAATAGAGGTATGTTTCTCGCGGAGGTGAATCGCCATATGCAGCGTGTAAAACTGTTTGCGAGGGGAATCCCATGGAATCATTAAAACATTCCTTTACAACTGAGGTTAAAACACAATGAAGTAAGCAGTCTTTAAAAAACGAGTTTTCGGTTACGACGCACGACCGCGTGCAGCATAGCAAAGTGTTGTACACGCTACATACAGCAATTCGCATCCACGACAAACATGCGTCTTCTTAGATGCTCCTGCACTTTGTACACACCCCCCTCCCACCTCGCTATGCCGCATGGACGATTGTGTGTTGGTTCGTTCCGTGCATTGTTACAATGTTGCTTTTCTTGCTGATTTATTTCATTACCGATTTTGCAAATGTTAAATTTTCTCCCTGTGCTTAAAAATTATTAAAAAACCGGCCTGATTATGCGGCGTATGGTACGCCGCGGGTTGGCTAGTAGCAAATATTACACAAACATAAATTAATAAGTTGATTTTCTACAAAAAAAGCATCAACTTTTTTCTTATAAACAGATTTCTACATAATAAATACAAAAAATGGAGAAGGTTCTTCAACCATCTAATGTTTCTTCTTCTTTCTTCTGACAGTAGATGAATTTTATAATTTATAGAAATTGCTGTCTGGTCAAGCATTAGATTGCAAAAGAACACGGAAATGTTGAAGTTTTCCATCAAAGGCAATAGCTTTGTACAGCTTATTCAATTTCAAAGTTTTAACAAAGATATTTCTTACGAATACACAGTACAATATTTTAATATTATCAGCTTGTAAAATCTTTAATAATTGAATTATACAACAATTTTAATGATGAAAATAACAATGAATTAACATTACAATGTCAATAGCCTTAACAAATTATGTGAAATTCAAATTCAGCTATTGCTGAAGTAGACACTATTTACAACAAAGAAAGGGCAGTCCTGGTATTGTTTTAAATTGCTCTGTCCCAAAAATTAAAGACTAAACTTGTGAATCTAATTAAATTGGGAGGCCAAGAATGCTTAAGGAAAGATACAGATATTTGGAAGCTAGGTTTATGCATATATTTTAGTCAGGTAAGTAGTTCTCTTTTATATCAAAAAGATATAACTAATTAAATGACATATAGTATGCACATTAGTATGGATGTTTGCTTCACAGCAATAGGTCATTCTGATTAATTTTACTTTTCTTTTCTAATTCACCTTGAGCCATACTGTTTTAATTAATTCTAAATTTATGAATAGTGTCTTTTGCAAAAAAATCAAATGTGATGCATACAACAGCCAAAACTGTTCATATAATTAGTGTAAATTGCACATGAAACTTTAGTAAAGAGCTCTAAAAGCAAACAGTCCTTCACAAAGCTCAAACTGTAATTTACACTGAGGCATTTTACAATCAACACTGAACCTAAAATACAAATAATTTTCTTTACATGGAAGGAAACTGGACTATCTGAAAAAAAATCTATGTATGTAGACATCATGAAACTTTGAAACTCTAAACAGAATCTCAAAAGGTCAGGTTTCTAGTCCAGTGTCCTGAAGGTGAGAGGCACTTATGATAACCACTACATCAGCAATCTATATTTAGAGGTTTGCTACTATAAGAAATAAAAGGAAGCATCATAAGATTATTCAAAAATAATAAAAAACTGAAGTTTAATTTTCTTAATAATGTCTTCTTTGTATCTTGTGCTAAAAGTAAGTCAAAAAAATAACAGTTGGGAGATACTTTTTATTTATTGCAGAATATTGTCTTGGTCATAATTTAAAGCAGCTGTGAAGAAATCCAGATTATGCCTTTTGATTGGATTTGAAGCAGTCTGGCTGGCAATGCTTAGAGGCAGCTAAAACAGGGGTTGGGTGGTGAGAACAGTAGCTGCTTGTATCTCCACCGGCTGAGCAAGCAATAGGTGAGCTGAGAAGATGGAATTGGAGTAGAGATTGGCTCATCCGATATAATATGAAGGACCTGATGGCTGTTTTAATCTGGATTTTAAACTCACAAACTGTCCGTTTTAATGGATTATTTATATAAAGAAGAGAGCACTGCACTTTTGAACACTGTTTTGATTAACTTTGTTTTAATAGTGTCCTCATTTGCTAAGCTCATCCCTCGGGTATGTTATCGGTGGTAGTGGGTTCAAGAGCCTCCCTGGAAGGACCCAGTAGCGTGGAGCTGACCCACACCATCACAATGCATTCTCCAGGTTCCAGGAATTTTGTGGAATTCCAACATAAACGTTCTGGCTCAGAACTGTTTTGGAAACTGTTAAGCCACAACATAGAGATGGTGACTTCAATAACCTCTTCTTAATGGTGACTTCAATAACCTCTTCTTATACTGTATAAGGATACTTTATGTTCAAACATAATGCTTTTAACCCCACTGGTTTAAATGAAGGAAATAATCTGTTACCCTAAAGTAGTATCTTTGCCCATTATCTCAATTTTCATATTTTTTTTTCCATTTTCATAAATAACATACAAATTTCTTGTTTTATAATGTTTCCTCATTTTTATGTCCATAAACCTCAACAATAAGATACACATGCAAATTGTGAATAGTACCCTTTAGCGGTGATCACCAGCTTGTATATTTATAGTATATCATATGCTTTAAGTATGTATCATTTTTGTTAAGAGGAAATGAAGGCTCAGAGTTACAGCGATACTAGATGGAGCTCTGTCTACTGTAAATGTTGCTAGAGAAATTGATAGGATACCCTGACTCTAATATTGACTTTGGAGAATGACCAGAATTGAACGCAGGATGGGTCCTTTTGAGTTCTGAGTCAGGAGGATGGCAGTCAAAAACATAAAAACAACACTACATGCATTTACAATTGATTTTTAAGTCACTGAGTTGTGGTGAGTGCATGACCATGAACATTATTTGTGACGTCCTTAGAGACTAAGTTTATTGTGGTCTGCAACTTGCATGACTGAGACAAATGATTATGTCTTAAGTCACACAGCTGTGCCCCTTATATGTACAAGCATTGACATCCATTGATAACTCATAAGCACTGAGATGGCAGTACAGTATGGCCAGTAAGCAGGAAAACTAGTATTCGGAAATATGCAAACAGAAGAAACACATTTGTCTGTTTTTTTTCATACCACAACAGAATGGAAAAAGGAATAAGAAAGTGCAAGACTGTAGTTGACCTCACTATACCTGAAGAACACTCCTACAGCAGCTGCCACTGTTAGGCAGCAAAAACTAAGTGGCTATCAAAATGTGTCAAGATCTAAACTGTGCCAAGACATTGTGAGTGAGTCATGTAAGCCTTCATTCCCTGTGAGCCCCAGTCATGCTTCCTCAAGGTGATGAAATCCAGCAACTGCAGTTATTATGCCTGACAAGCTCTCTGAAGCAAAGTCACGCATTGCACTGCTTGACTTCATTTGTTGGTTAAAAAAAAAAAATAGAGACAGAGTTCGAGAGAAACACTGAGATAAAGACAGTTTTTTGGTATCGTACTGTGTAGGTAAGTGGGAAACTCACTCCATCAAACAGGCCCAGAAGAATTTAGGTTTATTACTTTTTTTTATTCTTTGCTGTACTCCATCCATACCTTTAATAATAAACGCATCCATTTGCACCTTTTTACTGCTATGTAGCAGTGGCAGCTGGTGAAAAAAAATTGGGCGGGGGGCACAGGTTTTGGGGGGACAAACTGCAGCAGCACTTATCTATTATATAGAGCCTTATCTATCTATCTTAACTAGTCATTACAGATGCTCTCATGCTCCTAATCATTGTGCCAATGCAAATCTTGGCCTGTGCAGTACCAGATCCATGGGATAAATCCAGGCTTAAATGTATTATATCCTTTCCACCATGCTGCTCAACCTGATGCAAGCATTCCCATTTCTACTGTGCTCCAAAACCTCAGTCCATAACATCCACAGTCCCCTTATTCTCCCCATAACTTGCCCTATAGATGTGGAAAGGATCAGATGCACATAATACCTGTTTCAAAATTGCCCAATCCTCTGACAACTTGCCCAGTTCCCCATTCTGCCAAAACCTACACCATAATGTCCATACCCCCACCTGTGTAATCTTCCAATAATGTGCACTTCCTTTTCTTCTATAACACATCCACAGCATACGTCCAATCCAAATCTTATTTTTCTTTTATGATCAGGATATCTATATTTACTTGAACATAAATTTTTTCCTCCTCCTAAAAAAATCTTAATTACTTTCTGGTAAAATTAAGTAATTTCACTAAGCCTGCTCAAAAAAAATACCCTTTCTCACACACGTGTGCATGGGAGGCAGCTAAATGGCCTGAATGGGGGCAATTCCATGCCAAACCAGGGGGTGATGAAGTGTGCTGATCCTTTCTCTCTTTCCACTGCAGACGTTATGGGAAATTCTGACTGGCCCAGATGTCGTAACTTCTGGTTCAGGCCCTAATGATACCACTTCTGGCTCCAGCCCTATTGATATTTCTAGTTCCGGCCCTGCTGACATCACTTTTTCTTCTCCCTTTTAAAACCACCATCTTTTCCTCATCAAATCAGTTCTGTTTTTGGACTCAAACCTGTACATATATGTAGATCATTTTTATCCATTTGCAGTCAGGAACAATATAAAGGTGGCTGCCCCAAACGTTTTTTGTGGCTCATTTGCCTTGCTTTTGGCACTTCATACTAATGTCTATATCAGTATTTCCCAATATTTTTTCTGTAGTGGCACACTTTTTGTAACCAAAATCATCCCAAGGCACACTACTATCTTACTAACCAGAAACACATGCAGTATATCTCAAACACTTGCTCAGCTTCCCAAAGTCACGGGAGTACTGCAGAAGCCAGTAAAAATGGAAATCCTAGATCAGCGTTCACAGACACGGCACTAAGTGAGCAGTTTGGTGGCATCTGCAAGCTGCTTCTCATTTTTGCCTGCATTTCTCTGCCTCAGAGGCAACTCGTATGCCCACTATCCGCCAGCGCTGTGAGGCTCGCTGGTGACCATATGCCTAAGGAAAATGGACTCTAGGAGCCTGGAGATGCCTCTGAAGCGCTACAAGTGCTGTGTCTCTCAACATAACGATCACTGAGCTGCTTTTATGCCAGTTTCTCCAGGTACACCTGTCCTCCTCAGACCCCTCAGGTCCCTCTCAGGTTCAGACCCAAATGTGCTACACTATTATTTCCATGATACATCTGGGTACCTCTCCCAGTGCAGCACTGTGCCGCTGCATACTGGTAGATTACTGTGGCCATTTTCATGCCACTTGCAATTTTCAGAAAGATGTTTTAGGCCTCTTTCTCCCATCATTGTCCACAACATTTCCACACTTTGAAACAGGGAAAGCAAAAAAGGAATTACTTACACCGTATCCAGTTAACCAACTTCATTTGTTGTAACAAGAGCAGAAAAAGTCTCTGTGTAAGTTCATCCTTGCTTGTTGTTCTACTTTTAAGTCATGTCAAACAGGTCCAAGGTCTTTTATTTTGTTTTTATTCAAGTGAACAAGGGGTATTTCATTAAAGAAATAACCTAATTTTCTTTGATGTCTGAAGATCTACTTTAAGTTGCCATCTCCCTCCCTCCCTCGATCTCTCATCTGTATTTAAGTTAATGGTGGGTGTAAAAACAATGAAACAATGATGTGAACCTGAAATAGTGTATCGACAATTGTCCAAATACATTAGTTCAAAAAAAAAAACTAAAACAATACTAATCCACTATCAATGAATGTGGGAATGTCTGGAGCACAGAGAAGCTCTGAAAGCAACGAATTAAAGGGCAGCCTCAAGTCACCTTCTTGCCAAAACATCAAGAACTTATATACACTCTCATTTGGCTGGTGCCCTTTTCACTCAGGGAATATAGTGATTGACACAGAAATTAAACAAGTACAAGCCAGAAACAATTTTTAATGGATGTTTACATGTGCTGACACCAGTCATGTTGTGCAAATAAACAAATGTATTTCATGATTATTTTGCATTACCTAATTACTTTGTGTAGAGTTTTTAAAATATTTGGAGGGGGGTGGAGCCCCAGTGCCCCACATTATAAACCGCCACTGCTGTGTAGTGTTGTAGATTTGTGAGTTGGTATCACATGTACAAACTTAAAACTGAAGTCTTCAATTTAAATGCCAAAGTCAGCCTAAAGATTAAAGCATTTGGAAAACAATACATGGTTAATAATTGATTGGCTTTGATGAACAAAAATACAGTCTTAACTGGGCACTGCATTATTATCTGATGGCATTCAAAACCCTGACTCCTTATTTTTTAGCAGCATGTGAGCTATCTCTGCAAGATCCAATAACTATATTTGGTAATATGCCTTAAAAACACTAAGGAATTGTGCATATCATCTTAATTTTATTTGGATCAAGCCCTGTTTGACAGAAGCAGCTATTCGAAAAAGAAGAGAGAACAAATGTAACTCATAAAGTGGACACAAAATTTAAGTAAGAGTAATTATGACTGCTCAACCATATAGTACAGAAAAAATTAGATATTAAATTTGACTGAGAGAAAATAAAAATAAAGAAATGTTTTATTTAATCCACATGATTTTTACAAGATAAAGGAACATAAGGTGCTTTACTTGATTTTACCATCCATCCATCCATTATCCAACCCGCTATATCCTAACTACAGGGTCACGGGAGTTTGCTGGAGCCAATCCCAGCCAACACAGTGCGCAAGGCAGGAAACAAACCCCGGGCAGGGTGCAAGCCCACCGATTTTACCTACCTCTTATTGTGAAAGCTTGTCACATATGAAAAAGGTGAAGAACACAAACATGTAATCAGCAGAGAAACAAATGTGACAAAATAAATATTAGTGTATATAATCGCTTTGCACAGAATATACACAAATGTTCACAGATAGCCAGGCAAGAAAAACACACACACACAAAAGAAAACTGCTTAAAGCAGTAACACAGAATCAACAGTAGTGGTGAGGCTGTGAGGGAAGCTTGCATACTGCTGAATGACAATAAGGAGGGTATCTGTGAAATTTCAGGAAGAATGTGAGTATACTATATGATCATACCCTTAACTATCGCTTTCATCATCAGTGCCTGAGACAGGTTGACCCCTGGCTGGTCCACCATATAAGTTTTAAAATCATGTGTTTTAAACTTTTTTTGAATCAATCTATAGCATCATTGCATAATGTCACTGATCAGTACTCTCAAATACATGCTTTTCACAAACTATTAGATATTTTATATTTGAAAATTTTAATTACTTTTAAAATCAGATTGTTCAAAATATGTCATAGTTTGAAAGTGAGCAAGAAAAAAAAAATTTGCAATTAAAATGGCAAAAAGAAAATCAAGTACAGTATAAAACTTCAAGGTAAGATGCAGTCTATAATACCATTCAAGTCCATTATTTTGGATGCTATTCTTGCTACTGAACAACACAAACATATTTTAAGATCGCATCACTCTTCTTACCTGTAATCCTCACAGGAACCATTCACAACTTGATTTAACCATAAATTAGAGCCATTGTACCTTCTTGAAAAAGGTTAAAAACACTGTTACTTCCTCTTATGTTGCCATTGCAGAACATATACTTCACATATTCTAATCTGTAAGTGATTACATTTGTAGCATTACATAATTATTAAAATCTCTGTAGATCAAAAAAGACTTTCTAGATTAGTGCCAATCCATATCTAAGTTTGCTTTTGTGGATATTTATGTGAAGTTATGTCGGTAAACAATAAATCCTTAATAATAGTGACTGTTTTTACATCATTTCAGTACCGTACACAATTAGTATTATTAACTATGCAGGAGACAACAGAAAAAGCCTTTAAGGGCCTGGAACTGTCTTTGAAGCACTAAAGTTACTGAAGCAACAATGACAATGAACATCTACTCTAAAGCAAGTGGCACTAAACAAATCTACAGTATTGCATCTACCTTACTGCAGAATGGGTGAGATCATCATAGAAAGTAGGCTCTTCCCTAATCCTGAATGCAATACAAAATAAAATAGATATTAAAACCTTTTTGGTTGAGTAACAGGATTTTAATGACAGCTGATGGTCACATATGTATCTGTTGTGAATTCTGCAGAGTTCTGTTCAATTCTGCATTATCAAGAATGCTGATGACAATTTTGTATACTACATAAACATTGTTAAAGATTATTGCAGATATTTATTGTTATTTAAGAGATTAACAAAACAAACTAAAACACTAAGAGCATACAGTACATTAAGTAACAAAACAAAGCACATCTGAAAAATGTGCTAGACCTATCCTGTAATTTAGTATTCCCTCTGCTTCATAATAACCAGATTTTCAAACTAGCTTTTTTAGTTTGTGTTTCTTAAATTTATTAAATAATTACTACATCATATCATAAGCGTCTAAGATGATCAATATATACCATTTTTGTGACACAAACCAATTAAATTAAATTAAATATGAATAGTTGACTTTGCATGTTGTATACAGTATATTTGCATTTAATTTATAAATTGACATACACAAAACCATCAAGCAAGCTTGAAAACACAATAATAATAATTGGGAAGACAAAGATCTTTCCAAAAAATGCTTAGAAAATAACTCTATAGATAGCAAAAATGGTTAGTTTTTCTCTCTGACTGCATGATATACTGCACAAGAATAATGACTTTTGTATCAAACCAAATGTGGGATAAACCAGGAAACGTGGGCTAACAGCCTACAAGACCAAGGTACTGGACTATAAACCGCAAGGTTGGAAGTACAGTCCCCACTACTAACTTACTGTGAAAGTATGAGAAAGCAACTGGGTCCCTGTGAAGTGATTGTTACCGTACATAAAAAAACAGCATTAAAAGCGATGCTACTTTTTGAAATGTATTAATCACTTCAAAGCTAGGAAATGAAACATTTTTCTAAATATGTTCATTATTTTAAAGTGCGCAACCACTTTATGGCTTAGAGGTTTGCAAAGAAAGAAAAATATATAATATTAATTTATATCACATCTTGTAAAGCACTTCTTGTGTGATTAAAAAAATATCATACTATGCCACAGTTTTAAAACAAAACAAGGAAGGTGATGAACTAGCATGAGTACAAACGTTAGCAAAACCAATTTTTACGTAAATTCAAAATCCTGTGTAAGCTGATTACATTACAACACTGGGATTTATGATTATTTTCTTGAGGTTAAAACAAGATGTTATAAGACCATTAATATAGGAGGCGAACTTATGTTTGTAATCTTAGGACAATGAAGTGCCAGAATATTTCATACACAGTTGCTTGGTTGTACAATAGAGCAGTGCTTGAGTCGTAGCTGCAAATATAGATTCCAGTTATTTTAAGGGGTCATTTGCTCTTTAATTCTCTTTTGTTTAAGCACAGCTGGAGCTGTTATGGTGCCTGTCTGTGTGCTTTCCCATCAGTTGCTCTCAGCAGTATTTATTTTTGTTACTCATTGTAAAAAAAAAAAACAAAAAACATTTTGCTGTTTTATGACTGCCAAGCATTCTTTAACATTGGACTTATGAAATATGACTTAGGTGAAAAGAAAACCTCTCTCTCCATATTTATTGGAAATACCTGCTCACCTCTGGTACATTCTGGTTTTTCTGCCTTGGAGAAGACATTGGATGCGGGGAAAGCACAACCGTTTTTTGGTGAAAATTAACTTTCATCTGGCTTTGTTTTCTGGGATAAATCCCCATCACATTTTGGCTAAGTATGGATCAGACTGTCACCATGTTGTTTCCTGGAAGTCTCTGGAGTCTGAATATACCTACTTAGTACCTGTTGTTGGCCCAGCTAAAAAGATCCAGACTTCCAACTTTTGTTCACCTTGTCTTTTGTGGAGGTGGGGTAAATCCCTTAATCCTTAAGCAACTGGTTTGGGCACCCCTACATCGAACGGCTTGGCTACAGTCAGGAAAGCCTTAGTAAATACTAGATCATTAACATATAAGATAGTTATTCTTAATAATCTTTTTACTTCATGTGGATTGGACTTTTTGTGGGAGACTGAAACCTGGTTGAATTCTGGTAAATCTAACACATTTTCAGAACTTTTACTGCAGGATTATACTTTTTTTAATCTTACTGAGAACTACTGAACAAGGTGGAGCAGCAGCAACTGCTTTTAATAAAAGTTTTAAATGTAAAAAATTGTCATTGAACTTTTATTCCACCTTTGTGCTGAATATGCTCGAGATGGATTGAATTTTTCTGGTTTTGTGCACCATGATATACCATCCACCTAAATAGTTTTATCAATGATTTCTCCGATTTCTTGGCTGGGATTATGCAGCAACATGACAGAGTTCTAATCATTGGGGACTTTAATATACATGTCTGTTGCCCTTAGTTAACTGTTAGTTAAAGACTTTTTAAATCTTATTAACTCTTTAAATCTTGTGGATTCGAGGCAGGCCATATTCAACAGCATAGGCATACAGCAGTTCTTGTTTTATCATGTGGTCCACCTGTCTTTAACACTAAACTTTGTGATGCATTCATTTCTGACCACATGCCTATTTTATATGAAATATCATTTCCCTGTCATACTACTAAATAATGCGCTCTGGCTTATTGCTTTTGTCATATATTTACCTCTTCCACTCCTGTGCAGTTTTCTGCTACCTTTAATAATGTTACTGAGATTCATTCAGGGTTTTTATCTTGTTCTGATACTGTGGAGTTTATCTTACTATTTTCTCCACCTGCCAGAACCTTTTGGATAGTGCTGTCCCATACAAAATCACGTGTTCTAAATATTAAAAACAGAACCTTAACTAAATGACACCACTCCTGCTGTCAGACATTAATGAAGGTGTGCTGAACACAAGTGAAATTGAGACAACTTACAAGTGTCTTTTGGCATTGTGAGGACTAGTTCGTGTAAGTATCATCAAAGTGTTAAAGAGGAAAAGACAAAATCTTTCTCTGATATAATTTTGAAAAAAAGAAAAAATCTATAAACCTTGTGCTCTTTTTAGTGCTATCAATGCTGTCTTTTATATCTGCCCAATCTGCTTGTCTTGATGTGTCTCTAAAAACCTGTGAAGAATTTTTCCTTTTCTTTGATGTAAAGGTTATAGCTCTCATTTTACCTCTTTCTTATGAGTTATCCATCACTGCTACTTGCTCTGCTGCTTTTAACCAGTTTAAGCCTGTCCCCTTCTTTGTTATAGGTAAATATTGGTTATTTGAGACCTTCCGACTGTTCCACAGATGTTTTTCCTCCTTGTATTCTTAAAGAGACTTTTGACAATATTGGACTAAATATTCAAATAATTATCAAGAGCAGTCTCACTCAGAACTTTTAATTATGCAGTAGTGCAATCACTCAACAAAAAAACATAATTGTACACTTTAGCTCATTACAATTTTAGGCCAATTTCCAGACTTCCATTTCTGGCAAAAATCTTGGAAAAAGTTGCATTTATTCAGTTGAAATTTTACTTAGGTATACATGGCATTCTTAATGTAATCTAGCCTGGTTTTAAAGCCCTTTAAATCATTGAATCTGCACTTTTAAAGGGTTTTAGTAATCTTTTATTAGATTCTGACTCCCAGAATCCTGCCATTCTCATTCTTTTGGATCTCACAGCTGCTTTTGATGCTATAGACTACAATATTCTCATTCATCGCCTGGAGCACTCTGTGGTTAAAGTCTTATATGTCTGATAGAAGTTTTTCTGTTAGCTCTGGTGATTTTGTCTCTTCCTTGTGGAGTTGCTGTATAGGATGGTATTATCTGCTTGTTGCTATTGCAACAGCGCGGGACAAGTTACATCAGCCAGGGATGAATTACCAAAAAAATTAGCTTGCATTACATCATCTACAACAGAAGAGCTGATAAAAATGGAAACTTCAGACAGTTGCAGGTGCTTATTCCAATGAGTGCGGCAAAAGCCAAGCAGTCCTTTTCTGGATAGGGAGTCACCTCAAATATCCGTGTACCATTTAAAGAGCAGATAATCTATCTGTTGTGGAAGTCAATGGCAATGTTACACTATAAAGGGACAAATGCATTATGATGAACCTGACCCTGATCCACCAAATGGTCAGTCAAATCAGAGAGTGTTACAACTTTGTTTGAATGTAATTAGCAGAATGTAAAAACAGGTAATCAGATGCAGCATTTACTTTTTTAACCAGCTCATTTATTTTGTGGTGAATATTAACTTTTGTAATATTGTCTGAAACAGAATAAACAGAAAAGTGGGCTGTGATTCGCCTTTTCACATCAACTTTGATATCTGATCACTTCTTTTTTATTTCGGGCACTATGCAACTTTCTGAATTTGAACTTTCGAGTGTCTCCGCAACACTGTATTACTCCATCGATTTCCTTTTGTTACTTATACCACTGCTTAAGCCAACAAATAGTATGTTTTTCCTTGTCTCCGCTTCAAATTCTCTGAAGTTCCTGTTTTTTCCATTTGCTTTTGTCTTTGTCTTTGATATTTATATTGATTTGCATATTCAAATATACACAATTGTGGGAGGAGTCGGATGTGGATTTATGAAGGGGAAGTTTGTGGAACTTACCGTACAAACAGTTTTCTGGATATTTTTGAGCATATGCACATTTCCAGTTCTGCCCATAGGCCATGGTTTAGTGTGAATAATAGGCACGGTGTTATAAATGAAGCCCCTGGTGCTTGAGCCAAGTAGTATCAGCAGTGCCCCACATATGGACTTGAGCTCCCTGAAACTTTATGTAAGATACATTATAAAAGACCTGGGTGTAATAATGGCTAGTGACTTTAAATTGGATCAACAGAAAAACTTAGTATTTAAAGCAAGTTTCTTTCAATTGAGACTTTTATCTAAAGTTAAGCTTTTCTTATTATTTCACAATTTGTAAATGGTTATACATGCTTTTATTTTATCCTGACTTGACTACTGTAATGTACATTTTGTTGATATTAGACGGATTCTATCTCACGCTTACAGGTAGTCCAAAATACTGCATCATGTCTTTTAATTGGAACATGCAAATGAGAATATATTTTCCTTGTGCTAGCCTCCCTGCACTGGCTCCTCATCCATTTTAGTATTGATTTTAAGATTTTATTTTTTGCTTATAAAGTACTAAATCTCTTAGCACCCTCTTACTCTCTGACCTTTTATAATTATATAGTCCATCAAGGTTACTCATGTCTACTGATCAGTTGTCTTTGGCGGTAACTATATCAAGACTAAAGTGTAGGGGATATCGTGCCTTTACAGTTGTTTATAGTTGCCTCCAGACTCTTGAATGGGCTACCATTACATGATAGGCTGGCCTCTACTTTGCCTATTTTTAAATTACTTCATAAGGCACCATTTCAATTACTTGGCTTTTAATTAATTACAACAGCTGTGTTTTTCTATTTTATTGCCTCATTGCTTATTGTCTTTTGTACTGTATTATTATAGATTGAACAGCATTTTGGTCAGCTATTGTTTTTGCATGTGCAAGAGCCATTTGCTTGTTATTTAAGTTATATAAATGTTTGCCTAAATATTAGTGCATAGTCTATTGGGAGGTTCTTACAACCCTCATAAGTTGAACTGAATTGGTATTTTTAAACTATTTCTAGCCTCTCTGGCTATACATTATACTCAGTTAGTGACCTGCCTTGCCAGGTGTAAGGTGTCGAGGGCACATGGTTTTAAACCGTGCCTAACGTGCCTTATGTGCCAAGTAACATGAAGGACAACGTACTTTATTGAATGTACAGCACCGTTTGTTTAAAGTGTACAGAAGAAGAAGTAAAGCATCTTTAAGTATAGAAACAGCTAAAGTTTGACAAGAAAAGATAAGCTTAGAGAAGATACATTTTTTTTCAAATTTTTTGCCTTTTATTCTACATGTGTAACAACTTTTTTCTTTATTCGTGTGTGGATTATTTGCTTTGAATTTTCACAAAATATTTTAAAACAAACTTTTGGACTGAGAGATTTCTTTTGGTATGCGTTTAACCCGTGCTTGAACCTGCCTTACACTCCTGCAGCTACACTAAAGTTTAAAACCAGCCTAAGATTAAAAGAAAGAAACCTGCCTAGGATTAAAAGAAAGAAATCTGCATGTTTTAAGCCTGAAGTCGATCCATGACAGAAGAACACAAAGACAACCTGAAAAGACTCGACAGATACTTTAATGTTTGTCTTTGATCGGAGTTGAACATTTCACAGAATTGTTAGCGTTCCTTGTGTGACTGTATAACTTGGATAAAGGAGCTTAAATACCTTAAAGGGAACCTGTCCTGGTGCATGATTGACATAACATCTCAACTTGGAAGCCCAAGGAGATATCAAACTCCGCACGGAACCATAAGTGGCCTGAAAGGTTACCCCGATGATTGTGACGTAACAGAAGAGGACCATCTCCAAGATGACAGCAAGCAGTTCAACATACCAGTGCAGACAGGGTTAATCTCTGGACGCTCTCTATTGACCAACCCTTCAGTAACAGGTGTTGATCTTCAGTCAGAAATAGATGACAAATATGGACAGTTATCCAGCCTGATCCATTCATCCATTATCCAACCCATTATATCCTAACTACAAGGTCACAGGGGTCTGCTGGAGCCAATCCCAGCCAACACAAGGCGCAAGGCAGGATGAAATACATAAAGGATTTACAAAAAAATTAATCTAACTGTGAAAAAATAAAAACAATTATCGAGAAGGCTCTAGATTTGGAAAAAGCACAGCTAAAGGCACGGCTTAAAGCGAAAACAGATCAGCTGGCGTTACAACCAGCAATTGCAGAATCCAATGCAAAATTGATAGCTCTTAAAGGACGCAGTCACAGTCCAAGTAAACCAAAACCCTATAATGTTCCTGAGAAACCAGATGTAAGAAATGAAGAAGTATTTGTAACTTTTCATACAGAAATAAAAATAAATACAAGCCTCACCAACCGCAATATGAACAGCAGAATGAACAGCAGTACAAGGCACAAGTGTCCTATATACCCCATAGAAAAGTTCCAGTATTTGATGGTGACCCAAAGGCTTCTATTGTCATGCATAGGTCACAGAATTGCAGAGAAACGCAGGAGATTGTAGAGACAGAAACTTTATTCAAACACTTCAAACAAACATGTCTCTTTCAGAAGTAAAAAGAACTCAGTATGCAGTTAGTTCTCGATTAAAGAATAGACAAACATCATAGGGGAGCACAACAGGAGTGGGGCCCCCAACAAGAGCAGAGGATGCCTGGGGGAGGAGGAGAGAGAAACAAAGCAATCAGCTAAAAAGGACACGTGCTGTTCAGGCTTTTAAGTATGCATAGCGTCGGGCGAGAAGCATATCACACGACAGAGCAGCCGAAAGTAAACCCAGCAAGTAAAGGAGCAAAGTGAAAGTAAGTCTATCAGTGTTTTTAAGAGGGGTTTTTTGAGGAGCGTCCGTGCCTTCTAGGGGTGTGTTCAGCCACCCTGCTCACAATATGAACTTTGTCACGGCATTTGATTGAGCTGTTGATGAAATGGTAGACAACCCTCAACCCTAAACTAGAGTACTGTTGTGGAGTACAAAACCTGTAGATTTTGGTTTGTAATTCCATTATATTTTATTCAAGACAAGACAACAGATGAACTACATTCACAACAAATCAAAGCATGTCTTCATCCCAGTTATATCTCACTTTTAAAACAGCTGTTTCAACAAAGAAAGGAAGACATGCTGGTGGCTCAATTACCTTATAACCTGGGAAAGGATGGACATCTAATTATTTTATAGCCTGGGAAAGGAAAACATAGTGACACCTCAGAGAACATAAAAAAGTTTTATTGCCTGGGAAAATGGACACTAAATTCATTCAACATATTGACAGCCAGCCAAACAGAATATCTAACAATCTCATCTTGTAAAAACCCCCATTAGAATTTTAGAATAACTATGCCTCATCTGAGGAGCAATATAGTGAGTAAGGAAGTAAGGAAGGAGGGAGGAAGAAGAAAGGACAAAGATGTCAGAGGAGAACAGAGCGAAGGCAATGTGAAGCCGTTTCCATCTGATCATCAGAAAAGCATCACGAACAACTACAAGTGCTAGATCACAAGCTGTGTGCAACATTCATCCTTGTCATCTTTACTTTTTCGTAAGATTTTTCTAAAGACTATATATATCCACACTTTTCTATCAGTCCTATTTGCTATTATTCTTTGTTCCAGTGGTATTATTATTATTTCTGTAATAAATACCATGCTGCTCTTAACTTTCTATGCTTTGTCTTAATGTCTAGTGTGAATAAAGTAATAAGGTAGATTTCTCTGAGCAGCTGGTGTGGTCGGAGGTTTGCTATTACCTCTGTGCTGCAAGGTTTATTAGGGCTGCGAGTGAGAGCTCCACTCAATAGTAGGGAACAGTACGTAAAGTAAAGCATTGTTGGCTGATAAATGGCCTATAGTCAAGAGTGCTGAGCCTTTGTATGTTTAAATGTATTCTTGTAGACCAAAAGTAATATTTAGGCCTGAGATATCATTAAAACATTGTATGTTGTTCGTGCCGATAATAAGTAAGTCTCTTGAAGTGCTGAGAGAATGGCAGGCTGTATTATTCCTAAGGCACTTGTGTGGTTTAGAGTGCCAGAGGTTAACCAGCTGTGTGTTAGTCATTCATGGGGCACTGTTGCGTTTAGGGTCAGTGTGTATGTAAGTCTCATGAAGTCCTAGGAGAGTGACAAGTTCTGTTATTCATAAGGCACTTGTGTGGTTTAAAGTGCTAGAGATTAACCAGCTGTGTGTTTGTCAGTCATAAGACACTGTTGATTTTCTGTGTGTATGGATATAGCTACGTATGTGTGTGTTAATCTTAAAGTGTAACAGTAGATCAATCCGGTAACAAACTTGACGAGTACTTACCCTTGAAGAAAACAGGTAAAGGGTAAGCAAAGGGAAATATTACGATAATACAAGTACTTAGTACAATTTACCAAAGGCATGCCTAATGATATTGTGCAAAACTGTGCATATCTGTCACCAACAGAAGGTTACAGAAAGGCCAGGAAGCAGCTCAAGACTTTTAATGGAAACCACTTTCAGATAGCTGATGCCTACATGAAGAAAGCCAAGAAGTGGTCACAAATAAGATCGGATGATGGAGAGAGTCTGAAAGCATGCGTAGTCTTTCTTGGTAACTGTATGAGTGTTATGTCCGGTTTAAAGAACGGAAATGATTTTGACAACAATTCAAATATCCGCATTATAACATCAAAGCTCCCCCAAGAACTGTGAAAGCGTTGGCAAAATAAAGCTGCAAAGATCAAAAGTAAAGAAGACAGTAGGCCACGAATTGCTGACTTAGTTGACTTTCTACAGTAGAATGATGGGTTACAATAACTATGGATAATATATATGTCGCCGTCTACCAAAGTCATACCTTCAAGAAGGAGAAGAACAAGACTGATTAAGGGAAGTATCCTCTGAAAGGCGGACGGAGAAAAAGCAATTTTGCTACAAGCTTTGCTGTCGCTGCCGAAAAAAGGAATACAAATACCTCAGTCAAAAAGGAGGAGACGGCAGTTCATGCACGCAGTAAGCCCTGTCTATTTTGCAATGAAAGTCACGATCTTGTTGAATGCAGTGCAATACAGAAACTAACTTATGAAAATAGAATTGACTTTCTGAAATCCAAGGGCTTATGCTTTAAGTGCCTTAAGCAAGGACATTTTAGTAAAGACTGTGTAGAAAAACATAAATGACAAATATGTTCTCATTTACATCCAGTTATTCTGCTTATGAACAAGGAAAAGGGTACCAACGATAATGCCACCCTTCCTAAAAAGGCGAATGCTAAGTCGGAAAAGAAGAGCACAAGTTTCATAATGCAAAAAATTTAATAAATTAGTAGGTTGGATTTTTTTTTAATGTCAACATTACATACTATTTAATATTGCATCCACTTACAAGCATACCATACAAAGTGGTTTAGTGATTAAATCTGCAACATACAGACAGAATAATAAATGGATTTTAATGCTGTTTTCTTTAAATTACAAAATATGTAAGTAGTAAATAAAATGTTAAATGTGTTATAAAACGGTAACAAAGCAAATGAAGTACAGTGACTTTTATTTTAGCAGGAAACTTTACATGTTAATTAAGGCACTATGATTTATTCATATATATGCAGGTAAATGTTGCTTGGTTCTCTGCCTCCTGTACCTCCACTGGGTGACAGCTCGGTTAGCTGCAGGGCTATCAGCTGGGACCAGTATTCCTTGATGTTTCGCACCTTATCCCAGAACATGTACTGAGTATGACGCAGTGAACTGGGATGTCTTCCTGACATGCCCCTGTATCTAATCTTTCCCCAGTTGTTACACTCTCACCAAGCCTTGTCCCTCCTCCTCCACCACAACTAGAACCATGCCTTCTCTGCTACTTCTGACAAATCCTTAATTGCCTTCTGCAGATGGCCTTCACATAAACTTGGGTTCTTGAGGTGGCCTGTTGCTGATAGGCCCACAAATCCTCTGGATACCACCTCCACCAGGAAGAGCCACTCACATCATCCAGCCTCCCTGAATTCTGTAACCAGGTCTAAGTATTTTACTTGCTTCTTGTGATGCTCCACATCCTTCCTCTCATGGCACTTTGAGCTCAACCACCAGCACAGATTTTAGGGCGACAGCCTACAGCACCACATCTGGCCATAGTGCATCATTTGCTGTAATGCCTTTACCTTCGAATTCCAGATCCCTAGTACAGTAAACTAGGCTACTGAATACCTGGTAAGCATCTTTAACAAGAAATTAAAAAACTCCCAGAACAAAGCTGCTACAAATGAACTGTAACACTCAGACAGGCAAAAAATTAATTAAATCACTTTTGTCGTGTGTTATTTAGTCTAACGCAGATGTCAGATCATAAAGTCATTTTAGAAATCTGATAACGAAGGAAGCTGAATTTAAATTTATGAAAAAGTAATTACCCTGCCTTGTGCCCTGTGTTGGCTGGGATTGGCACCAGCAGATCCCTGTAGTTAGGATATAGTGGGTTGGATAATGGATGGATGGATGGATGCTATGCCTAAAAAATTAATCCAAGTTATTTTTTCTATTATTTTGTGGCTACTTTAGCCAGATTTGACAAAACAAATTCTACTGTTAGTTGTACTACAACTAAAATTGTTATAAATATTTTTTTAATTCATAAACTGATGAGAGAACTTACAGTATATGCTACAGCTAAGAACTTCTCTGGAGCAAATGTAGAAAATATATTTGCATAATTTAAAAATTCTAATATTGAAATATTACAGGACGTAATATTAAAAGGCAGTAGTTTAGAGTAAGTGTATCAATGTTCAACATACAGAATAAGCATGCTGGTGTTCTGACTGGGATATACAATGCTTGAGTAATAACATAAATCGGGCATGAAGGAGCAATTATAATAATTGAAAATGGTGCTGAAAAAATAAAAAAAATACAGAATTCTGCTAATTTTTGGTCATAGTAACTGTTAGAAACAGACTCTATGCCTGAATCTGCAAATCTAAAAGGAACTATACATAAACGTTATATACTGTGCAAACAGTATATGTTATCTTTGCAAAGCCAATCAGCAAATAAAATTGCTCAAGGTATGGGAAGGATCCAGCCATACAGTGGAGATAGTAGGAAGTAATTATAGAGTAAAAAATAATAAAATTCTAACATGTAAATGTATGAAAAAAAACATGAGCTAGGCTCAGAAATTAGAACAGATTTCCAGACTTACTCTATTATATACTTTTTTCTTCCAAATGTTTTCCACTGTGGTTTGTTTAAAACCTCACAATTCTGCTTTTAAATTGTAAACTTTTAATTACTCTCAGGGCTGTTTTTCAGGTATTCTAACCATCACTAATTTTACTTTTACTGAGGCACTACTTCCAGTTAACATATGAACCTTCTACAATTCTGCTGTCTGCAATTTATGATAGAAGAACTTCAATGAGTTGTGAAAATTGTGCGAGTATGTGTTGCAGTACAGAGAGTTGCCCTGTCGTTTTGCTGCTGGAGACATTAAATGTTTACTCAACCTATAGTATTATTTTAGGAGGTATCTATATATTTACATACACTAGCATATAAGTGAATATCTGAACTATAAAGCTGCTTGTCTAAATTGAAGTAATGTTAGACCTTCTTTAACATTTCCAAATTTGTAGATCTCTTGTCAAACTACTTACCAGGAAAAGCTAAACAAATAAAGGTTCAGAAAAGCAACTGGATAATTGAGTTATTTGGGTATGATGTTAAACTTCATCCGGCCCCGCAAGCGGAAATCATGGGGGCTGGTGGCAGGATTGGCACTCCAGTCACCGTAAAAAAGCTTCACAAAGCTCCGAGACTACAGAAAGGACTTCTTTTTTGCTCTCTGCGGGAGTAGCTCTGCTGCAGCCACCCATAGGAAGGTGGCTTGCATCATGAAGACGGGCCATGCGGGTGGGTGTATGGAATGTCTTGCCTCTCCGGCAAGATGATCATTTTCCTCTGGCGGCACTCTCTGATGTGCGCAGACCAGGGACTGGCCAGATCTCTGTAGGTGGATACCCCTTTTATTGGTCTGGTCGGTTTGATGGCTGTCATGTTCCGGAAGTAGCTGTTGCTGTAGCTGATTGGCTTCTTTCGATGATGTCCGATGTCACTCCTTTCAATGAGTCTATTATGAGACTCAGATTACGGCACTCCCTGGGTGGTTAGTGATGTCTCGGTGAGGGAGACATTTTATTCGCAGCTTCCCTTGGTGGTTGATGGGTGCCCTCGAGGTGACACTCCTCTGGTCATGGGTGACTTCAGTGCAACCACTGGTACTGACAGGGCTGGCTATGAGGATTGTCTTGGTGCCCATGGGTCTGGTGACCGTGGTGAAAGTGGCTTCATGTTCCTTGACTTTGCAAAAGCTCAGGGCTGCAAATCACTGGATCCTGGTTCCAGCAGCCGGAACCGCATCATTGGACTTTGTACTCTAATACTGGTGGTACGGTGAAAGAGATCGATCACATCCTTCTAGTTATCACCTACTAGGAAAATGAGCCTGGACTTGACCAGACTCCAAGACCTGGCTGTTTCTAATGAGTTTGCACACTTTGTGTGAGGAACTTTCAGATTTGGGAACGACTGCTGATCCTAATGTGATGGGGGAGACCTTCCGTGACAAGACCCTGAAGGTTGCTGAGGGGTGTGTTGGTGTTACCGGTGTTCCCAGAAGGAGGTGTTTCATCTCGCAGGTCACCCTGGATATCATCGAGAGGAGTTGCAGCGCACGGCTCAATGGCAACTCTGGTGTGTACCGGGAACTGAGAAGGACGGATGCAAGGGGTCTGAGGGCAGATAAAGAGGCGTTTGTTAGAGAAATCTGTGAGCAAGTGACACAACATCTGTGGTCTAGCGACCCATGCCCTGCTTGCAGAGGAATCAAACCATTATGCACATCTGAATCTGTTCCTCGGAGAATCGCAGTCAGGGCAGCTGATTGAACGTTCCTTACGGATGACATTGCAGTTGTGACCCGCTGGGCTGGCTACTTTGAGCATTTGTTCAAAGCCGATCCTCCGACTAGGATGTTGGATATCTGTGGGTCCATGGTTCTTGAGGCTGATCCTCCATTTAGCTGTGAACAACCCAATCTCACTGAGATTGCACAGGTGGTGAACCAGCTGACGGCGGGATGGGAAGGCTGCAGGGATCTGTTGTATCCGGGGTGAACTTATCCAGGCTGGTGGTAAGGCTGTCCTCCGGGCATTGCAAGCAATCTTTGCTTCCATTTGGGAGACTGGCATTATCCCAGCTGACTGGAAAACAGGACTTCTCGTCCCTATCTGGATAGGGAAGGGTGATCGCCAGGATTGCAGCAACTATAGGGGGATAACACTGTATTCGGTGCCGGGTAAGGTCCTTGCTAGGGTTGTCCTCAATAGCATCCATGATCACTTGCTCACCTACAAGCGACCGGAACAGTCTGGTTTTACACCTAAGAAGTCTACCATTGACTGCATCCTGGCACTGAGGGTTGTCATGGAGCGTAAACACGAATATCGGCAGAGTTTCTTTGCAGCCTTTGTCGATTTTCACAAAGCGTTCTACTCAGTTGATCGAGCTGCCCTGTGGGACATCCTGAGGGTTTGCGGGATCCCCTCGAGGTTGCTGGATATCATGGCAGGCCTGTACACTGGTACCCAGATGATTCTGGGGTTCATCAGGGGTGTGTTCTTGCTCCTACTCTGTTCAATGCTTGTATGGACTGGGTGTTGGGCAAGGTCGTGGGGTCCAGCGGCTGTGGGGCATCTGTTGGGGAAGAAAGACTCACGGATCTTGACTTTGCTGACGATGCTGTGATCCTCATGGAGTCAATGGAGGCTCTGATCGGGGCGCTCGAGAGACTGAGTGATGAATCTGAGTGTCTGGGCTTGCGAGCGTCCTGGATAAAAACCAAGATCCAGGCCATAAATGACCTCTTGGCGTGTTTCCCTGAGAGTGATCGGGTTCATAAGATCCTCATTGTTGGGGACCCGAGTGGCTGGACCAGGCTAAGGGGTTGCCCACGTAACACCTGGCTGCAGCAGATGGAGGGTCATTTCCAGAGGGTGGGACTGGACCGTGTGTCTGCCTGGGGGGTTGCAAACCGGGATCCTGAGTTGTTTCGCCGTGTAGTGGGTGTGACAATGCATTGTACCAGTATATGCTCCCCAACTTGACTTGACTTGAAACTAAAAAAAATCATCATGTACATACACATTTTATGCAGTGCATAATACTATAAATAGATGGAATAAATACAGGATATATGTTTTGGAGAGAAAAAACTGGTAATATGTAGCATTTATTGTGATAATTATTGTAGATTGCCTTTATCAAATAAATTAAGCAACACATTTTATTTTAATAAAAAAAAAAGTTTTATCTCAAAGTTAGGAAGCTGTATACACCAGTTCTTGCTCAGGACATAATTAGGACTCACCAAACCAGACAGAAATGGACTTCTGCAATGCAGATGGAAGATAAAAGGACAAAAAGGTTTGTTCTAATGGTTAGGAATCTGTTTTTCCATTAATTCAGTAATCAAAGTGTCTTTTATTATAACAGATCAGGGGTCTCATGTATAAACGGTGCGTACGCACAGAAACGTTGCCTAAGAACTTTTCCACGTTCAAATCGCGATGTATAAAACCTACACTTGGCGTAAATCCACGCACTTTTCCACGGTACCTCATACCTAGTCGTACGCAAGTTCTCCGCTCGGTTTTGCAGACTGGCGGCACCCAGCGTCAAAGCAGTGCTACTGTTCCTGTGTGGTTACACCTTATTTTCCTGACGCGGCTTTATAAATACACCGAAACTAACCGCATATTGTTTATTAGTGTAATGCATCTAATTGTAATTAACTTGTAACAATATAATGGTAGAGGGAACAGCCATAGTATTCCAAATACCATAACTGCTTTAGCGTTGTTACTGTCACTTCTTCTTCTTCTTCTTCTTTCAGCTCCTCTTGTTAGGAGTTGCCACAGCGGATCATCTTTTTTAATATTTCTCTCACTGCACCATTCAGAGTATTTATATCACTGTATCTGAGTGTGAATCACAGCAGCAGCTGATCGGAAAGGGAATTATCGGTATACAGCTTCAAGGACACGCTGTCTCAGCCACTGCAAAATGTTTTACAGCCTTTCCTGTACGGACCTCGCGGTTCAGAAACAGAAACGATGTCATTTATAAGGTGAAATTCAGCAAAATATGTTTATTAAATTATACAGATAAAACTTTAACTTCATTTAAATAATCTATATTCTTCACTGGGAGTGTCGTTAAGGATAGAATAATTAAACATGTACTACGAAGATATTTCAATGTTCTTTAAATGTTTTGAAGAATCGGCGCTAAGCTTACAGATGGCTTAACGTCTATTACAGAGCTGATTGTATGGCAATCGGTTACTTGGGGAAAGAAAAGCACTGACTGCAGTCAGTATATATATTGAATATAAAACAGAAAGAGAAAATAACAACACAGCTAAAAACACAGCGACAAATTTAGGCAAAAGTTAAATGCTTGTGTCATGAGCACGAGGCGGCTATGCAGTGTCCGTAACGGACGTAGCCATCCACTGTGCATAAGCTACCTTACTGACGGGCAGGCGAAGTGCCACCACAAGCCTAAAGCCGCTCCTGATTGTACTACTGCAATAAATTATTTCATCGAAGTGAAACACATGTTTAATAACGTGCTAACTCCTATCATCATGAAAATGATATCACGTATACATCTCAGTATTTTAGTTATTCAGAGAACTGTAATATTACGAATGTAATTGATTCTGTGTCCAGTTGGAGGAAGAGAGCCGGTTTAAAAAGCAAGTAGTGATTCACACACATAGAGCACATAGAAGATCAAATACAAAACAAAGCATTTAACGTGCTACTTTAATTACGATGTGATTTGAGAAACTGGTTAAACGAATGATTTTAAGATGAAGTTTATGATGTTCTACTTTAATGACAAAATAAACTACGTGATTAAAGTGGAAATGTCGAGATTGAAGTTGACATTTCGTGCTTTTTCCTCACTGTGTGCCTTTTTTCTCTGTACCCTAATAAGCTTTCATATGACACTCAGACAGTGGGCTTACAACTCTTCTTTTCACGGCGACTTTGATATGTGACTTCTTTTTTATTTCCGGCACTGTGCGATTTGTGAATGTGAGCTTTCATGTTTCTCCAACACGCTATGTCACTCGATCAACTTCCTTTTGTTGATTATACCGCGGTTTATTTGAACAAATAGTATGTTTTTCATTTGCCTCCACTTGGTATTCGTTGAAATTCTTATATTTTCCCCCGTGCTTTTTCCATTGTCTTTTCACAGAAGGCTGTGCTTAAGGGCTATTTATATTGATTTGCATATTCAAATAGGCGTAATTCTGGGAGGATTTGGGGTGTTACATAATGCGCGTGCACGAGCGTTAGTTTTCCCGCTGATCGGGATTTATGTAGCGGAAGAATGTTGGAGTACGCACAGATTCCTGCATCTGGATTTTTCTGTGCGTAAACACATTTCGGATTTTGTGCTTACGCCATGTTATAGTGCGAGTTCTACGCACGGCGTTATACATGAGGCCCCTGGTGTTTTACACTTTTTGGTTTGTTTTTTTTCCTAAACCAGAAATCTGATTCTAAAATCAGGCTTTGAATAAATGAGTACTTTAGTTATTTTTATGTTTTTGGGCCATTTGTTCCTCCATTTGTGTTATTTTATAGGCATCACTGTTTCTGTCTCCCATTGTTAGTGGAGTGAGCCATGTCCTGGTAATGAATTAAATGGTTGCAAATCAAATCCTCATCCAAACTTGTGGATAACAAAACTATTTTCCAAACTTACTTTTGACTTTTTCATCAGTAGTTTTTAGCTTTGATTCATGCTTACTTTATTAGCCACTATTTTGTCACACATTTTGGCTTTAATTATGGTAACTGACTGACCTTCTAGCTAGAAAGCTAAGAAATAGCTTTAGATTTCTAGCTGTTAAGCTAGAAATAAAAACAAAATATTCAAATTGAAAATACAGTAGTTGGATTTTCCATATGACATTAGGAATTTTACTTCAGCTTTTGTCTATGTCTTTTTTCTCAGTCACTGTCAATAAATACATGTTGCTAGTGTGTCTAGCACAACAATAACCAAGGATGGCCTGGTTGATTGCAGGTGGCTGAGATGAAAGGACAATCAGGCTAGTTCTGGTCAGGACCAGGCTTGTTGCTGAAGTATGCCTTTTGACAAGTAAACTTGTCAAAAGGTATGAGACCAGTACAAGAGATGTGTCAAGGGCTTTTGTACTGCCAAAAACTAATGCCAATACAAAGGCCATGCCATTCCATCCATACAGAGGCCTTGCTGTGTGTCTGCCATTCCATCCAGGGGCCATGCTGAAGATGAGAACATGTTAGACCAAAGACTAATCAATATACTAAGACAGAGAGCCACCCAGTAGTCTAAACATATTGAATGTTTATCACTTCTATCAAGTTCAACTGCTTATTATCCAGGTTGTTTTGGTATTATTTTACCAACACTCATTTTACTTTGCTTATATTTTGGGCAGAACTAGAAATTTGTATTTAATTTATACATAAATACAAGTATAAACCTTCTATCCTTGATGTTTTGGTAGTCTATCCTGTTGATCTTTGTAAAAGATATAAAAGAAAGTGTTAACTTGTGCGGGCTATAGTTGGGATTTGGGGCATTCTGTTGAATTCTATGCAATAAAAGAGTGTGAAGGGGGCAAATGGGACATCCCAGGATCCTACAATGATAAAACACTGTATGTGTTCATACACACATACAATAATGCTGCTTCTAAGGTATAGATAAATATGAATTGACTTATGCAATTGTAAGTGTACAATTGACCTTATCAAACCCTGAAAACACACCAAACCAGTCACAACAGAAGAACAAACTCTTAAGGCCTCTGTTTTACGTAAAAGAGAAACTTAAGTCTAATTTGGTCTTAACAATAAAGGAAAACAATAAGACACTATTTCTTAATTTCCCTTTTGAATTTTGAACATTAATGTGGAAATATGTGGTCCAAGCTAATCAGAAGGCTTCCCTGAGGAAGATGGGCTATGCTTTCATTTTTTTTTTCCTTTTTTTATTATTTTATTTCTCCAGTAGTTCACTTGAATTACTTGGATTACAATACTTTGTCTGTGGTAGGCTGGCGCCCTGGGATTTGTTCCTGCTTTGCGCCCTGTGTTGGCTGGAATTGGCTCCAACAAACCCCTGAGACCTCGTGTAAGGGTATAGCGGGTTGGAAAATGACAGACTGACTGATTGACTGACTGACAATACTTTGTATCAACTCCAAGGGCGCCAGTGATTTTCGATGGATACTCTCTTAACATACTATATTTTTGCTTACTTATATGGCTAGGACTAAACCATATTTTAATTTTATCATTTGTTAATGATTACATTAGGGTGGGTGTACCAATGGAAAATAAAATAATTTAAAGGGATTATAAATACTGGAGTCAACTGACCTTTGAGTTATTCTTGTAAAGCTAAATTTAATGTTTTGATTGCTCTAAATAATATATTTATATATATAATCATGGTTATACTAGACATATTTACTTCAATCAAAATAATATATATTATAAAGTATGAGTATTATTGAAATGCAAGTACTGCTTGGATTCTGTTTATTCACATTAATTATGATCTGAGAAATAGAGCATCCCTGCCTTATTTACAAAAATTAAATCAAAGTCAGTTCTATCCATTAATTTTCTGAAAACCTATTATGTAGTTCAAAGTTACACAGAACCATAGCAACCCTAGACAGAAGGAAGAAACCAGCCCTTGACAAAGCATATTCTGTTAGACTGTGCTATAATCAAAATCAGCTAGTTTATATCTGAAGGGAT
This sequence comes from Polypterus senegalus, assembly GCF_016835505.1. Lineage (NCBI taxonomy): Eukaryota > Metazoa > Chordata > Cladistia > Polypteriformes > Polypteridae > Polypterus > Polypterus senegalus. Next base: position 95,501,379 of record NC_053168.1, read on the forward strand.
CCAAGCAGAAGAGTTTTTATATTTTATTTTCTATCCATTTGTAATGTCCAGGAAGGACATTACAATATAATAATCTATTTAATTATTTCAAATCTGTGTTGGATTTTCAATCACTAGGATTTAAAAAATGTTGATACTAAGTTAAAGAAAATAGCATTGGTAATTATTAACATGTAAAAGCACTACAATACTAAAGAAAAATAAATCCATTAAATTTCTAAATACTAAATCTTCCAATTTTAAAACAAGACCTTATTAATGCCTATTTAAAGACAATATATGGTAAAAAAAAACACAAAAATAAATTGAAAAGGTACTTAGAAAGTAGTTTTTAATAAGTGTACCTCTCATGATCATTGTAAGCACCCTCAGAATACGTGCGGCACATCCTATGGGAACGCAGTAACCTTACTGCATCTTCACGATAGATGGGATACATGATATGGTTGTTGCTGCCGAGAGATGTCAAATATAGTCAGTGGGAAAAACAACATATAACTGGGGTGGTGGGGGAAAAGGGGGCAATTAACTGCTGAAAACTTCTTAGATTAATCTACACATACATAAATATGATAAAAGAGATAACAAGCAACACACTGCTCTACTACAACTAAAAGGATTTTGAATATTGTGGGTATTCCATGTCCAAATACCATACATACACACAGCACTACAATGAACATGGGAAAGTGTATACACTAACACCAACAGACTTAATACAAATTGCAGTTGGTCTTTCTAAATCAGCTGTGCCCTAAGAAAAACACATGAATTGATAAAAAAAATAGGTATTCTGTATACCTAATCTACCAAAACCGTGCAACTGATAGACCTGGCAAACATGAACCATTCAGTTGTTGTTTTACTTTAGGTGATTCAAACATCAAATTTCCATTTTGCTGTCAAAATTTGCCTGCAGTTTGCGTGTACAAGATTTAAGATTTATTTTGAAGTAATTATGCACAAAAACAAGGTATTCTTCTGTAACACTTGAAACAAGACATCTTTCTATCTAAACAGTTCTTAAAACATGAATTAATGGCAATACTATTCTGTGGATTGTTTATATTTTGAATTATATAAAATACACTGTTAGTTTTGTATAATTTTGTGAGGCAACATGACAAATTTCTACTTCAACATTTGTAGGCACATATATCATTGTTCATAAGACATCAGAAAATATTATACAGTGGTGTGAAAAACTATTTGCCCCCTTCCTGATTTCTTATTCTTTTGCATGCATGTCACACAAAATGTTTCTGATCATCAAACACATTTAACCATTAGTCAAATATAACACAAGTAAACACAAAATGCAGTTTTTAACTGATGGTTTTTATTATTTAGGGAGAAATAAAAAATCCAAACCTACATTGCCCTGTGTGAAAAAGTAATTGCCCCCTTGTTAAAAAATAACCTAACTGTGGTGTATCACACCTGAGTTCAATTTCCGTAGCCACCCCCAGGCCTGATTACTGCCACACCTGTTTCAATCAAGAAATCACTTAAATAGGAGCTGCCTGACATAGAGAAGTAGACCAAAAGCACCTCAAAAGCTAGACATCATGCCAAGATCCAAAGAAATTCAGGAACAAATGAGAACAGAAGTAATTGAGATCTATCAGTCTGGTAAAGGTTATAAAGCCATTTCTAAAGCTTTGGGACTCCAGCGAACCACAGTGAGAGCCATTATCCACAAATGGCAAAAACATGGAACAGTGGTGAACCTTACCAGGAGTGGCCGGCCGACCAAAATTACCCCAAGAGCGCAGAGACGACTCATCCGAGAGGTCACAAAAGACCCCAGGACAACGTCTAAAGAACTGCAGGCCTCACTTGCCTCAATTAAGGTCAGTGTTCACGACTCCACCATAAGAAAGAGACTGGGCAAAAACGGACTGCATGGCAGATTTCCAAGACGCAAACCACTGTTAAGCAAAAAGAACGTTAGGGCTCGTCTCAGTTTTGCTAAGAAACATCTCAATGATTGCCAAGACTTTTGGGAAAATACCTTGTGGACTGATGGGACAAAAGGTGAACTTTTTGGAAGGCAAATGTCCCGTTACATCTAGTGTAAAAGGAACACAGCATTTCAGAAAAAGAACATCATACCAATAGTAAAATATGGTGGTGGTAGTGTGATGGTCAGGGGTTGTTTTGCTGCTTCAGGACCTGGAAGGCTTGCTGTGATAGATGGAACCATGAATTCTGCTGTCCACCAAAAAATCCTGAAGGAGAATGTCCGGCCATCTGTTTGTCAACTCAAGCTGAAGCGATCTTGGGTGCTGCAACAGGACAATGACCCAAAACACACCAGTAAATCCACCTCTGAATGGCTGAAGAAAAACAAAATGAAGACTTTGGAGTGGCCTAGTCCTGACCTGAATCCAATTGCGATGCTATGGCATGACCTTAAAAAGGCGGTTCATGCTAGAAAACCCTCAAATAAAGCTGAATTACAACAATTCTGCAAAGATGAGTGGGCCAAAATTCCTCCAGAGCGCTGTAAAAGACTCATTGCAAGTTATCGCAAACGCTTGATTGCAGTTATTGTTGCGAAGGGTGGCTCAACCAGTTATTAGGTTCAGGGGGCAATTACTTTTTCACACAGGGCCATGTAGGTTTGGATTTTTTCTCCCTAAATAATAAAACCATCATTTAAAAACTGCATTTTGTGTTTACTTGTGTTATATTTGACTAATGGTTAAATGTGTTTGATGATCAGAAACATTTTGTGTGACAAACATGCAAAAGAATAAGAAATCAGGAAGGGGGCAAATAGTTTGTCACACCACTGTATACTGTAGTGACTTTGAAAAGGCATAGTCTAAATTTAAATTATTGCAATTCACTGACAAGATTAATCTAAAATAAAAATAAAATGTTCAAATTGAAAATAGTTGGCTTTTCCATATGACATTTTTAAAAAGGAAATATATTTAAATATATTAATATTACTAATACAAGCATAACCCAAAGTGTATTTAATGATATTATCCAAAAGGCATCAGAATACTTAAATCCAACACTGACAAATCATAAACCAAACAAAACTGTTATATTTTATTGTACTAAAAAGCTTGAGTTTTTAAAAACATTTTCTCCATGTAATCAGTGTGGGCACGTGGCACAACTTAAAATCTATGAAAACAGTAACCTGTCCACAAGTTGCACCTTTAAAATGTTCTCTACCTGCTAATATACTACATGTGCACAATATTTGTATACGTATATAGGAGTGTGTGTATACACTATACTTGCGTGTATTTATATATATATATATAAATAAAAATAAAACGTATATATTCACACACATACAGGCTATGAGGGGCCGTTCAGGAAAAAAGATTGGTTTGTAAATATATAAATTGGCTCAGATATATATATTGGTTCAGATATATTGGTTTGAATATATACATTGGTTTTAATACTTCCGTTCAGATATATATATCGGTTCAGATATATACATTGGTTGATATACATTGGTTAGGATATATATATTGGTTTAAATAGATTGGTTTAGATATATACATCGGTTCAGATACATCCATTCAGATATATATGTTGGTTGAGATAGATCCGTTTGGATATATAGGTTGGTTCAGATAAATACACTGGAATTTACGGGCAGGCACAGTGCGCGGCCACCAAAGTTTAGCATCTCCCCTTCGCTTCATCATTGCTTCTATATTGTTGTCATTATTGCATGTATTTTATACAAGCAGCATATGTCTGTCTGCCACGTTTTGTTTTGTAGGCTGTTTTGGTTGGGCGTCCTTGTGTTTTATTACCTACTTTGTGCACATATTGAAGCTGTTTTATGGAAAACGCAAGAACACAAGTAAACAATTGTCAGCGGTTACAATTTAAATGTATATTTGCAGTATATACTGTATCCTAAAATACCAAACTAGAAATTAGAGGATGATGAAAAGTTATTTTTTGATTAATATATTTTAAACAAACTGATCACAAAATTTCCTAATCAGTTTGACTTTGTTGGTACCCTAGAGTGGCACATATCTTGTAAGAAGTCCTATCAGGTTTATTTGGATTTAAAAAAACCTAAATAATAATCTATACTAATAAAAGGCAAAGCCCTCACTGACTGACTGACTGACTCACTCACTCACTGACTGACTCACTCATCACTAATTCTCCAATTTCCCGTGTAGGTAGAAGGCTGAAATTTGGCAGGCTCATTCCTTACAGCTTGCTTACAAAAGTTGGGCAGGTTTCATTTCGAAATTGTACGCGTAATGGTCATAACTAGAACCTATTTTTCATCCATATACAGTAATAGACTGCAGCTAGATGGCAGTGGGAGAAGGAGTTGCGTCTTGCATTGTCATGCCTCCCACGTAATTAAGTGCCTGCCCATATAAACTAAATATCCGCGGATGAAGCACTGTGCTTAGCATATTCATAAGTAAAAATATCTGAATAACAAACTGATGTTAATTATATTTTGTCCATGAATACTTTTAAATAATTCCTAATAGTCTGTCCACTTCCTTTCATAGCTTTTCCAATGGTTGTGCTGCTTCCACGCATGCATTTTCGTATAAAAGCATTTAATCAATCACATCTCAGCCATCATTTGTTGCCAGGCAGAGAGGCCTTCACCATCCATTGCGCAGGCACTCTAATACAGAATAAATGCTGATTAACCTGTTGCTTCAACCAATCAGATTTTGAGTTGGTTTCAGAACGGCCCTCTAGCAGGCGTATGGCGATGTCACCGTATACATGATTGGATAGAAGCCACAGGTTCGGCTTTCAGCATTAGCTTTGATGGCGATAGAAAGGGACTTTTTGAGGGAACTGAGGTGCATGGATAATCTGTACAACAGAGTGATTAAACTGTTTTTGAGGAAAGAGAGGAGGATGGATTTTGTTTACAAATAATCCGAATTTTTGGTGAGTAAAATGTTGTGATTTTCCTAAATAATATTGCAAGTTTATGAGTTATTATTGAAGTTTTTTATGCGTGTCGCGGCTGTGGCTGCAGTAGAAAGGAACTTGCTCACCCCTGGTTTGTCTATTCAATAAAGGCATTTATTGTGGCTACAGGAGTTATCTATCTGCGATGCAGCGGCTCTTTATACTGTATTTCTGCATATTAAGATGGTTTTCATAACCATAAATTAGTTTTTGAGGGGCGGGTTGATTCAGACGGAGCAGTACTGAAGGCCTAGGTGTGAGATGCATGGTCCGCCAATGGACCAGATGATACGTAAATTTAATGAACATTACAACTCGAAAATAAACAGAACTGTAGAGAAGCCCATGATTAAATGAATGGTAAAAAAGTAAGAGCGAAGCGAGGTGACTTATTGAGGCAGGCAGGCGAGAGCACAATAGCACGGGGCTCGATGTAGTGCACGTTAAGTCGATCTAAAATGCACGCTCAGATTCGAAAAAATATATCTTTTCAAGTTCTATTTGGATATAAGTAGGTTCTATTTAGTCGACAGAAATATCTTTGGTAGGAATGTAAGTTGAATTTAGTCTTTACATTTCTATGATGAAGAAAAATTTATGCAATGATGACTAAATTTAACTTACATTCCTACCAAAGATATTTCTGTTGACTAAATAAAAATTACTTATATTTAAAATTTAAATACAACTTGAACAGATATGATAGTTCATAATGCCCACGCATCACTACGTGCACGTAAGAGCGGAAGTCATCCGTTTTAAAAAGCAGCATATTGCACTGATACAAAATAGCCTGCCCATTTAATTATTTAGGAATGGATAGATAAATTAAGATTTTGTACAAATAATGTTTTTCATTTTTCTTCCTCGATTGATTCTGGCATGCCCAGAAACAGCTGCTATATATATATATATATGTGTATGTGTGAATATATATATATATATATATATATATATATATATATATATGTGGATGTATGCGTATATATATATATATATGTATATATGTATGTGTATGCAGTGATCCCTCGCTATATTGTGCTTCGATTTTCGCGGCTTCACTCCATTGCGGATTTTAAATGTAAGCATATAATTTTTTGCTGGTTCGCGGATTTCTGCGGACAATGGGTCTTTTAATTTATGGTACATGCTTCATCAGTTTGTTTGCCCAGTTGATTTCATACAAGGGACGCTATTGGCGGATGGCTTAGAAGCTACCCAATCAGAGCATACTACATTCTACATTCTACATACTCGAATAATGGATACTTTACTCGCCATCAATGATTGTTTTGGTAAAGCCATACTCAGTGTATTCATTAGATGAACGGTAAAAAGTAAGAGCGAGGGGAGGATGACTCATTGAGGCATGCAGGCTGTAGTCGCGTCAACTCTATCTGAATTGCGATCACATTTGAAAAATATATCTTTTCAAGTTCTATTTAGTCCATATGTGTTAAACTCAAGGGCCAGGGCCACATCCGCCCGGTGTAATTATATCTGGCCCGCGAGATCATTTTATATACTGTATTATTGTTATTAATGGCCCGGGTATATGAAGCGCTGGTAACACAATAAACTACAGATCCCATAATGCAGCGCTTCAGCTGCTTTGCCGAACACTTACCGCGTTAATCAAGTCTACCTTATGATGCTGCAAGTTATTGCGAAGCTAGAGTTATTGCGCACTGAGTTTGCACGGCGCTTTGGTGACTTTGAAGAACAAAAAAAGTCTGTCTACATGCGGCTCGAACCTTGTGCATGTTTGGTAGCACATATCTGTGTGAGAAGCTTTTCTCAGTGATAAAGACTAACAAAACAGCACACAGGAGTCGCCTCACTGATGAGCACCTGCAATCCATCCTGAGAATCTCCACAACACAGAACCTCACACCAAACAGAAACGAACTTGTGGCCAAAAAAAGATGCCAGGCGTCCAGCTCTAAAATGACATATGAGCAAAGACAACTTAATGATTTGATTTGTTATTGCACGTAAGAGCGGGAGTCAACCGTTTTAACAAACAGCGTATTGCACTGATACGAAATAGCTTTGTGTGTATATATGTAGATATGTATGTATATGTATATATATGTGTATATATGTGTGTGTATATATGTAGATATATATATGTATGTACAGTATATATGTGTATATGTATAGATATGTATATATATACTGCTCAAAAGAATTAAAGGAACACTTTTTAATCAGAGTATAGCATAAAGTCAATGAAACTTCTGGGATATTAATCTGGTCAGTTAAGTAGCAGAGGGGGTTGTTAATCAGTTTCAGCTGCTGTGGTGTTAATGAAATTAACAACAGATGCACTAGAGGGGCAACAATGAGATGACCCCCAAAACAGGAATGGTTTAACAGGTGGAGGCCACTGACATTTTTCCCTCCTCATCTTTTCTGACTGTTTCTTCACTAGTTTTGCATTTGGCTACAGTCAGTGTCACTACTGGTAGCATGAGGCGATACCTGGACCCTACAGAGGTTGCACAGGTAGTCCAACTTCTCCAGGATGGCACATCAATACGTGTCATTGCCAGAAGGTTTGCTGTGTCTCCCTGCACAGTCTCAAGGGCATGGAGGAGATTCTAGGAGACAAGCAGTTACTCTAGGAGAGCTGGAGAGGGCCATAGAAGGTCCATAACCCATCAGCAGGACCAGTATCTGCTCCTTTGGGCAAGGAGGAACAGGATGAGCACTGCCAGAGCCCTACAAAATGACCTCCAGCAGGCCACTGGTGTGAATGTCTCTGACCAAACAACCAGAAAGACTTCATGAGGGTGACCCAAGGGCCCCATGTCCTCTAATGGGCCCTGAGCTCACTGCCCAGCAGCATGCAGCTCGATTGGCATTCGCCATAGAATACCAGAATTGGCAGATGCACCACTGGTGCCCTGTGCTTTTTACAGATGAGAGCAGGTTCACCCTGAATACGTGACAGAAGTGAAAGGGTCTGGAGAAGCCATGGAGAACATTATGCTGCCTGTAACATCATTCAGCATGAGCAGTTTGGTGGTGGGTTAATGATTGTCTGGGGAGGCATATCCATGGAGGGTCACACAGACCGCTACAAGCTTGACAAAGGCACCTTGGCTGCCATTAGGTATCAGGATGCAATCCTTGGACCCATTGTCAGACCCTATGCTGGTACAGTGGCTCCTGGTGCACGACAATTCCTGGCCTCATGTGGTGAGAGTATGCAGGCAGTTCCTGGAGGATGAAGGAATTGATACCATTGACTGGCCACCACACTTTCCTGACCTAAATCCAATAGAACACCTCTGGGACATTATGTTTTGGTCCATCCAATGCCACCAGGTTGCACCTCAGACTGTCCAGGAGCTCAGTGATGCCCTGGTCCAGATCTGGGAGGAGATCCCCACAACACCATCTGTCATCTCATTAGAAGCATGCACCGATGTTGTCAGGCATGTATACAAGAACACAGGGGCCATACAAAGTGCTGCGTACAATTTTGAGTTGCTGCCATTAAATTTTGGCAAAATGGACTAGCCTGCCACATCATTTTTCACTCTGATTTTTGGGGCGTCTTTGAATTCAGGGCTCTGTAGGTTGATCATTTTCATTTCCATCAAACGATGTGGCATCCTTTCGTTCCTAACACATTACCCAGTCTATATCAGTATAGATATCCAGGAGGATTTCTTTTTCCCATTGAGATCTGATGTGTTTTCAAAGTGTTCCTTTAATTTTTTTGAGCAGTTTATATATGTTTATGTGTGTGTGTGTGTAAATATATATATATATATATATATATATATATATATATATATATATGACAACAACACTCATCACTCACAACAGTGACAAAACAATTACATTGGACGATCAGGTTACGTTATTTTCAAAATGTTTCCTTTTCTTTTCATTGCTTCTTTAACACACTACTTCTCCGCTGGCCTTGGTATTTTGCTAGTATATATATATATATATATATGTATATATGCAGATATGTTTGTATATGTAAATATGTATATGTATATATATGTTTATATGTATGTGTGTGTATATATATATGTGTGTATGTATGTATGTATGTGAGTGTATATGTATGTGTGTAGATATGTATATATATATGTATATATATATATATATATATGTGGACGTATGTGTGTGTATATATATGTATGTGTATATATATATATATACAGTATATATGTACATATGTATGTATATGTGTATATGTATATATGTATATGTGTATATGTATATATATGTTTATATGTGTGTGTGAGTGTATATATATACAGTGGAACCTCGGTTTGCGAGCATAATTCGTTCCGGAAACGTGCTCGCAGTCCAAAGCACTCGTATATCAAAGCGAATTTCCCCATAAGAAATAATGGAAACTCAGATGATTCGTTGCACAACCAAAAACTATTCATATAAAAATGATTAATACAAAATATAAAGTAAAAATACATAAAACAAATTAACCTGCACTTTACCTTTAAAAACAATCATGGCTGGTGTGAATGAGTTTCTAAACTCTTGTGGGATTCCACCCAACGGGACGACATGCGGAAGAGTGCCCCAAAGCAATCGCAGTCTCCCAGCGCTGTAGCAGTTTGCCGTATAAGCACATCCAAAAAGATAGCAGACATGCTATAAGCGCCTGCCATCGATGGGTGATGCAAGGAACATTATAAAGATCCCGCTGCAATAAATAACAGCGCTGTTGCTGTTTCAAGCTGAATAAAGCTGGTGTTGTTAAAGTACTGAGACTCAGCTTCATATTATGAGGTGCAAGATGGGGACTCGCACTTCACAGCACACATGTGCATGCGCGCGCACACACACACACAGTCCCAATGCTGTAGTAAACAGTATACGCTCGTATGGATATTGACTATATAAGTGAGGCACACAGACTCAGTTGGAGAATAGGAGACGATTGCTTTCAAGAGAAGAGAGAGAGAGAGACGCGAGCGAGCGAGATAAGGAGAGACAGACGAGCGCGAGTGAGAGAGATAAGGAGAGAGAGAGAGAGACGCGCTGAGCGCGAGCAAGAGAGATAAGGAGAGAGAGAGAGAGATGCGAGCGTGCATGCGAGCGAGAGAGATAAGAAGAGAAACGTGTGCGTGAAAGAGAACCACCATCAGCTCAGTTGTGATCACATGACGCTCAGCAGACAAAGTGTATCCATACTACTCGTATTGCAAGACATCGCTTGTTTATCAAGTCAAAATTTATTAAAAAATTTAGCTCGTCTTGCAAAACACTCGTAAACCAAGTTACTCGTAAACCGAGGTTCCACTGTATATATATATAAATATATATATATTGTGAACGCTGGCCCGGAGACGGACATCTTTGTTTCACCCAACACACCGTTTATTTACAATATATACAAGTAACAGTCACGTGCACAAAACCCCAGTGCCTCTTGCACTGATTCCCCACAGTCCAGGCCTTACAGTCTCTGTGCCTTTTCCTTGACCGCCTCCCGTCCTCTCTCCAGCTCTGTCCACTTCCACCCGACATCCACCAATGACTGGAGGGAGGCGGCCCCTTTTATAGGAACCTGGATGGGATGACAGCAACACTCATAACAGTGACAAAACAATTACATTGACAATCATGTTACGTTATTTTCAAAATGTTTCCTTTTCTTTTTCATTACTTCTTTAACACTACTTCTCCGCTGCGAAGCGCGGGTATTTTGCTAGTAATAATAATAATAATAATAATAATAATAATATCTTACATTCTGTGATGGGCTGGCGTCCTGCCTGGGGTTTGTTTCCTGCCTTGCCGTGTTAGTTGGGATTGGCTCCAGCAGACCCCCGTTACCCTGTAGTTAGGGTATAGTAGGTTGGATGATGGATGGATATCTTAAATTTATATAGCATTTTTCTGGCTATTCACAGCGATTTTCATAGACATACTTAAAAAAGACAGTGTAAGCGCTTGATTTTTTTTTTAATTAAAAATCTTCAATATTGTAGCCTAATTTTTCAGAACAGAAATAGAATTCTAAAGATTAGCTCCGGCCATGAAAATGTGTATCTCTGCCAGCAGACAGAACAGAGGGCTATAATAGAAATTCAAGTGTTCATTTTAAACGCAGCAGACAGGGGCCCACATTTGTACAGCTCTGCTCCAGCCGTAGAAATTAGTGTCGCCTCCAGTGGAAGGTACAGACCACCACAGTAGACATGAAAGTGATCTAAAATTGTTCAAATACAAGCTCAACAATTTTAACTGTTTAGTGTTTATTATAAGCAGTATTCAGGTGGCACACGTTTCTATGGCAAAGGCTCCAATGAGGAAATGAGGACCCCCACAAGTGGATGAGTAAGGACATAGTAGACAAAAAGTGATATAGAAGTCTTCCTGCAATCTTTTTTCAATCTATCACTTATAGCATGACAATGGATTGCTACATTTATTTTAATGAGCTGTCTTTTAAATGTTTTTGTAAAGATTTACTGGGTGTCGAGAAATGTAATATTATTACTGATATTTTACTAAATCTTATTATTTATGTTTCTTTGTTGATGAGCCCCGTTGAAGAATTATTTGGTAACAGAACAGTAAACACGGCAAAACGACTGAAAATACAACTGACGACTGGTATTTTTCGATATCATTTTAACAAAGTTTACTGTCCGCCCTCAATCACAGAGCACCCCAGTAAAACGTCAATAATGTTTAATATACCGACAGCCTTAGAACGCAGACATCAGGACATCACTGCGCATGCATGTTTACTAACAGATATGACAGCATTTTGCACGGAGCATGCGTTAAAACAAAAGACAAGCGGCGCGCAAAGGCACACGAACAAGAGGAGTTCCGCAGCAATCACATCTCAGTGCACCTAAGAGAAGGGACACTGAATTCTATGTGGTATTGTCAAGCACATAGTGTCCCCATTTATACCCCACTACGCAGTGGCTGAATTTGATCACTCAGTCACACGTATACTAATAATAATAATTCCTCACATTTTTATAGCGCCTTTCTTACTACTCAAAGCAATTTGTAAAAATAAATAAATAAAATAACCGAAAGGAAGCCCCCTGGACACAAACCAGTGATCATTTAACTGTGAGTCAGCAATCTTACTCCTACCACCACCTCTTCCTGTTAGATATGGTGCATTATAATTTTGAGCACTACTTTTTTATTTTAAACTGTCATAAATAAATTATATCAAAATGTTTTTTAAAAAGCCATTTTAAAGCAAAGAAGGTAAGTTATAACTTTTTTTTTTGTAAGTCAACCAAAAATGCTTACGCCTAAAAAAAGATTGTCCTGTCAAAATAAGAGATTCTTTTGCCTTGTTTACATGAATCATCTTTAAATGAAATGCTGCCAATAAGGAATAATAGAAATCACCGCGTTGCTTTCTATCTTTGACAAACTAACTTTTTACTGGGTGAAAAAAAGGATCGCCCCTGACAGATACACTTAATCAGTAGTGCGTGCGACCCACGATTTGTGAGTTTGAGTGTGTGTGTTGTGTGCTTGTGTGTAGTTTTGTCAGTTTTACTATAAAAACAGTTAGCCATCAGTTATTTGTGAAGCAGAAATATTCTGGTCATTCTGATCCCTGATCAACATTTAAAAGAAACAGCGCAACTCCAGTGTTTTCCTCCATAACATCCTTTCAGCAAATAGAACTAAGTTCCTTGCCAAAGCAGATCACGCTTTAATGAAATGCTTCCAATATGGAATAACAGAAATCACTGAACAGCTTTCAGTCAATGGTAAGCCAGCGTATCATGAGGTGAAAAAATGGGGCGTAGTGCGGTTGAGATCAATGCTTTCCAGTAACTCGGCTTTTAAGAAGAATCTGCAATTGGAGGGACAAGAGGGGACGAGTGAGGCAGGTACAATGAGCGGGACGGAGCTGGGCGAGGAGGCGGGTATCTGTGCGAGTGTTTTAAATAATGAAAGGAAAAAAAGTGCCTTGAAATTGAGGACCCCCAACCAAGACAGCCTACAAAACAAAATGTGGCAGACAGGCATATGCTGCTTGTATAAAATACATGCAATAATGACAACAATATTGAAGCAATGATGAAGCGAAGGGGAGATGCTGTCTAAACCAACCTACGAGGTGTGGCAGAAAAGTAATGAGACTGATTTTTTATTTACCAAAGTTTTTATTTTTTTCAAACATCAATGTTATCCCCTTCAAAGTACTTCCCTTGGGCAGCTACACACCGATGGAGACGTTGTTCCCACTGTTGGTAGCAGCGTTGGAAGTCTTCAACCGGTATGGTCTTCAGCATGTCCGTTACACTCTTTTGGATGTTTTCTAAAGTCCCAAAATGATGTCCTTTGAGGACATTTTTCAGTTTAGGAAAAGGAAAAGTCACACGGACTGAGGTCAGGTGAATAAGGGGGCTGGGGAACCACAGGAATGCCTTTTGAGGTCAAAAATTCTGCTATGGAGAGGGCAGTTTTTCGGCACCATTTTGGCACAGACCTTTCGCATGTGCAAATGTTCAGTCAAAATTTGATGAACGGTAAATCTGTTCAAATTTAATTGTTCACTCAACATTCTTAATGTTAAACGACGGTCTGATCTCACAAGAGTGTTCACACGTTCGATGTTTTCATTGGTTTTCGAAGTTGAAGTCCTCCCTGAACGGTGTTCATCTTCAACGTGTTTTCTGCCTTCCAAAAATAATTTGTGCCAGAGAAAAACTTGAGCTCGGGATAAAGAATGTTCCCCATAGGCCTGTTTTAACTTTTCAAACATCACACTTGCCGTTTAATAGCACAACGTTGCTCCAAATTCCGCTGTTCCATTTTGCGTGACGCACAACTAAAAACACAACTTCGCTAATAGCAGTCACAAAAATCACGTAGTTAACGGAAGGAGTTGAAACTCGCACTGAGCTATGGGAGGGTACTGATACACGTGCTCTATCAAGGACAATAGCGCAGCGTTGCCAGATCACTTGCAGTGTTGCCAGTCTCATTACTTTTCTGCCACACCTGTATATATCCAAACTTATCTATTTAAACCAATATATATATCCTAACCAATGTATATCAACCAATATATATATCTCAACCAATGTATATATTTGTATAAATCCAAAACAATGTATCTCAACCAATGTATATATATCTGAACGGATCTATGCAAACCAATTTATATTTATCTCAACCAATGTATCTGAACCGATATATATATCTGAACGGATGTATTACAGCCAATATATATATTCAAACCAATGTATCTGAACCAATATATATATCTGAAGCAAATTATATATTTACAAACCAATCTTTTTTTCCTGAACGGCCCCTCATAACAGGCATATTCACATTATAGAGTGTGTAAGTGTATATAGTTTTATTTATATATATATATATATATATATATATATATATATATATATATATATATATATATATATATATATATATATAATAGACTAATATATAAATAAATGAGAAAATATCACACAAACTGGGAGAAATGCAGGTTTCCAAGTTTCCAACACTTGATGCAATTAAAGGCTGGCTTCAGCACTGGTATACAGAGTACCTCAACCTGTGAAAAGGTCATGGTGATGCTATGGGTCACTGACCTTATCCAGTACCCTTTTAGTGATAAACTATATTACAAACAGTGGGAAACCTAAGCTGAAGCTATCATTTTAAAGGCCACAAGTTTTGAAAACTGTATCAGCAGGTCTAATTAAAGGAAAGGTAAGAAAGGTAAAATAATGTCTTCAGGAACGCATATAACTTGGTAAAATGCATGCATTTTCATACTGATTCACACATGGGAGTATACCTGGGTTCCTTGTGATGATGCTCAAAAGGCAGATTAGGTCGGGACCGAGGTAGTGAAAGATACTGGCTGCAGCCATGAGAAAAAACCAGAAAAATAAATGCATCGAGTTGAATAGAGAGATAAAATTATGCCAGAGCACTAGAGAAAAATAAATGAATATGTGAAGCAAAAGAGATAAACCATCTGTGGACAAAATGAATTATAAAACCCAACATTGTCTCATCCACCCAAGTGCTAGTTATCAAATGCTCTGGAAGGAATATAACATTCCATAGTTACCCTTTAATGGGAAATAAAGAAGACACTGTGATACATTAATAAATATTTAAATGAGTATGTCAGCATGAATAGATATTAAGTAGCCTACTTTTTAAGTTTATATACAATTAGCAGCCTTTGAAAACTGCTTGTGATGTTTGTAGTTTAAATATTTAGTAAATTCTGTATCAATAATTTCCACAATATGAACCCTGAACTTTTGTAAATGGTTTGTAATTAAACAATTGTTAAATCTCCCTATTTCCCCGTGTGGTCTATTTTTCTCACAAAATGATATAATTATCTTTGTTAAATTATTGTTTTGCAATAAGACTTATGGCAAACTTTCAGATTTGACAAAAATACTTAAGTTAGGACAGAAAAATCCTTTCACATATCACTTCTCAAGTGCTCTGCTCCACGATTTCTGAAAAAGCATTAATATATAATACTACTGAAATTATTAAGAATGAAACAAAACAAAAAGAAACATAAAATGTATAATATACTTAAAAATAATATGATTTAATGTGCAACCTTTTGGTGAAATACCAATGCAAAAATAACAATTTGACAATGAAGGTTAACGGTTCCGCTGCTTTTTTTCTTGGATTTTTTTAATCGATTGTACAGCACATTGCTCAGATCAGATAGTGAAATAGCTTTAGTCAATCTGAGTTTAAGTCTTGATTATATTTTATTCTTCATGGTTTGGTATATTGTTTCTTACACCTGCCTGATTAAAGAGAAGATGATGGACATTTTCAATTTGAATCAACTTCTCATTGAAAATTCTCTTACAGTACATTTAGCCTTTTTCATATTTTGGAAATTATGTCATATGTGCAGATAGTTTTATTGAACTGGTTAAGGCTGTTGTTACTCTTATCTAAATAAGCACAGACATTTTTCTGCAACCGTTTTTTACAAATTGTTTGATATAATATTTATTATATATAATGATGCAAAGATTACAGCAGTTAATAGGAAATCATCCAGTGCTAAACAAAAGTAACCATTGAGAGTTCAGTACACAAAAGAATATAATTTATTTCTGCACGGTCTCAACATTCATTAATGCACTAAAAGAGGTGTACAGTCATATGAGATACACTGGAAATACATTACATTGTTGGAATGTGAACCTTTCAAAAACATCACCTTGTATAGTTTTTAAATTAATAAAAGAAGATAAAATAAAAAAAGAATGTAAATGGATTAACTGATTCGGTCTTCAGTTCTGCAAAGAATTGGTCTTGTTAAATATTAACATAGCAGTTGATAAACAGAATGGTAACAGAAGTAAAACAGTCATATTTTAGATTACTTTAAAAAGACTGTATTTTAAATATAGTAAAACCTTGATTATCCGTCACACGATTAAACATCAGTCTCCGTTAACCATCAAGGCAAAAAGCAACAAAGCATTGAGCACGCCAGTGTCTACCTATTACTACTGCCGCACAATACTTTGCAATCTATGCACATTGGAACAACCCTCACTTTTGTTATTTGTAGGGAAAGCTTTGTTTTATTGTTTTGGTGATGTGCTCTGTAAATTAGATAACGGCATATAAGACAGAGCACCTTTTCTTATAGAACAAAGACTCCAAGTAAAATGTAGAAAACTTCAGTACCTCTGAGTTGTATTTGCTTATTGGACTGGTCATTACAAAATTATATAAATTAATTTTGTAAATACTATATTATATTTTGTTAATATACTTTTTTTGTAAATACATACAACTATTCACTAAACTGTATATTATTTTTAAAGTAGCTGTTCTGTTATCCGTCTTTTCTTTTATCTGTCACAGCCTTGGTCCCAACCCCTGATGGATAATCAAGGTTTTACTGTATTGCTGTTTCAGAATTAATTGTTAATGAAGGAAAAAGCAGCTTGTGCTAAACTACTACATCACAAAAAACACATTTTATATTTTAATAAATGCTTCAAAAAATTTGTATGTTTACAAAGTGTTTCAAAGTTTGTAAAGAAGATGTTATTATAGTTGTATTGCTCTTCAGATACTACATAGCTTTCATTTGAATATTTCACTGCTCTCAAGAAATTAATTATAATGGTAAAATTTAATATGCAATACATGTACAAATGCAAAATGGAGAAGAAATGTAAACAATGTAAAAATCACTTGAACATCAATAAACTGATTTAATTATTATGAATGTTATATTATTCAAAATACAGTTTTTACAGCAGACAGCAGAACAATGACACTGTGCTTACCTGTCAGGAGAATAATGATCATCCATTATACGCTGTCTATCCATTCGGTTCATAGTGTTGTACTGAGTGGGAGAAGACCGAGTACTTCGAGAGGGCTGATCTAAACTTCGGCTGTGAAATAAAAAGGCATCAATGACACTGGCAGCTAAACACTGCTATTTGTAAAATATAGTATTTGCATTTACATTTTGAAAACATGTTAACTGTTAATTGTGCAAAAATGTTTACCTTACAATTTATACATCACACCACTTGTCAGATGGTAACAGTGGAACTGTGTGTGTGTGTATATATGTGCATTTAGTTAGTTCCACACATCCCACAACAATAAACAAGGTATTGTGCTGACCACCTGACAGGCATCTTCTATGATACTTTCAATCAGTGTTAGAGGTAAGCTGTTAAAACTAACATGTTATATAGTGTCACACATACACATCGGAGGACCTCATTGTATGTTCAGTTGAAGTATGTAATAACCCGTTGAGATAAGAGGGGGCACTACCGCTAACATTGACATCTCCTTCTTTTTTCACAGTGCTGAGAAGCCATCCAGTGAGGGCATTTTACCCCACCCCCTTCTGATCCACCTGCCATAAAAAATGGGTATTCTGGAAGGAGGCATCATTTACTGGCTTGAGCAATCAGCCAGACAGAGTTCCGCTAATTACAACTTAGCTACCCAATCCATCTGTTTAATAATTGCCTGATTTTTCCTGCATTTTCTTTTCTTTTCTTTTGTTTTTTTTTTTTGCTTTTGTCATTGGACAACAAAAGTAACAACCCAGTGGCTTGCTTTGTGCAGTCCTGTAACAGAAACCTATCAATAAAGTATAAGTCTAGTTTTCATCTAGTTTTTTTCTACAGATAGATGTATTGAAACAATCGGATTGGGAGATGCAGTGGCCAGTCTTTACACTGAAAATCCTTGGGGGCTTGGGTTAGAAATGCAAAAAGAGGATGGATGTTATTTACATGAAGCACATGGAGGACTAGATTTATTTACAAAACACAAGAAAGGTTTAGGATTTAATCGGTGTCTAAAGAGGAAAAAACATAAGTGGCAATAGTATCTGTTTTTCTTAGCTTCTTGGTTTTATGTCCTCATCGTGATGAACTTCAATTTGTACATGACTGCTTAATCAAGGAGGGATTCCCTCTTAGAGTGTCAACCAAGATGCTATTTGCAAATTAGAAATGAGAGTGGGGGAAGGTACGGGGGGTGGTGATTTAGATGTGTCCTCCTTGAAGTTTATTGAAGAATATGCCAGTACACAACTATTTGCTGCCAGTATGCCCAAGTGGAAAATAAAATAAGACTGGTGCACCATATGTCTACTTCAAGCAATGAATTTCATACAAATGCTATTCAGTGAAATGTGCAATTTTTCATACAAAAGAAGGAAAAGTAACACAGAAGTAAAACACTGTTGTAATGTGTTGCATTTTGTAAGAAATAACTACCATAATTAGTTACTTTTTTGTAAGTAATAAGCAATGCAACTATGTTACTTTTAAAAGTAAATTTCCCCAACACTGCCTTCGGTATATCCTTACCTCAGCCTACAATTCGAACCTGTTAAGAAAATCATCATTGTCTCCTGAATCTATGTTAGAGATTTTATTTTTTTCTCCAGCCTTTGGAGTTTTTTTTTTTTGTTTTTTCTGTCCACCCTGGCCATCGGACCTTACTCTTATTCTATGTTAATTAATGTTGACTTATGTTTATCTTTTATTGTGTCTTCTATTTCTCTATTCATTTTGTAAAGCACTTTGAGCTACATTTTTTTTGTATGAATATGTGCTATATAATGCTATATATGATTTGCTGGGGTCTTTTTGTTAACATTCTAGAAATTCTTACTTTTATTAAATTGCATTGTTATGATAATGACATCATTACGCCAATATTTGGGAGTCTGTTTATTCTTGCAGTAGCAGTCATATTCTATGGTGTTTTGTGGGTGCTGCTGTGTTGTTTCTACCAAGAACCCTGTTGTTTGTCATATGTCCCCTGATATGGTCATGACACCATTAAACATTTAAACATTTTTATAATTGATTTTAAATTGAGTATAGATAGGAAAAAAATATTCAGTTATGGTTAGGACCTCTGTAATGACATTTGCGATTAGGACAGGATTAGCAACATGTCTGATACTCGTAGCTTATTCTGTCTCCACTTCTCTGCTCAACCATCCACCACCTCCAGTCTCAAACTCCCTGATGACTTTGCAACTGTTTATCCAGAAATGATGGCTGTCATCAACAATCAATTCTTAATTTTGCTCATTTTGGACCATTCAGGTCTGCTGGTGTTAAATTCCAGTCAAGACTCTATTCATGTAAAGCTCCCGGCTAGAAGATACTATTTATTTTTGTACAGCCCTAAATCACACAAGGAGTTCCGCACTGTGCTTTAAAAGGCCATGCCTTTTGACAGCCCCCCAGCCTTGACTCTCTAAAAAGACAAGGAAAAACTCCCAAAAAAACACTTGTACACAAAAAAAATGGAAACAACCTTGAGAAAGGCAGTTCAAAGAGATACCTTTT
Organism: Polypterus senegalus; assembly: GCF_016835505.1. Taxonomy (NCBI): domain Eukaryota; kingdom Metazoa; phylum Chordata; class Cladistia; order Polypteriformes; family Polypteridae; genus Polypterus; species Polypterus senegalus. The sequence goes on from NC_053168.1 coordinate 95,521,187, forward strand.
TCCAGGTAGGTTGGGCATTCAGTGGGTGTCAAAAAAGGGGGTACATACAATACAAAGAACATAACACAAGTAATTCCCAATACAATACAATAGTGCAATAGAAATGTTACAAGAATTACAATCTAGATGCCATACTGTCTTGTTTTAAGTGTATTGGTAAGGGCAGAGCCAAATCAAACGTAATTAAGTAGTGATCAGAAATAACTTCATTTAATGGAGTAATATTTAAATTTAGAATTTTAATTTTGTAAGTTATAATTACCGTATACTGTATAATCATGGATAAGTCGGGGCTTGAATTTACCATATAATTTTTGGTATTTTATAATGTCGGTCATATAAGTCGAATGCAGAAAACTTACGCTATTGGTCCAAGAGATTATGATATGCTAACGTCCACCTAAGAGAGTAAACATGGAGCACACTGCGCTTTTTTTCTATGTATTGTGCCTACGTGACCACACGGTAATACCCGAACTATTCCAAAGCAATGTTTGCACTGTTTTGTGTTTTTGTATCTCATACTCTCATATAAATATATCATAAAAGCATCCTTTATCTACGATGGAGCGTTTGATCAGAAGGAAATATGCAGCTGGTTTTAAATTAAAAGTCATTGAAGTGGTGAAAAAATAGGTAACTGCGCTGCTGCAACAAAAATTCATGTCTCTGAGAAACTGGTACGAGATTGGAGAAGGCAAGATGATGTAAAAAAAAAAATGAAGTGTCGCTTTTTTTTTGAATGGGCACATAAGTCGCAGTCTGATTTTATGATCGATTTTATAGACCCAACTTATATCTATACTAATAAAAGGCAAAGCCCTCACTCACTCACTCACTCACTCACTCACTCACTCACTCACTCACTCACTCACTGACTCATCACTAATTCTCCAACTTCCCGTGTAGGTAGAAGGCTGAAATTTGGCAGGCTCATTCCTTACAGCTTACTTACAAAAGTTGGGCAGGTTTCATTTCGAAATTCTACGCCTAATGGTCATAACTGGAAGGTATTTTTCTCCATTAACTGTAATAGAGTTTAGCTGGAAAGACGTGGGGGGCGAGTTTCGTGTGACATCATCACGCCTCCCACGTAATCACGTGAACTGACTGTCAACGCAGTGCGTAGAAAATCAGGAAGACCTCCAAAAAGCGCTTAAGAAAACTTGCATTATATAATTGAGAAGGCAGCGAAAAACAATAAGAAGCGAGCGAGTGACATATACTACCATATTCATGAGTCCTGCTACCTCGGAAAGAAAGCAAGGTGCAAACCTAAACTTTAAATTAAGTTCATAGACAGGCTACCGCTGGCGTTTCACATGCCCAGGAATGCGGGATACAAGTTTAATGAGAGGACGAGGATATAAACGAGAGTTTTGATCACTTTGTAACTAAGTTAAAATTGTAGGTGAAGGGGTGTGCTTATGCAAATTCCGAGAGACTGTGTTTGTGGGGGATTGACAGTTAAGGCGGGGGGGGGAGTCACGTCATCATCACCCCTCCCATTCATCTCATTTCGTTCTTAGCACAAGCACAGCTGAGAAGCTTCGATGCATGTGCTCCTTAACGCGTTAAAAAATAATGCATTTAATCACACTTTGCATTACAAGCAAAGGGGAGCTTTTGTCAATGCATGATTTCCTGGTACATCGATTACATTGATCACCGTATCCCGATTCATTTTACCCTCGCACCACCTTAGTTTGAGAAGAAGTATGAAAAAATATGAGGTTAACACAGAAAAACAGATCACCAATTCAAGCTTTATGAATAATCGATTCGCCATCAATATTTGTTTTGGTAAAGCCATCCTCCTTCCATTTTATAAGTTTTTATAAGCCATGATTAAATGAACGGTAACAAAGTAAGAGCAAAGCGAGGGTGACTTATTTAGGCAGGCATTTATATGACAGCAACACTCATGACAATGTCAATCATGTTACGTTATTATTAAAATGTTTCCTTTTCTTTTTCATTACTTCTTTAACACACTACTTCTCCTGCGAGCGGGTATTTTGCTATATATATAATATATGAATTACCTCCAAAGAACGCTGAGACTTTTGATATCATGAACGTGTGTACAAAAGGTGTCTCCTGCCCAGCAAAAGTCGAGCAGCCAGCGCGCGTGCATAGCTGTGCCGGCCTTTGAGACGCTGACTGCGCTTCTGCCTTAAGTCAAAGTGAGCACTTTTAATTTTTTTCTTCCTCCCCCTGCGCTATAGCCCAGACAAGTGCAAACACGGGACCCCTTTTCTACACCACGGCAAAATAATATTAAGGCGATTCACACTTTCTTTTGCACGTATACGATTATGAGGTCCTCAGCTCAGATTATGAAGATACGCACAGGAGTGGAAGACTGACAGTGCCATCACAGCCGATTAATGGCGGGGACGTCTCACCAGTCTACACAAGACCCACTGCGACTGTCCCCAGAAGATGCTCATATCGTCAGCGAACACATCTCTCTATACTATATAAAAGGAAAGGCAACTTTCCTTTCTTTACACCTTTTTTCCTTTTATCCCAAACCAAAGCCTTTCTCTCTTAACATTGCAAAGGACACAAAAATAATTTTCTTTAATTGCCGGTAAGGCACATTACCAGAGGCACAAATTTGAAAGTTCACATAGAAAATGTAATTTCTATACCACAGCCGTCGTGTAGCGCCTTTCAAAAGGGATCTACTACCGAGAGATGATCCATATACATTTTAGCTGCTGTTAGTTACTTACCTGTTGTGTTACACTGTCTTTAAAATGTAGTTTACCATAACCACTCCAGTAGTGCTCAATGTACCTGTACTTCTTAAAACGTTAATGTTTTACTGTTTAATAACTTATAGACTACATTTTATTATTTTTCCCTTGCAATCAGTGACCAAAGCTATACACACACATATAGACACATACAAACATACACACAAGTATATATATGTGTATATATATGTATGTATGTATGTGTATATATATATATATATACACACACACACACACACACCCCTATCTAGATTATATATATATATATATATATATATATATATATATATACACACATACATACATACACACATAAATATAATTTGTGTGTGTGTATGTATGTATGTGTGTGTGTGTATATATATATATATATATATATATATATATGACAGCAACAATCCAAGCTGTGATAAAACAGTAAAAAGGAGGCATGTCAGGCGTCGTGGTACATTTTCTGATGCAGCTAGACGAAAATAACTTTGTGACGCTGCCACCAAATACACAAAACAATTACATTGACAATCATGTTACGTTATTTTCAAAATGTTTCATTTTCTTTCTCTTTCCTTTTTAACACACTACTTCTCCGCTGCCAAGCTGGTATTTATATATATATATATATATATATATATATATATATATATATATATATATATATATAGTATATATATATATATATATATATATAGTATATATATATATATAGATAGATATATATATAGATATGAGAACAACACTCATATCAATGACAAAACAATTACATTAACAATCATGTTACGTTATTTTTTAAATTTTTCCTTTTCTTTTCGTACCTTCTTTAACACACTACTTCTCCGCTGCGAAGCGGGTATTCTGCTAGTGTGATTATATACGGTAAATCTAATGTGTGGTTATAATTATGAGTTAAACCTTTGAGAATCTGACAAAATCTTACTGAATTTAACAATTAAGTAAAATATTTTCTAAACATGTCAGTTTCCACATCAATGTGTACATTGAAATTCTCCATCAACACTACGTCATCATAATTTATAGCCAAATCAGGTAAAAGGTTGCCAAATTCAGTCATGCACAATGAATATGGCCCTGATGGTTGGTAGACAATTGTGTTGGAATCTGGTAATATTAATATTTACAATGAATGCCTTAAAGGATGTGAAGTCGCCTTCATTTTTAGAAGCATTTAAAACTGCATACTTCTTTCTGAACTTGTGATATATTTTTTGATTTAATTTTGAACTAATTTTCTATTACAGGTACCCCCGGTGGAGGGTCTGGTTTTATCTCTTGGTCTAATTATACATCTTATTTTTTGGTTATCAAGTAATTTAAGATCTACATCATAACTAAATTTATTGGATGCCCCAAAACAAGTATAGGTAACAGCTTCAGGAAAGTAACAGGTGGGATAAACAACAACCTGTGATTTAAGATCACACAACTGCAGCCTGGATGGTGCTCTAATCAGTCAGCCAGGCAATTCCACTGCCATATTTTGGGATAATACAAAATATCCCCTTCAGTTAGGATGAAAATCATACCTCTTGAAAAACCCAGGCCTTTCCCAAAAATCACTCCAAATGTTAACAAAGGCTATGCTTTTATTTGCACACCAGATTTCTAGCCAGCAGTGAAGGGAACGCAATCTTCTGTAAATCACATTCCATCTATATAATCTTGGTAAGGCACCAGATACAATTAAATTCTGACATTTTCTTTTAGCATTGGTGCATAGAGAGATGTAGTTCTCCTTTAATACCTCAAGTTGCTGTAAATAAATATCATTAGTGCCGACATGCAGCAATAAGGTAGATACGTCATCATCGTCGATATGATCAAATTGGGCCTCTCTGTCAGAAATCTCCGCCCCTGGGTAAAAAACTTCCTAATGTTTGTGAGAAATTTACCCTTAACAAGTTTCCAACTATGTCTCCATGTTCTTGATGAACTCATTTTAAAATAAAAGTCTTGATTCACTGTACTAATTCCCTTCATAATTTTAAACACTTCAATCATGTCATCTCTAGTCTTCTTTTACTCAAACTGAAAAAGCTCAGCTCTTTTAATCTTTCTTGATAATTCATTCCTTTAAGCCTTGGAGACACCCTAGTCACTCTTTTTGAATCTGTTCTAGTGCTGCTATGTCATTTATGTAGCCTGGAGACCAAAACTGCACACAGAACTCCACATGTGGCCTCACCAGTGCATTATAAACCTTAAGCATAACCTCCTTGGAGTTGTACTCTACATATTGGGCTTTATAAACTAACATTCTGTTTGCCTTCTAAATGGGTTCTTAACACTGTTGGGAAGTTGTGAGTGTAGAGTCCACTATGATTCCTAAATCCTTCTCATATGGTGTACTCTTGATTTTCATACCTCCCATTGTGTATTCAAAACTAACATTTTTACTTTCTACGTGTAATACTTTACATTTAGTGATATTAAATTTTATTTGTCACAAATATGCCCAAGCCTGTATGCTGCCCAAGTCATTCTGTAATGATTTAACGAATTCCAAATTATCTGCCAATCCACCTATCGTAGTATCAAATGCAAATTTAACCAGCTTATTATTTGTATTCCTATCTAAATCATTTATATATATTAAAAATAGCAGCAGCCCCAGCACTAACCCCTCCACTCTTAACAGCAGCCAATTCTGATAAAGTACCTCGCACCATCACCCTCTGCTTCCTGTGTATGAGCTAATTCTGCACCCATCTAAAAACATCACCCTGAACTCCAACGTCGTTTTAGTTTGATGCCCAACCTCTCATGTGGCACCTTATTAAATGCTTTCTGAAAGTCAAGATAAACAATATCATAAGCTCCACTTTGATCATATTCTTTTGTTGCTTCCTCATAGAATTCCAGCATGTCAGTAAAACATGACCTCCATCTTCTAAACCCATGCTGACTATTCAGAAAAACTCCTGTACTTGCAATGTGCTGGTCAATCTTATCCTTAATAATTCCTTCCATTAACACTAGAAACCCTGAAGCCTACGAAAAAACTCATAATCCCAGGCCACCTTCAATTTCTTCTCACTTTTCCATCAGCGTCTTTTATTTTGCAAATGTATACTTTTAGTCAAGAATAAAACTGAACAACAAAAAATTCAAGTGACAACAAGATACCAAGAAGACATGATTCACCAGTGTTTGTGTGTCTGCTTAAATCCCTTCAGCAATATCTTTTACAGGTAGCAAAGCTCTATACCAGCTGTTACAGACTGAAATCAAAGACTTCTTTTTGCACGCATACACTGTCAGCATGGCATTGCCAGATCCAAACACTAGTGTGGCGAATTGCTTGCAAACTGAAGTGACTGTAGATGCAGGTAGAAGTCCCATTTTACTTATGGTGCCAAGCATAGTTGTGTTGCGATGCAGCAGTCTATTAGCCAGTGAAATCACTGTGAAGAAGCTGTCTGTTGTTACCATTCTCCCTTCGTCCAGAAATTGTTATTTAAGCTTTATGATCAGACTTGGAAATTCTTTGTCCAGAGTTATAACTCAAAACACAGTTCTCAACAAAACGTTTCCAGATGTCCGAGATTGCAGCAAATCTGTTGTTTTTCACAAGTTCTGCACAGGTGTCTTTGTTGTCAAAGAGCAAATGCCACATGGTAGTCTGATAGTGGGCACGGGACATCGCGGCTTTGATTGCTGGTACAATAGTTCTAAGCAGGCATCAAACACAGCATCAACTGTGGTCATCGCTGCTCTTGTGAAAAGAATGGAGATATACACCATTAACTCATAGAAGGAGAGGTAAGTTTGTTGTACCACTTGAATGTCACAGACAGAATAAAACTGAATATAAAACAACAAGCGCTAACTTTTACATGTAGCCAAAATTTATATCAGGTGTTACAGACTCAAATCAAATGTATGTTTTTATTATATTATAGTAATAATAATAGCAGCTCACTACTCAAAAAGCAGAGCGCCTGGCCTCGAAAAAAGAACCCTTGGGTTATAAGGCAGCAGTTCTTACCTCTACACCATTCAAGAATACATATCAACTTCCTGTCAATTGATAGTTCAGTTTTGTTTTTTACTCATTGACATCAACATGTAAATCGAATGATTTCATTTTTCTTTGGTTATATTCTTGGATAAAAGAGCACATGTTTATTTGATATTTGGACTAAAGTCTTCACACATTATGCACTTCACGTCATTATTAGTATAACATGGAAAAAAGTTTCTGCTCTGGGTATGCGTTCAGCATTTATTGCCTCGCATTTCCTGCCATTCTACACTTACAGAGATCACTGTAGACATGGAACACACATGAAATGTATGTATTCCAAATAACAATATATTATTTACCCTATATAACTCCAGGCACCTCACTGACAGATAAAGAGACTTCAGCTAGAGAATTTTGCGATGGAGCATCAGTGGGGGGAATAGAATAGCAGGTTGCTTGCGTTGATTGACACATTTGCAAAACAAAAGAAACTGACGGAGAGGTGTGAAGGAATTTAAGGTGGCCCAGGATTACACATTTTTTTCATGGGTTTCAGGGTTTCTAGTGTTAAGTTTGATGCAATGCATGTTAAGCATACTTGCCTGTAGTTGCTTGGATATGGCCGGTCACCCTTTTTACATAACAGGATAATATTTGCCATTTTCCAGTCCTCTGGAATCTCCCCAGTGCACAGTGACTTCCTAAAAATATGTGTCTAGGGTTTATATACAGTATGTAGTCATAAGCCTCCTTAAGGACTCAAGGGTAAATATTATCTGGTTCTGGTGATTTGTTTTGATTTCATGCCATTTAATCTGAGCAGTATTTCTCTATCTAGAATTTCCAAACCCTTCGGTACATTCTTAATAGTCCCATTTAATGCTGCAAGGTTATCCACTTCCTCACTTGTGAAGACCTCAGAAAAATGCAAGTTTAGATCATCTGCTGTTTCACTGTCTGTATCTTTCAATTACCTTTTACTATTTCTGGTGCACTTTAACTCCTCCTTAACTGTTCTTTTACTATTAGAATACTGAAAGAATCTCTTAGGGTCATCTTTCGCCTTATCTGCTATAATCCTCTCGAACTGTATTTTAGTTTCACTAATATCCTTCTTATGGTTGCCCTCATGTTCTCATACGCCCTATGATTCACTTTGGAGTTATTAGTTTTGTACACCTTATACAGCTGTCTATTTCTTTGGAGCTTCTTTTTTTAACCTTCTATTGACCCACTGTATAGCTTTTTAAAATTTCGTATTAATTCCAAATTTAGGTATCTACCTGTCCTGTATTACATGTAAAACATTTTTAAACCTGTTCCACTGCTCCTCAACTGTCTCTAAATTTATAAGATTATCTTTCTTATAGGCAGATTGTCACATCTGCCAAAATTTTCCCTATTAAAGTTAAAATTAACAATTTTAGTCTTTGCAACCATACTGTTACAAAATGCTAAGAATTGTATTATATTCTGGTCAATTGACTCTAGTGGTTCAATCACCTCTACCCCCTCAATTCTATCCTGATTATTACAAAACTAGACATTAAGCCCGTTACAATAACGGGCGCTAGAACAGTAGTGCATAAACATTAGTAGGAGCAGTCTATATTAAATGGCAAGGGACCTTGTATGTAGCTGTAATATACGTCACTGTATTGTGTACCTTTAATTTTCTCTCTCAGTAATACTGGTTTGTATTTCCGTAAAATGCCTGTAATTGTGTATGACAGTAATACAGTGGAACCTCGGCTCACGACCATAATTCACTCCAAAACTCTGGTTCTAACCCGATTTGGTCGTGAACCGAAGTAATTTCCCCCATAGGATTGTATGTAAATACAATTAATCCATTCCAGACCGTATGAACTGTATGTAAATATATATTTTTTTGTGTTTTTAAGCACAAATATAGTTAATTATACCACTGAATGCACAGCATAATAGTAAACTAAATGTAAAAACATTGAATAACACTAAGAAAACCTTGAACAACTGAGAAAACTAAGACTGGAAGAGTTTGCGCTATAGGCTTACGACCTGCTCGCTAAAAACACTTTTTTTTAATGAGTTTTAAGCACAGGGAAAAAAATGAACATTTGAAAATTTAATAAACAACCAAGAAAAGTAACATTGCAACAATGCATGCGTACACCTGTGTGCGTGTGCGTGTGTGTGTGTGTGTGCATCCCGCGCGCGCCTGTGTGTGTGTGTTTGTGTGCGTCCCGCGCACGCCTGTGTGGGTGTGTGTGCGTGCGTGTGTCTGTCGCGTGGGTGCCTGTGTGTGTGCGTGTGTCTGTCGTGCACGCGCCTGTGTGTGCGTGTCTGTTTCTCATGCGCCTGTGTGTGTGTCTGCACAGGGAATGCACAGGGAATGCACAGGAAGAGACTGAACATGTGCCGTGTGACCCCACGCATGCGCACTTCACCAGAAGACACACACACGGACACCTGGACGCACACAGGGGTTTTATTACAGAGGATACTAAATCAAGGCAGGCTTCAGCCCGCGTTGACGCTTTAACATCACTGATTACTTCAAAAAACTCCTGCTCTTGTGCTCTACCTTTTGCAAGATTATTCCAGTTAATATTCACATAATTAAAGCCCCTCATTACTATAATATCCCCCTGTAAACTTGCCTTTTTAATATTGCTAAAAAGATGTGTGTTGATATTATAATCTACACTCCTAAAATAAGGCTTCTTTCCCTAATGCTTTCCAGGCGAAGCTTCATATCCTCACTAAGATGGGTCTCATTATGCAACTGAACAAGACTTGCATTTACATTTTTTTTGATATAAACAGCAACTCCACCTCCTTTTCTGTTCTGTCTATCCTTCCTAAAAAATGTGTAAATTACACTCATCCCCATTTTTGTTATTTAGCAGGATTCCGTTATTACTATGATATCATAATTATGCTCTGCTACATACAGCTCCAACTCACTTGCCTTATTTTTGATACTTTTAGCATTAAGGCAAGCTATTTTTAATGTGTTACTACTTCTATATTTAAATGTTAGGTTATACGTTGCAGCAGTCTTTTAGAAAGCGACAGCGATGTGAGGAAGTTGTCTGTTGTTATGCTTCTGCCCTTGTCCAGAAACAGCTCCATGATAAGCATAACTACATTCTAGCAAAGTCCTTCTCCCATGGGACGACTGGTAGCACCTGAGGGGTTTATTTGCAAAGTGCTCTGTTGAATTTCAATAGAATGCAGACCCTTTTCAGAAATAAAGATGCCAAGACACTCGAAAGGTTCATGTTCATTGCAACTCCTTATTTAGGAAAGACAACAGACAACCTCTTCACATCACTGTCGCTGGTTAATGGACTGCTGCAAAGTTCACAAAACACATTCACGTTCCCCTCGATCGGACACTGTTAGTATTATTTTGTTCTTAATTTTCTGACACAATTATAATGATAACTAGGGGGCTTCACCCCCTGCTCGCTTCGACCGCCAACCCCTCTGCCTGCGCTACGTGCCAGCAACTTTGTGTCTCTGCCGCTCGCGCATGTGGATTTCACTTTAACCAAACAACAAAACTTTTAATTCTCGCAGACAGACCTCTTCATTGGGAAGAAACACTGCTTTTTCCTGATGGCAACATGAATTAATATGATCTACAAGTCTCCGAGTTAAAGTTTAAAGCCAAACAATATCTACATACTTCTGTCATATCACCTATGTCCATATATTCTATCTCTTTTCGCTTTTACCTTTTTGTCAATATCACACTGAATTTTGATTCAATGTTTGGAATTACATCGTGACAACGCAACACATAACTGCCCATGAGTGAATATCATTTCTTTCTCTCTACATGAACTGTGTCTGACAACAGCATTCACACAAATGAGAAATGATTGAAGCATGTGCGTGGTTGTAAATATTTTAGAAGTGGGCAGGACTTTTTCAAATCTCTTTGTATAAAGTCTTGTTTCGAGAGGGCTTGAAATTTTCTCTTGTGGGATTTCACTTTTCTCAAACAACAAATCTTTAAATTCTCGTTGATATGCCTCTTCATTGGGAAGAAACACTACTTTTCCCTGATGGCAACACAAATCATTATTATTTTTTTTCCCTTTTTTTTTAAAGTTTTATTAATTTTATTGCAATCCATACAAATCAATCAATTTTTTACAAAAAGTAAAATTGAGTTAAGAACAAATCGATTCCCACCCCTGAGAGAGAGAGCAAGGCAAACAGCATGAAATTTAATGCTTGTAAACATACCTAAATTAATAAATTTGATGAGATGGATGCATAAGATAGAGAAATACGGAAATAATTGCTTTCTCTATGCTTTAAGAGCTTATTTTAAAATACAGGTTCCAGTCATAAAATTATAATATCATGACAAAGTTGATGTACTGTATTTCAGCAATTCCATTCAAAAAGTGAAACTTGTTTATTAGATTAATTCATTACACACAGACTGATGTATTTCAAATGTTTATTTTTGTGAGACAAAGGCTGTCTGAAAGGTAATTAAAAATTTTGGTCCAGAATAATGTTAATTTGGTGCAGGCCCAGAATATGTGACCCAGTGAGGTTGGGACTTGGTTGCAGCGTTCACAGGTTGGATCATGCCCTGGAAACATTTTGGAGAGTTTTAGATGAAACAGATGTGCTCGATATATAATTTTGAGTTGTATAATTGTATGCATAGCACACATGGAGCTCGAGTGAATTCTCTGCAGTGCTACTTTCCACTCCATTTTTTAATATATTAATTGAAAGATCTTTATCCCAGTATCTCTTGGAAGGGAGGGACTGTAAAATGATTTAATATATTGCAGAGATGGTATCTGAGTCCTTGAGATTGAGCAATATTTTTTCCAGCATGGATGAGGGTGCAAGATGAGGAAAATCGGGAAGGTTCTGTTTAACAAAGTTCCTGATTTGAAGATAGTGAAAGAAATGTGTAGCTGGAATGTTAAACTTGGAATGTAATTGTTCATAGGATGCAAAGACGTTGTCTATATAAAGATCTCTAAGCAAGTTAATTCCAAATTTTTTCCAGATATTAAAAACTGTATATGTTCGCAAAGGTTGAAAGAGGTGGTTCTCTTGCAGAGGTGCCACAGATAGAAGCTTCTCCGTCTTAAAATGCTTTCTACATTGGTTCCATATTCTAAGTGAGTGAAACACAATTGGGTTATTAAGTATATTGCTGATAACTTTTGTTTATTGGAGCACAGAGCAGGGAATATAAAGAAGTACTGCAGGATTTTACTTCTATTGCGGACCAAACCTGTGTATGTTCTTCTATTTGTATCCAGGTTTTATCGCTTGTATATTTGCTGCCCAGTAATAAAACTGGAAGTTAGGTAGAGCCATGCCACCTTCTGCCTTTTGTCTTTGTAGGGTCGCTCTTTGGATGCGTGGATGTTTTGAGTTCCAAATAAATGAGGTTATTGTTGAATCTAATTGCTTAAAGAATGATTTATTAATGTATACTGGAATGTTTTGAAATAAAAAGGAGCTTAGGAAGAATATTAATCCTAACAGTGTTAATTCTTCCAGCTAGTGTGAGATGAAGGGTCGACCATCTATGCAAGTCTTGTTTAATTTTTTCCATGCAGACGGCGAAATTTTATTGATAAAGAGCTTTATGTTTACTTATGATGCTTACCTCTAGGTATTTAAACTGTTCTGCAATGATAAAAGGTAGGGTGTCTAATCTAATATTATATGCTTGAGAATTCACTGGAAAGAGTACACTTTTATTCAGATTAATTCTGAGACCAGAGATCTTTTGAAATTCTGTGAGTGCAGTTAAGACTGCAGGCACAGAATTTTCTGGGTCTGATATATACAGTACTATATCATCTGCATATAATGGCATTTTCTGTTCCAGTCCTTCTCTGATAATCCCCTTTATCTGATCAGTATTTCGACAATGTATTGTCAGTGGTTCAATGGCAATTGCAAACAGTAGTGGTGACAAGGGACAAGGGTTGTTGATACAAACTGAAGCTTCTGGGTTAATATACAGTAATTTGATCCATGCACAAATATTCAGGCCAAACCCAAATTTCTCCAATGTAGTAGAAAGGTATTTCCATTCAATCATGTCAAATGCTTTTTCTGCATCCAATGATAATAATATTTCTGGGGTGTTTGATTTAGGTGAGTATATTACATTAACAGGCATCGAAGATTTGAAGATAAGTGTCGGCCCCTGATAAATCCAGTTTGATCTTGTGATATTACCGAAGGGAGCACTTTCTCCATCCTTCTAGCTATGATTTTAGAGAGTATTTTAACATCATTATTCAGAAGTGAAATTGGTCTGTATGATGCACATTGTAATAAGTCCTTATTTTGTTTTGGAAAAACAGTGATTAGTGCTTGGCGAAAAGTTTGAGGAAGAGTTTGGTTGTCTCTGGCTTCTGTAAATGTTGCTAATAGAAGGGTAGCTAGCTGAGCGGAGAATTTCTTGTAAAATTCTGCAGAGTAGGCCTGCTGCTTTCCCGCCTTGAAGTGACTTTACAGCATCTAGTAATTCTGATAACACCAGAGGTTTATCAAGTTCCTCTGCACTAAAAGTGTCTATCTGTGGTATTTGTAATGTATCCAGAAATGCATTAGATTGTGTATTGTCTTCTTTAAACTCAGTAGTATATAGGGATTTATAGTAGTCTCTGAAAGTGTGCATTATATTTTTGTGGTCGATGATTTTAGCTCCTTTCGCATTGGTGATTACTGAGATTGCTTTGCGCACTTCTTGCTTGTGAATTTGTTGAGCTAAAAGCTTATTAGCTTTCTCTCCATGTTCATAGTAATGATGTCTGGATTTATAAATTAGTTGTTCAGTTTCTTTTGTTGTCAAGAGGTTTAGTTCTGAATGCAGAGCCTGCCTTTTCCTATGTAGAGTCTCGCTTGGTAGTCTGGCATGTTCTTCACCTATTCTACTAATTTCGCTTTTTATCTCTGCTACTTTCTTGGTTTCTGATTTATTTCTGTGGGAAAGATATGAGATAATCTGTCCTCTTAAGAAGGCTTTAAGAGTTTCCCAGAGTATTTCTGCAGAAACCTCTGAGGATGTATTTGTCCCTAGGAAGAAATTGATTTGTTTGTATATGAATTCTGTACAATTCTCGTCTGCTAATAGAAGCGGGTTGAGACGCCACCTGCGAGGTGAGTGTGTGGGGCTTAGTAACTTTAGCTCCAAGATCAGAGGTGCATGGTCAGAAATCACAATAGCATCGTATTTTCAAGATTTAATCATAGGCAAGAAGTTATTATCTATAAAGAAATAATCAATCCTTGAGTAGCAATGATGTACTGGTGAGTAGAAAGAATATGTTCTAGAGTTTGGGTTTAAAAACCTCCAGGGGTCTGATAAGTTGTTATCAGTTATAAACTTTGTAATTATCTTTGCGGTGTTAGATGCCGTTCCCCCTGTGGAAGAAGTCCTATCTAAGAGTGGATTTAAAACACAATTAAAGTCACCAGCCATTATAATCTTATGAGTGTTCAAATTGGGAATGGATGCCAATAAATTTTGTATAAATTCCTTATCATCAACATTAGGTGCATAAACATTTATCAAAATCATTTTACAGTGGCAACACAAATTAGACGATCTACAAGTCTCCGACTTAAAGTTTAAATCCGAACAATATATTCGATCTTGTTCCGCTGTTCCAATATTTCACCGATTAATAATTTCCGTTTGTTTATGCTAATGCGATCTTTACTATCATTTTTATGAGACTTTCAAATTTTCATACTTCCATTATCTCTAACCTACTCTGCATTTGTATCATGCCAACGTTTTTGAATTCTTCACAATGTTCTACTTTGTCATCTACTCTTTGTCTTTTATTTCCAGCCCCGTGAGTGGTTAAATCTTTTGGCACAAAGTCTCGTTTTGCGGGATGTGAAAGTGTCTCTCTGAGAAAGTCACGTCTCGTCTCTCTTCCCAAGATTTTTTTATTATAATAGAGAGATATCGAGTTTATATCATGTTCTAATTGTAATTCACAGCAATATGTCATTTTTATTTTTATTCAGTTTTATTCTTGAATAAAAGCACACTTGTCTTGCTATTATGAATGTGAAGTCCAAACAGAGTTTCCAAATAAAATATTTTTTCATCCATGTGTATGTTTATGTGTACACATTCAAGCCATCATACATGTCCTTTGATTAACAGTCTGCATAAGTTTGTTAAATGTTAGTTGCAAAAGTTAATATAAACAGCAATTTTATGTCTGTGTGCCAGTAGACATCACAGAAGCACTGTCAAACTGTCAAAAAAGTAATTTGTTATAATAAAATGTAACTACCATAGTGGACAGTTAGGCACCACAGATAAGCAGATGGACAGGCGTCCCAACCAAGAGAGAGAAAGGTTCCTTACCCAAACAGGAAGCCTAATGTGGATAGATGGGCATCCTGACCAGGAAGGAAGAAGTTACTTTTCCCGAAAAGGAAACCCCAGTTGGATGGACAGGTATCTCGACCAGTTATGCCTATGGTACTTTTCCTGGCCTGGGTAGAAGGGAAGGACAGACAATGACTGTCTCTGGGAGCTGTTTTATCACCCAGAACGCTAGATGGCAGCAGCCCTGGATATTGGTGCCTGTACGGACACTAGCAGGGAATTCCAGGAATTGTAGTCTGGTAACGCAGCCCTGCTGGGGTCCAGGGGTACTGCAAGAGGATGCTGCAGGGAGATACACTCCCTACAAATTGGGATTTCTAAATGACGTGCTTCCAGGTCCTCAATAAAAGGTACTGCACTGCCTTGTCCAGGTGTGTTGGAGCTGGGAGGAAGGGAGGCAACACTCAACTGGAGGAGAGCAGCTCAGTGGTGGTAGAGAGAGAAGGAGGACAAAGAAAGAAAGAAAGAAAGAAAGAAAGAAAGAAAGAAAGAAAGAAAGAAAGAAAGAAAGAAAGAAAGAAAGAAAATTTAGTTTGTGCTGGTGTTAACTCAGGTATTGCGTAATAAAACACCCTGTATTTGTGTTTGGGGCTAGCCTGAACAATACACATACATTTGCTTTGTGTCTACAAGACTAACATTTCTTGTTTCGTCGTACATTTGCACGGATCAATGCAAATACTGAACACACACGAAATGTATGTACTTCAAACAACGATATATCATTACTTATGTATCTCCTTACAACTCTTTGCCACATAAAGTTTTTGCAGATTTCAGGTGTAAGTGAAGGGACTCAAGCTGGCAGTGATAAACAGTGGGTTTATTTGTCAGGAGGTCCAAACGGTTGGCTGACTGGGGGATGAGTGAGTGCAGGTTCAGCCCTGCTAATAAACACATTTGCGAAACAAAGGCAGTTATCATAGGGCAGTTGCTGTGCTGATGAGGCTATAGAGTTTTCTTCTATGTGTCAGGAAAAATAGGGTGATCAAGGGAAACAAAATTTTGGTAGGGATTCTAGTTTTAATAATGTACTCCATCTTTAGAAAAGTAGAAATATATCTGCAATGTAAAACTGAGAAAACTTTCTTTATAAAACAAATATGCTAAAAAGGAGAGGCAATATAATAATTAAAACATTCTCCTTTTCCCAATGCAATGAGACCATCATGAATAAATTCCTACTAATGTTTCTTGTTCAAAATGAGTCAAGATTGTGAGAAAGCACAATTTCAAAACCAGTAGCCAAAAAAAAAAAACATAAAATCAATGTAAAACAATAAATAATAAATAAAAGTATCAATCCATCCATCCATTTTCCGACTCTTGTATGTGATATAGTTGCGGAAACAGCAATCTGAGTAAAACAGGAAAGCATTTTGGGAAAGCAGTTTGTTATGTAATGGTCTCAATATATATATATTTTAAGGTTAGTTATGTTTTTTGAATATTATGTTTTATACTTGTATGTATTTTCTGTGATATTTGTAATTATGTACCATCCTTTTAAATGTGCCTCCATTCTATGTGTTCAGGATGGAGCACCAGGACGTGAGGCCACCCTGATGTCACAGCTACTGAGTCCTCCTTCTAGCCTTACACAGTATTACCAGCCAGAAGCTGTATACAGCAGTCAAGCAGCCGAACATTCAGTTTGTGCAGGGGCTTACGTGTGAGTATCATGTTTTGATTTGTTGGTTTCTGTGTCTTATTTTGCTTCTCTCTTTGTTTTAATCTTACAGATTATGGATTTGGGAAAATTTGCTTCAGCATTGCCTTTTATGCAATTCATTTCTTACTCTTCTTTGAATATTTTAATTTCTGTTAATAAATCTATTTACAAAGTCTGTGGGTTGCCTTTTCATTTACGGTACAAGCCAGGGGTCTATGGTATTTCCACTCTCTTGTAGGGCATTCAATATAATTTGGGACTCTAATAATCTTTATGAACTTTCAAAGCCAGGTCCTGCTTCTGGGATCCCCAAAACTTTAAGCTAGAAGGTAGTGGCTATGATGTGTGCCACTTCTGGGCTTGCCTGTGAAGTTCCTATTGTGCTTTGAGAATGTATTTTGGAGGATTCATATCCTGCGCAACATATTTGGAATTCAACATTACAACATATTAATGAAGTTGCAATAAAAAATTTACCGTGGTTTGAAATGGGAGTTGAATCAGCATTAGTTAAGTCAGTAATGATCAATTTCAGAGATTTTGTAAATGGAGTATTCCACATGCCAAACAACAGACACCACATATGGAGTATTGCTTGCTGTTTTGGACATCATGCTACAAAAAGATATAACAGATCCAGAAAATTTGTAGAGAACAGCTACCAGGAACCTTGTTCTACTCTTACATGTTAAGGAATTAAAATTTTTCTTGGTTAAATTTCTGATTATCTTTTGTGCTGTGACTTTGTTTAAAATCTTCCAATTTTCCATGGTTCATATGCCACTAAGAACTTCCAGACAGTGTTCAAAAGCCATTAACACTAGAATTACCAAAGCCTATGAAAAAACTTGTAAACCTGGCCCACCTTAAATCCATTTGCACCTCTCTGTCAGCGTCTTTTGTTTTGTAAACGTGTCGATAAGCGCAAGCAGCGTACTATCCCATCCTCCCACCGCTGCAGAAATGGTGCGGTATCGGAGCTGTATATCGGAATTTGGAACACATGCATTTCATGTGTGTTCCATGTCTACAAAGATCTATGTAAGTGTAGCGTGACAGAAATGTTGAACACATACCTAAAAGACAAACTTTTTTCATGTTTTAGTACTAATGACAAAAGTTTGACAAGAAGTGTATAATGTGTGAAGACTTAAGTCCAAATATCAAATAAGCACTTTCACAAAAGCTACAAGTATAATAAAACAAGTGCGTTTGTTGTGTACCTAGCTATAGAATGTATTAGTTCAGCAGTTCTCTCCATACTTGTGGTAATCCCAAGCATATACCTGTAGACTATTGAATCATTCAACTCTGTGCTTAAAATAATGATTTATTGTTAAAATCTGTCAGTCAAGGAGTATAGCTACCTTTGTGGTGGTGGTACACTTGGGGATCGTGATCGGTTCCTGCTCAATTCTTCTCCTCGATAAGAGGATCCTAACCTGGGACAGTGATTAGATGATATCACTTGCTCTGGAACTGAAAGTGTTGAGCTTTGAAGGTCTCTTCCATTATGTCTATAATCTGTAGGAAAAATCAAAAATAAAACACAGAAAAGTGTAAAGGATTATGTCATAAACCAACATATACAGTTGCCCCATTCTAAAGTTCAAATTTTTAATATCCTTGTGTAACACTCTGCATATGCACATGCCCGGAGTCTGCCAATACATAAAAGCAAACTGTGGAAGATGAGGCAAAATAAGTGCATCTTCTGGTACAGTTTGGACCCTAGCATCAAACTAACAAGCTCACACTGATTGGCCTAACTCATCAATAGTAAAATTAGCAATTTTCTCATCTGAACTAAAAGAAACCTGCTGTAGCACAAAAATAGTCTATTTTCTTCTTTAAATTATACCTACTACATGTGCCCACTTTACAGAAGGCCTATCAATTTTTGAGACAAATTTGATGGGTTTTAGCAGCCATACCTTGTTTTCAACTTGAGCCTACAATGTTTCAGGTTCAATAACTGTGTGCAATGTTAATATCCTAAGCATGCTACTTATACAATAAAATAATAATATTCCACAAATTCCACCCCTCCAGGTAGAATAAAATAGATGCACAAATCTACCAACTGAATTCACAGAAACCCATTTTGAGGCACTGCAAAAATTCTTAAAAGTCAGATAGAAACAAAACTTAGATTTATTGCATAATGATTAATGTTACACCTGTCTCACACCCAAGTATGTCCCCCATTGAACACCATATCAACATTAACAGAATTAAAAAAAGTGCTTCATAGCTACCAAAAAATCTGATGTATAATTTTAGTTACTGGAGAAAGTAGCTACAAAGTTATATTATTGTGCTTTTAGAATAACATGTTAAATTTTCCAATTCAGTCAGAAGAAAGAACTTCTAAGGACTTAAGATTTACCTAGCAAATGCAGGTTGCTACTCCCAGCTTAAATAACACTAATTACTTGAAATAATATATGCTAATATATTTACCCGCTTTGAGTATAACTGTTGAGGTTAAACATGGTTTTAACATTGGACCCATAAGTACAAAGTACTAACGAAACTTAGTCTTTGTTCAGTTTCTGTCATCTCAAACCCTAGACGCACTTTCATGTGTCACAGGATATTTCAGTGGTACACATAAGAAGAGTAATACATTTATCTTTTATTTATTCCTATTATATATACCCACTTTAGTGAAGACCTATCCATTAATACACTCTGTGTTCCATTGTCAGGGTTCCTCAGTTTCACTTCACCTTCTGATGTCTGCTCGTTAGCATAGAATATAGAGATAAAGCATCAGAAAGACAAACACACTGCATTTATGTACTGTCATTTTTTGCCTTAAGTGCATTACTTTCCATCATTGATGCTGGACAGTGGGCTGTCTACACAAAACTCCATTAGAGGCTGTCTTCCATTACTGACGTCAAGACACTAGATTTCCCTTGAAATATAGTGTTGTACACTATGTAAAAGAATGTTTTTAGAAATGCATAAAGTTTAGGTGAAATGCAGGCAGATAGTTTCCCAAAGAGTACTGGCAGATACTGCTTGTGTAAAATTAATTCCTACAAAACACTAAATTTGTGTGCAGTCTAATATATTATATATAAGTCTTTACATGCTAGTAAAGGGGGATTAAGACACCAATTACTCAGTGAACTTATAGAAATTGCTACTATATGTGGAGCATTAAAGGCAGTAATGACATTGCAATCACAAGATCTGATAGAAGGTGCTCAATTATTATTTTTAGAAAATGAATGCTGATTATTTACAAACAACAAATTAGTACTCAATACAAGAATAGCTGTAATGAGCTACAAGTTTAAAACATTTTTGAGTGTAGCTGGAGAAATCACTTTGGGCCAAATAATGTAGGTTTTTCCAGAAAATATAAAATTGTTAAAGCATTTTTACCAGTGAAATTACAGCTAAAGATGAATAATTAACTGCTCAAAAAAATTAATGGAACACTTTGAAAACACATCAGATCTCAATGGGGAAAAGGATCATGCTGGATATCTATACTGACATGGATTGGGTAATGTGTTAGGAACAATAGGATGCCACATTGTTAGCCTACAGAGGGCTGAATTCAAAGACATCCTGAAAATCAAAGTGAAAAAATGATACGGCAGGTTAGTCCATTTTGTCAAAATTTCACTGCAGCAACTCAAAATCATACTCAGTAGTTTGTATGTCCCCCAGGTGCGTGTATGCATGTCTGACAACATTGGGGCATGCTCCTAATGAAACGATAGACCTGGACCAGGGCATCACTGATCTCCTGGACTTTCTGAGGTGCAACCTGGCGATGTCGGATGGACTGAAACATAATGTCCCAGAAGTGTTCTATTGGATTTAGGTCAGGCGAGCGAGGGGGCCAGTCAATGGTATCAATTCCTTCATCCCCTGAACTGCCTGCATACTCTTGCCACATGAGGCCGGACATTCACCAGGACGAACCCAGGACCCAATGCACCAGCATAAGGTCTGACAATGGGTCCAAGGATTTCATCTCAATACAGTGGCAGTCAAGGTGCCATTGACTAGCCTGTAGAGGTCTGTGCATCCCTCCATGGATATGCCTCCCTAGACCATCACTGACCCACCACCAAACCGGTCATGCTGAACGATGTTACAGGCAGCATAACGTTCTCCAAGGCTTCTCCAGACCCTTTCACATCTGTCACATATGCTCAGGGTGAACCTGCTCTCATTTGTGAAAAGCACAGGGCGCCAGTGGTGGACATGCCAATTCTGGTATTCTATAGCAAATGCCAATCGAGCTCCTTTGGGCAGTGAGCACAGGGCCTAGTAGAGGACGTCGGGCCCTCAGGCCACCCTCATGATGTCTGTTCCTGATTGTTTGGTCAGAATCATTCAAACCAGTGGCCTATTGGAGGTCATTTTGTAGGGCTCTGTCAGTGCTCATCCTGTTCCTCCTTGCCCAAAGGAGCAGATACCAGTCTTGCCGATGGGTTAAGGACTTTCTAAGGCCCTGTCCAGGTCTCCTAGAGTAACTGCCTGTCTCCTGGAATCTCCTCCTTGCCCTTTGAGACTGAGCTGGGAGACACAGCAAACCTTCTGGAAATGACACATATTGATGTGCCATCCTGGAGAAGTTGGACTACATGTGCAACCTCTGTAGGGTCCAGGTATCGCCTCATGCTAGCAGTAGTGGCACTGACCATAGCCAAATGCAAAACTAGTGAAAAAACAGTCAGAAAAGATGACGAGGGAAAAATGTCATTGGCCTCCACCTGTTAAATCATTCCTGTTTTGGGGGTCATCTCATTGTGCCCCTCTAGTGCACCTGTTGTTAATTTCATTAACAACAATCAGCTGAAACTGCTGTCACACACGTGCACATGGGAGGCAGCTGAAGGGCTTGAGTAAGGGCAATTCCAAATCATACCGGGATGTGGCAGAGTGCACTGACTCTTTTTCTCCCTTTCCTGCAGACTATTCATGGGAGAGTCCACCTGGCCCTCTTGACATCACCTCCAGGTCCGAGCTTACGGAAGAAGACCTTGCCGGCTCTGGCCCTTCTGATGTAACATCCAGGCTCAAGCCTATGGCTGAAGACCCTTATGAGCCCGACCCCTTTGACCTCACTTACTGTCTTCCCTTTAAAAGCCCCCACCTTTTCCCTATTCCCTCAGTTCTGTTTTGGACCTGGTTTTGTGCACACCAGTGCTATCATTTATTTGCAGCCAGGAAACCAAATATACGGGTGGCTGCCCCAAACCTTGCTTTGGCTCTTTGTGGAGTTTGTGACACTGCTTAATAACCCCGTCTGCTACTTAACTGACCAGATCGATATTCCAGATGTTTCACTGACTTAATGCTATACTCTGATTAAAAAGTGTCCCTTTCATTTTTTGAGCAGTATATAAAGTCTGATTTGGCAGAGTTAAAGTCTCCCAAAGGCCATAAGTTTGTGGATTATACAGGATGAGTCAAAATTATGTTAACAATTGAATGGCAGAAACAATTTATTCACAAAACATACTTCATATGTGTAAGATGATTTACAGGAATGTCTAAAATTGTTCATCATAATGTTCAATACATGTATTATATGTGGCACATAAATTGTCCACAAAAGTTGTATATAAGCATATAAATAGCAGTACCATTAGTGTTAACATAATTTTGACTTACCCTGTATATTTAGAAACAAAATATACCTGGTATAATTCATTACAGTTCTAGTTAGGTTCATAAACTACTTAGAAGTAATGTATTCTCACTGAGTTTCCTAATATTTTTATTCAGTATTCCCCTTAACCACCCCTCACCAGGGTTAAGGATTAATTTGGAGGTAACAATGGGGGCTGCATTATAAATCCTGGTAAATTAGTTCTATTGCTACATCTGGTTAGCCCACCGTTTTTCACTCTAGATATATCTTTAATGGACAGGAGAGATAAGAACCAATGTTTTAGTTATTAAGGGGCCACAGACTTCTGTCTACTTGGGACTGCCTTTACCATTGCAATGTAAATGAGACTTTATCTGGCACTTTTCTCTGAGATAAAGCATGAATCATCATCATCATCATCATCATGAAAAGCATTGGACCAACTGATTGTCCTTGCACAGATATTTAAGGGCTCAAGGGAGTTTTCTAGTTCTATTTATATAGTGTATGATTTGTTAACTAGGAAAAAACATATAGTAATCTTGTACACCAAAGTATCTTGTGAAAGGTGCTTCAAGACATTGTTGCTGCAAGGAAATTTTGTAAGAAAAAAGAAATGACTTGCTCTTTGGGAATAAATGATGAGCAGCTGCTTGGAGGATTTCAAAAACCTCCATTGTCTGCTCGCAGAGGGGATCACTCTGTGCACTGTCAGGAGTCCCCGTCTTCTATTCCTGGGTCCTCCTCCTGCTCTGGGGCGCACCGACGGTCTAGGTCCCCTTACGGGAAGAAGAGGGACCCCGTGCCGTCTGCACCCATTTGGACGTCCGCGAGACCGGTGCCGGCAGTCAAAGGCAAGGCTGTTTGGCAGTTGATGTCTACCAGCTGCCTCCCTGCACACTCCTCTGCCGCGCTGTCAGTCATCACGGCTGCGTCTTGCTAGGAGGCAGGGCGGCTTGGCAAGCAGAACTGACCAATACCGTTGCCGTTTTACTACGCCCTCCCCTTTCCTGTATTGCACAGGCATCACTCACCTGTACCGCCACATCCTGCAGGCTATAGAAAGCAGCGCCTCGCCGCTTCAGCCATTCATGAATGGTCCCTAAGGGAGCGCCGAGCTTCTTCTTCAGCCTCTCCTTCATCTAATGTAGGGTCTGAAAAACCTGAAAGAGGGCCTGCAGGGGTAGAAGGACACCCTCCAACTCCCATGCAGCCCGAAGCAGGTTAGTTCTCTTGGTCAGTGGTGGACTCGGATGCACCTCATCCTCTCCCGCTGTTCCCCATAGGCTCCTTCGGGTGTTCTTCCTCCACGCCCTTTTCTGACACGGTGAGGTCTTCCTGGCTCTCCACCGCCCCCACCTCCTTTGACGTGACATTGTTGGGGTGAGACTCCAAGCGCTCGTCCTCCAGCCGCCGTATCTTGGCAAGCTGCACACAATCAGGCACGCTCTCGCAATCATTCGCCTCCCTGTCGTCTCATAGATCGATGTGCTTAGGCCAACAGCGTTGACCAGATGCTTCGCCATCTAGGAGGTAGGCATATGAAAAAGTGGGGCCAATCACCCCCATGTCCGACACCCACATCCTGACGCAACCCACAACTCGCAGTTTCTGTATTCCGGGTGGCCTCACGTCACAGCATGCCGACCTGGGCTTCCTTGGCGATGGCTTGTGAGTCAGCACCCACTGCTTTGGGAGCCCTCCTGGCTTTCTTCTTCCCCATGGATGGAGCGGTGGATTTTCAGGGCCTCATTTGTATTTCACGGCTTCCCTGCCACTTGTGCGTGCTTTGGTGTATGGTCTTGGGGCTTGCTCCTGTGCCGTGCAAGTGCCTCGCACTTCTGTGCTGGGTCATCACACGAATTTAAATGCAGGTCCCTGCTTTCCAGACAGCCAGGAATCCTACTGACTACGCCAGTGTGAAAAGGTGCTATATAGGCGCCCGACCCGACACGTCTTCCCCATGTCCTACAGGCAGTACACAGTCCTTAGCACAAACACCAAACAAAACACACAAATAAAGTACTCTTTTCTTCCTCCACCACTCCTCCCAGGCAATCTCGGGAAGGGAGGCAGGAAATTTCCCTGTGGTGCTCTAGTATTGTACACACCCTTTTCTGACACACAGTGCCTGAGCCTCACAAACTGCTGTCTGTTGGTCAGATGCACAGCCTTGAGCTCGTTCACCAATCAATGAGACAGAATGGTGTTATAGGCACAGGAAAAATCCAAGAACATTATCTGTACTGTGGTGCTGGCTTTGTCCAAGTGGGAGTATGATCTTTGGGGCATGTAAATCAGAGCACCCTTCATACCTATATGTACCTTATAGGCAAACTGGAAAGGATGAAGATGTTCTGAAACCATTAAAAGGGGAATAAGAGAAGACAGAATAAGAGGGTGATTGCTTGTGAGGATGACAGTTGAGGAGGTATTCATTAGTGAGAACAGGACTTCTCAAGAACAACCACCCTGCCATCAATACTGTTGAGCAACTTGAAAAGGAGTAGTGCTGATGGCAGAGTGGATGTTCTTGAGAGCAGGGAGTTTGAGTGTGTTGAATTAATTAAATCAGAACAGATGAGACTGGAGGGAAGTCAGTGAAACTTTACACAAAGGAAGTCAGAGGAATCCAAAGTGTGGCAGCATCTGACTGAGGGCAAGGTGCCCAGGATGGAGCTGCAGTGACCAATAGAGGTGGTAGCTCTGAAATTGTGGTGATTGACAGAGGTAGTAGTTTGGGTCTGCTGTGTCTGGCTGAGGTGGTAGGCAAGAGATGCAGTGGGCTAAAAGGGGTCTGTAGCACCATCCTGACAATGAGAATATCTCATTGGTGGATTTTAAAATATTTATTTATGTTCACCCTAAGGCACTGTTTGGTTTTAGAATTTAATGAAGATTTATTTATTTATCTGAAAACAAACTAGCTACAGGAACCGTGATATCATACATTAACATTTCACAAATGGTACACCATAACTTGGATGCATACATAGCCAAACAGTCTGGATGTGCAGTAGTTAATGTTAAATTATAGGGAGTAAAAAGGAAGTAAAAAAATTGAGATTTAAAATGTAATTCCATTATAGTGCCATAGGGAACCACAATATTTTGCAGCAGCATGTACTGTTCCATGTCAGGGCAACCACACACCTACAATGACACAGGTTGAGCCATTGAAAGGTTTCTAATTAAACTAATAAGTATATCTTAGAGAAATATTTGCTGACAATGCAGAGAATGTAAATTGCACAAAAGCAGTGAATAAGCAAAAACTCCATGTCAGGAGTGTAGAGTAATGAGGCAGAAGAACCACTGTGTTACATGAATTTTTGCAAGATAAATAATAAATAAAATTATTTACCAGTGATGCTTCTCACAAATTCTTATACTACCGGTAACAGTAAGCTAGACATGGCTTATAGACAAATTAACAATTTTTTGCTCTTAAAAAAAATAAATATGGTTATATGCACTGTCATGGATAATGTTTTCCTTTCAGGATATAAAAAGTAAAACTATGTTTTTTCTCTGGTTCAACCAAAGTTCCTCCTCAAGTGATAGGTGAGATGATCAAATAGTACAGATATTTGCAAGTAAGCAAAATAAACTCCAACACGATAAGTATTATAGCTGTAAGTAAACACCTTAGTTGCCTCTTTCATGTCATGCCTGCTACTACTCCTTTCCCTCTTTTTGCTAGTCGTGCCCCCTTGTTACTTCTGAGTTACTGTGTAAACTGCTGAAATTTTTTTCAAATAAGCTTTGTAGGTTCTGTCTCCAGTAACCTTTTAAGAGCTTCTCTACTAGTGCTTGCTATTTTTTGTCCACTTGTGGTTTTAAACTATGGTTTTTACATTGTAGTGTGCTAAGCTTTTCTCATAAATAAAATTGTGATTTTTAAAAAATAAAATATACCTAGTTAGGATCAGACTTTGAGAATCCAGAAAAAAATACACAGATTTAGCAATCAGGCCAAAAGTATGACAGTTTAGTTTGCAATTTCAGGTTGTAAGTGGTAGTCACAACTACAAACATTGAAATTAGAGGCATATGGCAACCAAAAATATGCTTATTTCAAACTGTGAAAAATAATTTTCACTATAAAATTAGGTAAAGAAATAAGGATATTTTTCATCTAAACTTTTCTTTCAAAATCAATTTTTAACAGTATAAGGGAATGAGGAGCCTGCTGTGTCTGTAACTTAAAATAAAATCACAACATATATAAGCACATATTTTTCCAAGACAAGACCTTGTTATACAGCCTGGCAGTATGTCTATTAGTTAGAGGTAAACTCTGTGTTTGTAAAGGAATTTCATATCCGAGGAGAACATTTATTGTGTCTTCAATAAAGAACAAAAAGTTTCTTTTTAGAAAAAATACACCAAAAAGAAAAAATTGACATCTTTGAGGAAGAACAGTATTTTTTTAGGCTTTTTTTCTTTTTTCTAATTGTTATTTTTCATTTTACCTGACACCACTCCGATACCATCATCACAGTCATAGTCAGAGATTTCACTGTCACTGATGCGCTGAGATCCTGAATTAAAATAAGAAAAAGAGCAAAAATTGAGGGAAAAAAGCCATCCTGTTTGCAATTCAGAAAATATTACAGCAATTACAGTAGTGTTTAGACTGTTTCATATGGGAGGTAATACAACACAGATATTATGAAGGGGAAATAAAAGTAACTGGAAAAATGTAAGACACAGCACATTCTTTACAAAGATACAGGAAAACCTCTTCTACACAAGGACACTCCAAAAATAACAGGTACTATACTATAAAGAACTACACAAATTATAAATAAGACATTCATGCAGAAGGTAAGTAAAGAAATTTAAAACTTGCTGCTTGATTAGATAATTAATCCAAACGGTAAAGGTCCTCAGCTATTTGTCTGTATTTGTGAATATATGTTAATACTAGCAAAATACCCGCGCTTCGCAGCGGAGAAGTAGTGTGTTAAAGAAGCAATGAAAAGAAAAGGAAACATTTTGAAAATAACGTAACATGATTGTCAATGTAATTGTTTTGTCACCGTTGTGAGTGATGAGTGTTGCTGTCATACATATATATATATATATATATACAGTATATATATATATATTTGCACACACACACATAAACATATATATATACATATCTATACATATACACATATACATACACACACACATATATAAACATATATATACATATACATACATATATACATATATACACACACAGCTATTTCGTATCAGTGCAATACGCTGCTTGTTAAAACGGATAACTCCCGCTCTTACGTGCAAGTCTGCGTGGATATTATGAACTATATAACTATAACTACATATTTTTTGCTGCCTTTTCAATTGTGTAATTCGGTTTTTGTTCAGTGCTCTTTGGAACTGTTGCTTTTTGGCTGTGCACTGCGTTAGTTCACGTGAGCCGCTCGGTGTACATGCATCGAAGGTTCCCAGCTGTGCTGGTGCCATCTCGTGCTATGTCCATGGCTGTATTTAATGTTACCTTAGTCCTGGCACTTAAAACTTTCTCTTGCAGCTTCGCTGAGTTTGTGCCAAACACCGCCCTGACCATCTCATCTTCCTCTGCATAAGCACAGTTGTTCACCCGTGAATATTTAGTGTGAGTTTGCTATTGGATTGCCGCTGACGGACGGCCTTTTATGGGCAGGCACTAAATTACAAACGCCAGCGGCAGCCTGTCTATGAACTTAATTTAAAGTGTAGGTTTACATCGTGCTTTGTTTCCGAAGTAGCAGAACTCATGAATATGGTTGTATATGTCACTCGCTCGCTTCTTATTGTTTCGCTGCCTTCTCAATTATATAATGCATGTTTTCTTCAGCGCTTTTTGGAGGTCTTCCTGGTTTTCTATGTACTGCGTGATTACGTGGGAGGCGTGATGATGTCACACGAAACTCCGCCCCCTCGGCGTTCACGCTCATCTCCATTACAGTAAATGGAGAAAAACAGCTTCCAGTTATGACCATTACGCGTAGAATTTCGAAATGAAACATGCCCAACTTTTGTAAGGAAGCTGTAAAGAATGAACCTGCCAAATTTCAGCCTTCCACCCACACGGGAAGTTGGAGAATTAGTGATGAGTCAGTGAGTGAGTGAGTGAGTGAGTGAGTGAATGAGTGAGTGAGTGAGTGAGTGAGTGAGTGAGTGAGGGCTTTGTCTTTTATTAGTATAGACTAGCAGAATACCCGCCTCGCAGCGGAGAAGTAGTGTGTTAAAGAAGGTACTAAAAAGAAAAGGAAACATTTTAAAAATAATGTAACATGATTGTCAAAGTAATTGTTTTGTGTATTTGGCGGCAGCGTCACAAAGTTATTTTTGTCTAGCTGCATCAGAAAATGTACCACGCGCCTGACACGCCTCCTTTTTACTGTTTTCTCACAGCTTGGATTGCTGCTGTCATATATATATATACACACACACACACACACACACACACATACATATATATATACACATATATATACACATACATATCTTCATATCTACATATCTATATACATATCTACATATACACATATATATATACATGCCTATCTACATCATATATACACACACACAAATTATATATATGTGTGTATGTATGTATGTATGTTTGTACGTACGTACGTACGTATGTATGTGTGTGTGTGTGTGTGTGTGTATATATATGTGTATACATACATATATATACACATACATATACTTGTGTGTATAGCTTTTATATATGTGTGTGTATAGCTTTGGTCACTGAGTGCAAGTGAGAATTAATAAAATATAGTCTATAAGTTATTAAACAGTAAAACATTGACGTTTTAAGAAGTACAGGTATATTGAGCACTACTGGAGTGGTTGCGGGTAAACTACATTTTAAAGACTGTGTAACACAACAGGTAAGTAACTAACAGCAGCTAAAATGTATATGGATCATCTCTCGGTAGTAGATCCCTTTTGAAAGGCGCTACACGACGGCTGTGGTATAGAAATTACATTTTCTATGTGAACGTTCAAATTTGTGCCTCTGGTAATGTGCCTTACCGGCATTTAAAGAAAATTAGTTTTGCGTCCTCTGCAGTGTTAAGCGAGAAAGGCTTTGGTTTGGGATCAAAGGAAAAAAGGTGTAAAGAAAGGAAAGTTGCCTTTTTCTTTTATATAGTATAGAGAGATGTGTTCGCTGACGTTATGATCGGCTTTTGGGGACAGTCGCGTGGGTCTTGTGTAAACTGGTGAGACGTCCCTGCCATTAATCGGCTGTGATGGCACGTGCAAAAGAAAGTGTGAATTGCCTTAATATTATTTTGCCGTGGTGTAGAAAAGGGGTCCCGTGTTTGCACTTGTCTGGGCTATAGCGCAGGGGAGGATGAAAAATTAAAAGTGCTCACTTTGACTTAAGGCAGAAGCGCAGTCAGCGTCTCAAAGGCCGGCACAGCTATGCACGCGCTGGCTGCTCGAGTTTTGCTGGGCAGGAGACCACAGTTTTTGCAGACTCGTTCATGATATCAAAAGTCTCAGCGATCATTGGAGGTCATTCATATATTATATGATATATATATATATATATCAAAATACCCGCTCCTCGCAGCGGAGAAGTAGTGTGTTAAAGAAGTAATGAAAAAGAAAAGGAAACATTTTAATAATAACGTACCATGATTGACATTGTCATGAGTGTTGCTGTCATATATATGCCTGCCTAAATAAGTCACCCTCGCTTTGCTCTTACTTTTTTACCGTTCATTTAATCATGGCTAGTGGCGGAAAAATTATAAAATGGAAGGAGGATGGCTTTACCAAAACAATTATTGATGGCGAATCGATTATTTATAAAGCCTGAATTGGTGATCTGTTTTTCTGTGTTAACCTCATATTTTTTCATACTTCTTCTCAAACTAAGGTGGTGCGAGGGTAAAATGAATCGGGATGCGCTGATCAATGTAACCTGCTTGTAATGCAAAGTGTGATTAAATGCATTATTTTTTAACGCGTTATGGAGCACATGCATCGAAGCTTCTCAGCTGTGCTTGTGCTAAGAAAAGGAAAGTTTTTAAAAATAACGTAACACGATTGTCAATGTGACCTTTTGTAAGTAGTGCCTGGAGGATTCAGTGTGTAGAAACTCTAGAGACAGCGTGTGTATTAACTTGTGAATTTTTCTGTGAGTATTTGGTGGCAGTCTGAAGAAGTTGCTTCGGAAGACGACGTTAGCCGCGGAGCTCAGCTCAGAGCGAAATTAGATGAATGGGAGGGATATGATGACGTGACTCCCCCACCCGCCTTAACTGTCAATCCCCCACAAACACAGTCTCTCGGAATTTGCATAAGCACACCCCTTCACCTACAATTTTAACTTAGTTACAAAGTGATCAAAACTCTCGTTTATATCCTGCGTCCTCTCATTAAACTTGTATCCCGCATTACCTGTGGGCATGTGAAACGCCAGCGGTAGCCTGTCTATGAACTTAATTTAAAGTTTAGGTTTACACCTTGCTTTCTTTTCCAGGTAGCATCACTCATTATTATGGTAGTATATGTCACTCGCTCGCTTCTTATTGTTTCGCTGCCTTCTCAATTATATAATGCATGTTTTCTTAAGCGCTTTTTGGAGGTCTTCCTGGTTTTCTACGCACTGCGTTGACAGTCAGCTCACGTGATTACGTGGGAGGCGTGATGATGTCACACGAAACTCCGCCCCCCCACGTCATTCCAGCTCAACTCCATTACAGTTAATGGAGAAAATACCTTCCAGTTATGACCATTAGGCGTAGAATTTCGAAATGAAACCTGTCCAACTTTTGTAAGTAAGCTGTAAGGAATGAGCCTGCCAAATTTCAGCCTTCTACCTACACGGGAAGTTGGAGAATTAGTGATGAGTCAGTGAGTGAGTGAGTGAGTGAGTGAGTGAGGGCTTTGCCTTTTATTAGTATAGATCAACCAAAAAAAGTTTTTTTTTTTTTAACACTTATTGTGATTCGTTTGTTTTTATTAGAGTTCATATGCTGAGGTAAGTGCATTGCACTTTCTTATAGAGGAGACAAGATTAGGTACACTCCATACACTCAAGTATATACACTTTGTACAAAATATATGTATGTCATATTTCCCTTACATAATAACATTTATATATATATATATATATATATATATATATATATATATATATATATATATATATATATATATATATATATATATATTCTTGCTCATATTGAAATGGTGAGAATGTTAGAAATAACATTTTCACATTCATGTAAGCACACTGATCTTGTGGAAAAAAAAAGTTCGGAAAGAATACAATCTGAAATAAACCTTCGTTATATGGTATTTTTCCAAAATAAAATAACGACTATACTATACTAAAACATAACATTTCATTTTCTAACCCCACTTAATTCTGAGTAGGATTGTGTGGGGCTACAGGCTATTTAAGCAAGCAAATGGTGCAAAGCAGGAACAATCCATTGCAAATAATCAAAAATAGATAGTAAAAAATGCTAAATCAATTCATAACAGTTACAATCAGCTACAGAAACAAATATACAGGCATTTATTCACTTTCAGATGTGTATTTTTTCCATGCCTTCAGAGCAGTTTGTTTGTCTAGAAAAATGGACAGATAAAATAATAACTGTGGGATTCATTTCAAAGCCTGATTTCAATAGCTCCATTCAGATGCAACAGTAATTTCAGTTGCTTAGCAGGAAAGATTTTTTTCTTTCTCATCACAAATGCAATAGCAACATTGTATATTCTTGTGGTTGCATAAATCACCATTGGAAGTACTTTAAACTTTATTCACTGCTATAAATTTATAATAAAGCAAGATTAATATTTTTATAATTGCCTACTAGCAATTTTAATGTACTGATCATTTTGCCAAATGTATAAACACTTGTTTAAGTTAAGCTATTAACATTTAATTAAATATCACACTTGAGTCATGGGACAATAATTTATTTATTAGAATGTGAAAAAACTCTCTCGAGCAAAGTTAGTATGGCAGTGATTGTTGATGAGAATTACTAGTTGGCTACATACCCAAACATAGACCAAGGCAGTATTCATGTATTCCCACATTCCACCAGAGTGTAGGTGGACAGATGGCATGGAAAACTAGCAATACCATGATTTGAACTGGTGTAAACTTTTTTTTTTTAATTTTATTAATTTTATTGCAATCATTCCATACAAATCAATTTTTACAAAAAGTAGGATTGAGAGCAAATCGACCCCCACCCCTGAGAGAGACAGCAAGGCCAACGGAGTAAAACTTAAGGCTTGTAAACATACCTAAATTGATGAGTTTGATAAACCAATAGAGATGAATGGAGAAGAAAAAGAAATACAGAAATAATTGCTTCCTCTGTGCTTTAAGAGCTTATTCTAAAATATTACTGATTAGATCCTGCCATGTTATGAAAAAAATCTGTACAGATCCTCTAACTACTTGAGTATTTGATTTTATCCAATTTCAAATAGTATAAAACATCGGTTTCCCACTGACTTAAAAGAGGAGAGTTAGGATTCTTACAGTTTAGCAAAATAAGTCTGCATGCCAAAAGTGTAGTGAATGCACTCACAGTTTGTTTGTTCTTCACCACTTTAAACCCATCTGGAAGAACACCAAACACAACTTTTAGTGGATTAGGAGCGATTGTGACACCAAGGCTGTCTGAAAGGTAATTAAAAATTTTGGTCCAGAATGACGTTAATTTGGTGCAGGCCCAAAACATCTGACCCAGTGAGGCTGGGAATTAATTGCAGCGTTCACAGGTTAGATCCTGCCCTGGAAACATTTTGGAGAGTTTTAGGATTGACAGATGTGCTCGATATATAATGTTTAGTTGAATAATTGCATGTTTTGTGCATATGGAGCTTGAGTGAATTCTCTGCATTGCTATTTTCCACTCCTTTTCTGATATATTAATTGAGAGATCTTTTTCCCAGTGTCCTCGTGGATCTTCGAAAGGGTGGGACTGTAAAATAATTTTATATATTTTTGAAATGGTGTCTAAGTCCTTGAAATTGAGCAATATTTTTTCCAGCGTGGACGAGGGTGCAAGATGAGGAAAATCGGGCAGGTTCTGTTTAACAAAGTTCCTAATTTGAAGATAGTGACAAAAATGTGTAGCTGGAATGTTAAATTTAGATTTTACTTGTTCACATGGTGCAAAGACGTTGTCTATATAAAGATCTCTAAACAAGTTAATCCCAAATTTTTTCCAGATATTAAAAATTGCATATGTTTGCAAAGGTTGAAAGAGGTGGTTCTCATGCAGTGGTGCCACTGATAAAAGATTTGCCATCTTAATATGCTTTCTACATTGGTCCCATGTTCTGAGTGAGTGAAGCACAATTGGGTTATTAGTATACTGCCGATAACTTGCATTTATTGGGGCACAGAGCTGGGAATATAAAGAAGTACAGTAATCCCTCGCTATATCGCTTCGACTTTCGCGGCTTCACTCTATCGCTGGATTTTAAATGTGAGCACATCTAAATATATATCACGGATTTTTGCTGGTTCGCGCTTTCTGGACAATGGGTCTTTTAATTTAGGTTACATGCTTCCTCAGTTTGATTGCCCAGTTGATTTCATACAAGGGACGCTATTGGCGGATGGCTTAGAAGCTACCTAATCAGAGCATGTATTACATATTAACTAAAACTCCTCAATGCTATAAGATATGCTTCCCGCGTGGCTTGTTTTGTTTGTTCTCTCTGTCTCTCTCACTCTCTGCCTGACAGAGGGGGTGTGAGCAGAGGGGGCTGTTTACACAGTGGCTGTTTGCCTAGAAGATAGGACGCTCCTCTACAAAATGCCGCTTTATCGCAGTGCTTCTGTATACTTAAAAGCACGTATTGATTTTTGATTGTTTGCTTTTCTTAGCGAGCGCTCTCTCTGACATTATCTGCTCTTCACGGTGCTTCTTTGAAGATAAGATATGTTTGCATTCTTTTAATTGTGAGAAAGAACTGCCATCTCTGTCTTGTAATGAAGCACAGTTTAAACGTTTGACTAAAGGGTGTTATTTCATGTCTAGAGGGCTCTAATAATGTTAACAGTGTGGGAGAGTTTATAAGGGCTTAAAATATATAAAAATAACCATACAAACATATGGTTTCTACTTCGCAGATTTTCACCTATCGCATGTTTCTGGAAAGCAACCCCCGCGATCGAGGAGGGATTACTGTATTTAGAAGGTAGTAAACAGGTTTTCTATGCTCTAACTGCGAAAATATTCGATTTATAAATAAAGAATCCTACTTCGCGGAAATTCATTTATCGCGGCAGAGTCTGGAACGGATTAACCGCGATAAACGACGGTTGACTGTACTGCAGGATTTTAGTTTTATTGCGGACCAGGCCTGTGTATGTTCTTCTAGTTGTGTCGAGGTTTTTATAGCTTGTATGTTTGCTGCCCAGTAATAAAACAGGAAGTTAGCTAGAGCCACGCCACCTTCTGCCTTTTGTCTTTGTAGGGTCGCTCTTTGGATACGTGGATGTTTTGAGTTCCAAATAAATGAGGTTATTGTTGAATCTAATTGCTTAAAAAACGATTTATTGATGTATATTGGAATGTTTTTAAATAAGAAAAGGAGCTTAGGAAGAATATTCATCTGAACAGTGTTAATTCTTCCAGCTAGAGTGAGATGAAGGGTTGACCATCCATGCAAGTCTTGTTTAATTTTTTCCATGCAGACGGCGGAATTTTGTTGATAAAGAGCTTTATGTTTACCCCGAGGTATTTAAACTGATCTGCAATGATAAAAGGTAGGGTGTTTATTTTAATAGTATTTGCTTGAGTATTCCCTGGAAAGAGTACGCTTTTATTCAAATTAATTCAGAGACCAGAGATCTTTTGAAATTCTATAAGTGCAGTTAGGACGGCAGGCACAGAATTTTGTGGGTCTGATATATACAGTACCATATCATCTGCATAGAGAGATATTTTCTGTTCCAGTCCCTCTCTGATAATCTCCTTTATCTGATCAGCATTTCGACAGTGTATTTTGCAGTGGTTCAACGGTGATTGCAAACAGCAGCGGTGACAAGGGGTATCTGAAGTAGTCTGAACAAATGTTGATACAAACTGAAGCTGAACTGGTATACAGTAGTTTGATCCATGCACAAATGTTTGGGCA
Source organism: Polypterus senegalus (assembly GCF_016835505.1). Taxonomy (NCBI): domain Eukaryota; kingdom Metazoa; phylum Chordata; class Cladistia; order Polypteriformes; family Polypteridae; genus Polypterus; species Polypterus senegalus. The sequence continues at coordinate 95,556,788 of NC_053168.1, forward strand.
AAACCCAAATTTCTCTAATGTAGTAAAAAGGTATTTCCATTCAATCATGTCAAATGCTTTTTCTGCATCCAATGATAATAATATTTGTGGGGTGTTTGACTTAGTTGGTGAGTATATTACATTAAATAGGCGTCGAAGATTTGAAGATAATTGTCGACCCTTGCTAAATCCAGTTTGATCTTGTGATATTACTGAAGGGAGCACTTTCTCCATCCTTCTAGCTATGATTTTTGAGAGTATTTTAACATCATTACTCAAAAGTGAAATTGGTCTGAATGATGCACATTGTAATAAGTCCTTATTTTGTGTAGGAAAAACTGTGATTAATGATTAGCAAAATACTTGAGGAAGAGTTTGATTGTCTCTGGCTTCTGTAAATGTTGCTAATATGAGGGGAGCTAGCTGAGCAGAGAATTTCTTATAAAATTCTACAGGGTAGCCATTAGGGCCTGCTGCTTTCCCGTCTTGAAGTGACTTTATAGCATCTAGTAATTCTGATAATGCCAGAGGTTTATCGCGTTCCTCCGCACTAAAAGTGTCTATTTGTGGTATCTGTAATGTATCCAAAAAATGCATCCGATTGTGTGTTGTCTTCTTTAAACTCAGTAGAATATAAGGATTCATAGTAGTTTCTAAATGTCTGCATTATATTTCTGTGGTCAATGATTTTGTCTCCTTTCGTGTTGGTTATTACAGGGATTGCGTTGCGGACTTCTTGCTTGTGAATTTGTTGAGCTAAAAGCTTCTTAGCTTTCTCTCCGTGTTCATAGTAATGATGTCTGGATTTATAAATTAGTTGTTCAGTTTCTTTAGTTGTCAAGAGGTTGAGTTCTGAATGCAGAGCCTGCCTTTTCCTATGTAGAGCCTCGCTTGGAAGCCTGGCATGTTCTTCATCTATTCTAGTAATTTTGCTTTTTAGCTTTGATACTTTCTTGGTATCTAATTTATTTCTGTGGGAAAGATATGAGATAATCTGTCCTCTTAAGAAGGCCTTAAGAGTTTCCCAGAGTATTCCTGCATAAATCTCTGAGGATGTATTTGTCACTACTGATTTGTTTGGATATAAATTCTGTACAATTCTCATCTGCTAATAGAAGCGGGTTGAGACGCCATCTGCAAGGTGAGTGTGGGAGGCATAATGACTTTAGCTCCAAGATCAGAGGGGCATGGTCAGAAATAACAAGCATCGTATTTGCAAGAGTTAACACTAGAATTACCAGAGCCTAGGAAAAAACTCGTAAATCCGTCCCACCTTAAATCGCTTTTTAAAATCGCTACAGCTCTCCACTAGCGTCTTTTATCATCTAAATGTGCTGATAAAAATCAGGCTGCAAGTAGCTGGTTATTCCATCCCCCCACCGACTTAGAACGTGCACAAACTTCTCCCAGCTCATGCCTTGATTGATTTTCTGGGAGTGAAGTGGAGTTTTAGAGTGAAAATAATAGATTGTTGTTTGGAATACACGCATTTCATGTCTGTTCCGTTTCTACAGTAATCTGTGTAAACACATTGTTAAAACAGAAACATTTTTTATATTCTACTGGTAGATCACAAAATGTAGGCATAAACTATATAATGTATGAAGCCAGAAGTCCAAATATCAAAGAAATATTTTCACAGAAGGTACAAATTTAACACAACAATTGCGCTTTTATTCAGAAATATAACTGAAGAAACAAAAAGCCTCCTTAACATGCGACATTGACACATGTTTATTATGACTGCCTCCATAGCGCAATAGAATCAGCTCCCTCCTGGGAATCAAAAGGTCGCGAGCTCGATCCTGCACCATTCCGTTTTGAGAAGTAAACTGCTCTTAGTCTTACTATTTTAGAATAAAAACATACATTTGATTTCAGTCTGTAACAGCCGGTGTAATTTATGATACTTGTAAAGGTTAGCTTTGGTTTTTTTAATTCACTTTTCATTCTCTCAGTCGCGTTCAGGATTCTTCCCAAAGCCCCCACCCCCCGCACTTCCCATCTGATACTGCTGTTTTCACATAGACACGAGGTAACAGAGGTAAACTTAGCTCCCTTCTACATTGGAGCAAGAATGCACATACAATTGCTTGCATACTAAAGTGTCAGCAGGCGCTTTTCGTGGCATTAAACACATTTTTGAGCATGCCCTCTTGACACTACTTGTGACTTTAGGCTTTAGGAAGTAAGTAAATAAATAAAGGTAAATCGTGTCATAAAATAATTTCTTCAAAACGTCGAATGTTATTTATTTGGCACATTTGGAAGTGAGACAGCTTTAACCTTAATTTCCTAATTCCCCAAGAGTTATTGCCATGCAGCCTATTGTTACATTGGTAGTTATAATTATAAAGATTAAATGGATAGATTAGATATAGATATAGCCTGCTCTCTTTCTCTCCCCTGTAACCCCCTGCTTCCCATTTTGCCTCCCCACATGAGGCGGGACCCCACTTTACACAGTCCTGGTTCTCTGACATACCCAGAGACAGAGCATGTCCAAAGTAAAACAAGCCCCCACGCAGCGGCGTTTTGTGGAAGACAAATGTTCTCTTCGTTCCCTTGTACTAATTCATGTCTGAGAAGTAAGCTTTACAAAACCAAGTAATAGCATGCTTTGTTTTAGCAAACAAAAATATTTGTGCAAAGGACTCAAGGTCTGAGCATTCCACATGAGTCTGCCTTATCACGTTTTCCCTTAGCTTACATCTGAACGCCATAACAAAAGGGGCCAAGAAATCAAGTTGCATAAGGGACATTGAAGGGGCTCAAGGATTGTGTATAATAAAGTGTTGACTGTTACATTTTATAATGATATTAAATTACGCATTCTAGGGGTATAAAACTGGACCCCACCCAACAGACGGGGTTCAGAAGAGCCCTGACGCTGTCATGTATATTTGATTGTCTGCTTTTCTGAAACTCTTGTCACCGTGACTCTGAAAAATAAAGCTGCTTTATAACCACACCTGCTGTCGGGTCTGAGATTTCGTCCACAGTTTTAGGATTAAAAAAAAAAATAGAGATATCTATTGCCAGTATAGTCTAAATACTATATGCCTAAAATATAATCATTAACAAACTATGAACTTAAAATATATATATAATCCTCAGCAATCTTAATGTATTAAGATAATAAACCCGGGGAATGGTGTTAGAAAGTGGTCCAGAATAAGCATAATAAGTCTTAATGCAATAATAAAAATAATAATAAACCAAGGGTATGATGTTAAACAGTCTCCTTTAGGGTACAGAAAAAATAAATAAATAAGATTAAAAAAAAATAATTAAAAAAAAACAATTAAGTACTAACATCTACAACTGTAATTAAAACATAAACAGATAGCGTCCGAGTAATAAAGAGGATATATAATGATAAAAACCCGTATCTTAACAAATAGATCAGACAGTAGGTTATCCTTGCCATGTCATGACAGGCTACGACTCACTATGGTGTTTCAGAATAGTGTCGGGATCAGCTTTCTTAATTCCTTTTCTGCTTCTTACTTGCTGGCGAAGACATAAAATTAACCGTGCAATTCCACTTTCAGTTTGGGAGGATACAAGAGGCTGTGTTTGACATTGGCTTGCCGTAACCGCTGTTTGATGTTATAGAGGGCTGCATGTTTAATAGCTGTTGCTGGAGAGAAATCAGGGATAATACGAATGTGGTTATTTTCATATACAGTGGAACCTCGGTTCACGAACGTCTCGGTACATGTACAACTCGGTTTAAAAAGTTTCAAAAAGTTTGTGAAACATTTACCTCGGTTCACGACCACACACTCGGTATACGAACAAGCCAGTTTCCCTTTCAGTTTGTGCGTGATGATGATTTCCGCATGTGTGGCATTGTTCTCGGTCAGACGTGCAGGCTTGTACGTGCGTGAATACTTTTGCTGTGAACTCTTTGTGCTCTATTTCATTTCCCTTCCGGTTCATATGCGCCAATTACTGTATTTAAGCACGTGCTGAGACACTCCCTGTTCATTGTTCTCAGTCAGACGTGCATGCTTTATCTGTGATCTCTTTGTGCTCTACAGTATTTCGTGTGCTTCTGCAGTTAACCATGGCTTCTAAGCAAGTGAAGAGTGGCGAGAAGAAAGTTTTGCAGAAAACTGAATTCGAAGTAAACAAAGAAATTATTGAAAAGTATGAGCGTGGCATTCGTGTTAATGATCTTGTTGCCGAGTACATGAAGTCAAAACCTACGACTTCGACTATTCTAAAGCAGAAAGAATCTATTAAAGCAGCTGATACTACAAAAGGAGTTACAGCATTAACCAGGCAGAGGCCTCAAGTGCTGGAAGAGGTGGAAAAACTATTTACCAGTTTACTCATTTATCAATTTGAGAACCCTCGTGATTTCAAGCAGCACAATGTAAACAAAGCCAGACTGCCAGTGATGTGGAGGGCAAACACGAAGGGTTGGATCACAAGGACTTTGTTTTTGGAATGGCTGCATGAGGCTTTCGCTCCCACCAGCTAAACAGCTAAAAACACGAGAAACCCAAGAAATCACACGCGAGAAAACACCTGAAGGAAAACATCCCTCCATCGCGGAGCCAGACTCTCCCTCAAAACTGTAACCTCCTTTCCACCCAGTTCCTCCGCACTTCATGCCAGAACTCGACTCGTGCAAGGTTAGTTTTCTTGGTGGTTAATGGTTAGTTTTTGTATTACAGATTTTTCAAATGTTCATTTTGCGGTTCGTAGCATGAATTGTTGCGGTGTTACTTTTTTCAAATGTTCATTTTTTCCCTGTGCTTAAAACTCATTAAAAAAAGTGTTTACAGCAAGCGGTTCGTAGCGTGATTTGTTGCAATGTTACTTTTCTTGGTGGTTTATTAAATTACAGATTTTTCAAATGTTCCTTTTTTTCCCTGTGCTTAAAACTCATTAAAAAAGTGTTTATACAGCGATTGGCTTGCAAGGCTATAGAGCAAACTCCTGTAATGTTACTTTCTTGGTTGCTTGTGGTTAGTTTTTAAATAAAGTTCGGATTTGTTCAAATGTTCCTCTACCCCGTGCTTAAAACTCAATAAACGAAAGTGTTTAAAGAGCGAACGGCTTGCAAGGCTATAGCGCGAACTGCTGCAATGTTACAGAGAGAGAGAGAGAGAGAGAGCGCGGGCTTGCGTGCTGCTGGGAGAGAGAGAGAGAGAGAGAGGGCTCGTGTGCTGCTGAGAGAGAGAGAGGGTGCATGCTGCTAAGAAAGAGAGAGAGGGCGCCTGCTGCTGAGAGAGAGCGAGCCTGCTCATGCAGCTGAGCAGGGAGCCTGGGTGTTTGTCTCAGTGTTATTCAATGTTTTTACATTAGTTTACCATTACACTGTGCATTCTATGGTGTAATTAACTATATTTGTGCTTAAAAATCTTTAAAAAATATATTTACATACAGTTCGTACGGTCTGGAATGGATTAATTGTATTTACATACAATCCTATGGGGGGAAATTGCTTCGGTTCACGACCAAATCGGTTTACAACCAGAGGTTTGGAACGAATTATGGTCGTGAACCGAGGTTCCACTGTATAATCTCCTGCTTGTGTCTGAGGAGTGCCATCACCTCTAGCTTAAATAATAATCTCTCGAAGCGAATAATAAAAGATCTAGGTCTAAAAGATCCGCGTACGCGATAAGCCGCTGCTATCTCAGAATCTGCTTTAAAGTCCTCTCCAATTATTTTAGAAAATAGTTCAGCTGCGAATTTCACTGGGTTTGGACTTTCTCGATTCTCAGGTAGACCTTTGATTCTAATATTATTCCTTCTGCGTCCATCTTCCAAAGCAGCAGTGTGGTATTATGGGTCCACAGCTCACTGAGTAAAGGCTATTTAAATAAATACAGTAATCCCTCGCTATATCGCGCTTCGACTTTCGCGGCTTCACTGTATTGCGGATTTTAAATGTAAGCATATCTAAATATATATCACGGATTTTTCGCTGGTTCGCGGATTTCTGCAGACAATGGGTCTTTCAATTTATGGTACATGCTTCCTCAGTTTGTTTATCTAGTTGATTTCATACAAGGGACGCTATTGGCGGATGGCTTAGAAGCAACCCAATCAGAGCATGTATTACATATTAATTAAAACTCCTAAATGATATGATATGTTTCCCGCGCGGTGCTTCATTGTTTGCTTTTCTTGGTCTCTCACCCTCTCTGACATTCTCTGCGCCTGACGGAGGGGGTGTGAGCAGAGGGGTTGTTTGCAAAGAGGCTGTTTGCCTAGAGGATACGGACGCTCCTCTACAAAATGCCACTTTATCGGTGCTTCGGCATACTTAAAAGCACGTATTGATTTTTTGATTGATTGCTTGCTTTTATCTCGCTCTCTCTCTCTCTGACATTCTCTGCTCCTGACGGCGCTCCTTTGAAGAGATGATATGTTTGCATATCTCTGCAGGAAGCAGAGAAGAGGAGAGCGCAAGTTGGTGAGTTGGTGAAGCAGGAAGCGGGCGAGCGCTCGCAGGCAGCTGCAGGCAGCTGAAGGCAGCCTGGGTGTATGGCCAACACCCGGGAGAAGTAGTGGTTATGGTCACTCCCGCAGAGTTTATTTTGCAGGGCGGGAGTGACCGGAAAGCGCAGGACTCTAGGCAGAACGTAGCGGGAGTCGAGACTTGGTGTTCCCCGTGTGAGAGCCTTGGTCGCAGTGGAATTCCCAAGTTGCTGTCCGGAGGAGCCGACCGGAGCCAAGGATCGGTAAGGCAACTGACAGCAGAGGCAGGCACAAAGGTCAGCCGTAAACAGAGAGTATCTCCCTTGTTGCGGGGCCCAGATGGGTGAAGTAGGAGAGACACTAGTTTAAAAAGAAGGCACCGGGCTTGTTTATAGACTGTTTCCTGTTGAATGTTTTAACCTTGTTTTAAAGGCTTTTTTTTGTGTATTGTTTTTACCTACACATGTTTTTATGGATAATTAATGTGGTGTTATGGGTCCACAGCTCGCTGACTAAAGGCCATTTAAATAAATAATTACCGCGCTCGCAGTTTTGTGAGGGGGCGTAGTGGTTGTAGCAAGGCGCGGGGCGATCTGTGGTGTGGGCGTTTCTCACCAAGTGCACAGGTGAGGAACTGCCCACATCCGTGATTGTTCCCGTGGCTAATGTGCTGCAGCTGCTATGGCCCCTTGCAGTATAAAAAGATGTGCGAGTCGGTTGGGAGGGAATGAAAAACAGAAAAAAAACGAACAGAGTAGAACAAGAAAAAAGAGAAGTAAACGGAGGTTGGAGCAGGAAGCAGTGAGGAGGAGAGCGCAAGTCAGTGAAGCAGGAAGAGGGCGAGTGCTCGCAGGCAGCTGAAGGCAGCCTGGGTGTTTGGCCAACACCCGGAAGAAGTAGTGGTTGTGGTCGCTCCCGCAGAGTTTATTTTGTAGGGCAGGAGTGACCGGAAGGTGCAGGACTCTAGGCAGAAGGTAGCGGGAGTCGGGACTTGGGACGTGGTGTTTCCTGTGTGAGAGCCTTGGTCGCAGTGGAATTGTTGAGTTGCTGTCCAGAGGAGCTGACCAGGGCCAAGGATCGGTAAGGCAACTGACAGCAGAGGCAGGCACAAAGGTCAGCCGCAGAGAGAGAGTGTCTCCCTTGTTGCGGGGCCCAGATGGGTGAAGCAGGAGAGACGCTAGTTTAAAAAGAAGGCACCGGGCTTGTTTATAGACTGTTTCCTGTTGGATGTTTTAACCTCGATTTTAAAGGAATGATTTTCTATTGTTTATTTTAACCTCCACGATTTCTTTCATGGATTATTTATTTAATGATTCTTTTTGAAGCACTACACTATTTATTATGGACACTGTTTTGTTTTGATTGTTTCTTTTAATAAAAGCACTTTTTCACTTTATACCATCCCCTTGCTATGTTGTTGCCTCCACTGACTAGCTCACTCGGTGACATTATTGATGGTGTTGGGTTCAAGGGCTTCCAAGCAGTAGATGGGAGTATGGAGCTAGAACCCGCATCGTCACAAGCAGGTCTGTCTCCGAGTTTTTTGCATTCGGAGCTGGCAGTTGTTGCTTTTTCTTCAGCACTGGCAGCTAGATTTTCGGCTGATTCAATCCGAGTCATGAATGTCTCCTTAACATCCTCCAGTTGATCAGCAAGTGTGCTCAGTTTAGACGAGGTTTCCTGAATGTGCTCTTCAATTTTACCCACCATATCTTTAAAGACTGCCTCAAAGCGAATACATATGCGTTCCTCCAAGTCTTTATTATCCTGCTGCCGCATCTGTCGCAGCTCTTGTTGCAGCTCCTGTCGCTGCTTCTCATTTGCTTTTTCACTTGCCTTCTCGCTTTTCTTTATATCTTTGTTTATCTCTTGCTTGAGCTCTGCGATCATCACTTTCAGTTCAGACAGATCATTTCTGCTTTTGTGCACCGTAGGTGAGGCTATGGGCTCTATTGCAGCTGGTGTTCTCGGCTCGAGTGAATTAGTTGAGAGCACGGACTACAAGGCTTTTTCCAGTTTCAGATGATCTTCTCCAATCAGCGAGCTATTGTGACCTGCGTCAATCGCACTTCTATATTTGCTCCCCATTTCGCTCTCAGCTGGAGACGATGTAGCGGACCATGGTCCCGAGGAGTCTGGGCTTTCGCCCATCTGATCCAGGTCAGTCTCTGAAAGCCCATATCTTGAGCTTGAACTTGCCGATCTGAGCTTGTATGTAGCTTTAGTTTTCATTTCTTTCTGAACCACTTTCTTGTTGGCCATGTTTATATATGCTTGCATATACTGTATTAGTGCCCCTCAGGTTGGAAAAATACAGGATATCTCAGGATAATAAGAAGATAATATAAAAAATAACGCCGCTACTAGCAGAGCTCCGCTTCAGACGTCCATCTCTCGCAACGGACGAGACCAGTCTCCCGAACTGGTGTAAACTTTACTCAGATAGCAATTTACTAAAATGTAGTACTGATGCACTTAAGTGTGGTAAGCATTTTTCATGAAAAGGTGTGTGTTCTTCATCATTCTAGAATATATTGATATTTGATCTTCATGTCAACAAAAGCAGATAAAAAGATGATCTAATTCAACAATCAATAATGAAAATTATTGCTTTAAAACCATTTATTCAATTAAAAAAAACAGAAATGTTGCTGAATGTGTTGGACAAAATAAATACATTCCTTGCTCCAATAACAGGTGTTGTCCTTGTGATAGAAATAATTTCTTGCTGGCATTTATTTTACTTAAGCCTCCAATGTCGGTCTCAATAATATTTTGAACACAACTCTTTACAGAACTTCTGGGCTTGAAGCTGGATTTCACATTGGTTAATCAGCATGAGACAAAGGCTAGAGATAAAAGATGAACGTTCCACGTGGGGTGACGTCATCAGTAAAACCCTTCAGACCTTTCCTGGGAACTTCACTTTTTCTATACAGATTCTGATATGGTTAGTAAACTTACAAAATTCAAAAATAATACTAAATTTGTGGGGAATAGCACATAATGAGGAGGAAGATCTGGGAAATCTTCAGAACTGGCTGAACAGATGGAAAATATAGTTTAATGTAGAAATGTGTGAAGCTCTACACATGTGGAAAAGGAATGTTAATTATAAAAACAATAAAAGCACACCCTACATTATAGAAAGCAACCTCTCAAAAGGGTCTGAAGTTTTTTCTTGATTGTATTATTCTTATCATCTATTCAAAAGGTACAGAGGCAATTAACAAGACAAAGTGTTTTATTGTATAAATAAGGAGACATTAAAATCAGACTGTATAATGAACAAGTGAGACTCCTTTAGGAGTACTATGCACAGTTCAAGTCACCAAAAAGATACATCAACACTTGAGGATGTTCAAAGGACTGCAGTTAAGAGCATCTCAGGATTAAAGAGAAGGACCAATGTCTCACAGACTTGCAAAAATTAATCTCTTTATACTTGGGCAGAGAAGGCAGCGTGGGGACCTAATCCATCTTCTGTTCCAGCAGAATTCCTTCAGTTAAGTACTATATCACAAATTCATGGACATTAGTGTAAATTAGTAATGTCACAAGAACCAGCACCATGTCAATACCAAAGTTCAGAAAACATAGTGTACTTTCTTTTTTACCGTATCGGTAGTACTAAGTTGGAGTTGCACTCATGGGTGAATGCAAGTAGACAGATTACTTCAGAAGGCACAATAATATGTGACAAAAACAGGAGTTAAAAAATGTCTCACAGAGGTGATGATACAGCACCACATTAACACGTGTTGAAAATAAAAACAGCAGGGGTCATGTCTGGAAATGGTTTGTATTTGAGGCAGGAGAATTTTAGCATCTGAATGTGGGAAGCATGCTTATTAATAGAAAAAAGCCAACACACATATAGGCTTCAGTTTCAATGTACTGTCATAGCAGTAGAATGTACTGTCATGAATTTGTAAGAGGAGATGAAATGTTAGATTGATGATGTTAGATTGATCACTTTTTAGTACCTTTACTACACAGTTCCAGTAAAAGAATGGAAACTTCTCATTCATTCTCTGATTTTATCAAGCATATCTACAGGTGTCCAATTAAGCATCCATCTATTTTATAATTGGTTTACACAGTTCAGGGTTGCAGGGTAAATCTCACATGCTACACATATAGGATTGTGCACAAAGATAGCACTAACAACAGTTGTAGCAAGTAAAAACTGAGGCAAGATTCAAACGAAATGGGTAGTTGGCTTGTCTGTAGCACCAACAAAATTATCTGCTCCCTTTGTTAACAACAAAATATAACTGATTTAGTGCTTTGAACCACCAAGCAATGTGATCATGACAATTAAGCAAGATGGACAAAATGGCACACATCACTGCTAAATACTGTGAGGTTTCTAAACTATTTTGGAACCCCTCCCACTCCCAACCGGAAGACACACTGAAGTGTGTCCTGAAGCGTGATTGCCACATCTGTGGGAGACTGCTTGTCCATTGCTGGGGCAACTGCAGGCTCACAGTGCAGCATTAGGGCACAGTGGAAGCAGTGCCTGTCGTCTAAGGAACATTTCAAGCTGAATAAAGCTGGTTTTGCTAAAGTACTGAGACTCAGCCTTGTGTTTTGTGGTGCAAGAGGGTGACTCACGTGTCACAATACAAATATGCAAATGCTAAATTTGTGTCATTTATTTTTCTTCTGAAGCAAAATTAATAAAGCTTTAGTGTAACCAATTATATGTGATGTATGTAGTGAAAGAATACTGTACATGTCACATATTTTATAGTAAGTTAATGCAGTCTAGGTGGCACAGTGGTAGTACTGCTGCCTCGCAGTAAGGAGAGCTAAGTTCGCTTCCTGGGTCCTCCCTGCGTGGAGTTTGCATGTGTCTGCGTGGGTTTTCGCCGGGTACTCCGGTTTCCTCCCACAGTCCAAAGACATGCAGGTTAGGTGCATTGGTGATCATTAGTGTGTGCTTGGTGTGTGGGTGTGTGTGTTCTGCGGTGGGCTGGCGCCCTGCCCGGGGTTTGTTCCTGCTTTGCACCCTGTGCTGGGTGGGATTGGCTCCAGCAGACCCCTGTGACCCTGTGTTAGGATAAAGCGGGTTGGACAATGACTGACTGACTGACTGACTAATGTAGTCTACTAGTAACACTGCAGGTCCAGTTAATATTCTAATTCTTGATTAACAAAGTCTTATCAGAGTCAATTACATGAAAGCTTGCACTTTGAGGCTGTATCTTATAGTATGCTGCTAATTCTGCTAAGCTGTCATGGCACACCAGGCCTCTTAAGAAAGCATATTTAACAGGGATGCAGGCATCTAGCTGCACAAACTCCCAAGTTTGCACTACAAACTAAGTGACTGAACTCAAGTATGTATCAGGATCTGCATGGACTTTATCTGATAACCTGTTAACAAAGGTGTAAATCAGAGGTGACCTGACATATCTCCAGATACTCCTCTAAAGACCTCTTGAGCTAGAAGGTTTGGAATGAACTTAAACAAGGACAAAGAACTATAATTCAAGGGATGACAACTAAAATGGACAGTTATTAAAAGACACTGATTTTGTATCTGGTGTTGACTTTAATCCAGTCAGAAAAAGGTTCAACCTTCTCTGTGCCATCCTGAAGAATTTCTCTCTCTCTGTCTGGGATACTCACTAGACACTCACTGAACTCCCATGAGGATTCTCTTGGGGCACCCTCTATGGGATGGGGAAATCTGTTAAATGGCCCTATGAAAAATAAAAAGTTATGAGCCACTCATTTGAAGAGATGAACCCAACAATGTGACTGTGTTGGTCAGCCCCATGCTACCGGGTCCTTCTGGGAGCCTCTTGAACCTGCTACTGCTGATAATGTACCTGAAGAATGAGCCAGTGGATGAGGATACTCACACAAACCAAAATAATCAAAATTGAAAGAGTGTTCAATAAGTACAGTGTTACAGCAGTCAATAAATAAATAATCCATAAAAATAAGGTGAAGGTGAAGGTTAAAAACAAATTAATTCATTAAAATCAGAGGTTAAAACCTGAGACAATCCACAAAACTTTGAGCGCCAAAAACTGCCCTTTTAAACCTGGCACCTCCTCCCCTTATCCCATTTGGAACTCACAGGAGGAGTAGATGTTGACCAACAGGTACAGTCAATCTTCATAATCTGTCACTTTGTTTCCTTGCATTGGCATCTGTGGGACAACCTGTCAAGCCATACATACCTCTCCCACTGCTCACAGCTGGCTCTTGTGGTAGATGCCACCAATCACTCAGTAGGAGTGCCCTTTCTTCGGCTTCAGGCTCCTGCAGCCATGAACCTGACTCCTAACTTCTGTCCTCCATGGCCATCGGAGACATTACTTTTATTCTATGTTAATTAGTGTTCTCTGATTTTAATTCTTACTTTGTCTTTTACATTACATTATTTGTATTATTATAACATGGAAAAACATTTCTGCCTTAGGTATGTGTTCAGCATTTGTTGTCTTGCATTTCCTTTCATCCTACACTTACCCAGATCTTTGTAGACACGGAATACGCATGAAATGCATGTATTCCAAATAACAATATACTGTATTACTTTCCCTATACAACTCCAGGAACCTAACAAACAGATAAGGAGCCTTGGCTTGAGCTGGGAGTTAAGCCGAGTTTGGCCGAGTTAAGCTCCGTCAAGGGAAGGATGGGACAGCAGACTGCTTGCTGCTTGTGCTGATCGACACATTTACAAAACAAAAGACACTGATGAAGAGGTACGAAGAAATTTAAGGTGGTATCACATTGGTATCAAATACAAAAACTCTGATATTGTGATGTACCTAGTGTAAATAATGGGCAAGTAAGACGTGTCAGGAAGCACATCTTTGCACAAACAGATTTTTGAATCTAAAACAAACTATAAAGGGTCATACAGTTTTAGTGGAAACCTTGCTAACCTTTAAAACTTAGCTAAACAAAATAGTTTGATGGACTAAATGTACTGAATATCCTTATATTCAGCTAAGAAGTCTGAAAGCTTTCTTGTCTGTACTGCCTTCTTCAAGTTCCCTCTCAACATTTCTATGAGGTAATTATCTAGGCTTGGACTATGCCATTTCATAATTCTCTATTTCTTCTTTCTTATACAATCTTATGTTGATGTTCTTAAAGTTTCTTGGTCGCTGTCTTGTTGAAAGTTCAATTTCTCCTTACTTAGAATTCATATTTGACTCTTTGATGGCAAGCTGGCAGTAAAATAGCCCCACATTGTTATGCTTTCATCCCCAGTTTTTACAGATGATGTGGGAATGTTTTGGTGAAAAGAAGTTCCTTATTTCCTCCAAACAAGAGCAAAGAACTGTACCTATGTCTCATTGTTTCAGAACACAATGTTTTTCACCTTGGTGTTGCCTGGCGGACTTCAATCATGTATAATAATTTTTGAGAGCAAAGGGTTCTACCCTCCAGACTTTACATGTAGGACAAAGTGGTGCAGTGTCTTTGGGTAGTTGGCCTAATCTCTTGATGTTAATGTGGAGTTCTTTGAGGTCCTCTATACCATCTTCTGGTCAGCACTTTTACATTTTCTTCACTTGTGGGTGATCTTCAGTCAATACGTTTAAACTCCTTACCATACACCTAGTCATTAATGATCATTCTTGTGAGGGGATCAGAGAAATCTTGATCTTAATATGAATCAGTTATACCGCAGTTTCGGAAACCAAACAACACTACACCTTTCTGATATTTGTATAAAGCAGAGGCCTCCAAATTATCTGTAATAATGTTCTAAATATTTGCATCTACTTGGGTGCACCTGATTCTAATTTTAGGTATTTGATTAGGTGATAAAGGTAGTCGTTTACTGACCAAGAACAGTGCTTTTCTGTTAATTTAAACAGTAAAAATTAATTAAAAACCTGATTCTGAATGTTATTTGTTAAAATTAGATCAACTTTATCCATTTGTATTGTAATGGTGATACAATATATTTTCCTTTGTCCTGAAAAAGGACAAACATTATGTGATATAAACTTTTCACACCACTGTATATGTGGAGATTTTTTTTAGATATTTCAAGTTTCATTCTGTACTTGAAATATTTACGTTTGAAAGCCATCTTTTATTCTGAAATTTCTGATATGTTTTGTCAAGATCTTACAATTTTCAATACTAAACGGGTCTCGAAATGCTTGCTAAAATACAGCACCAAAGTTTCCAGGTAGGTAAAACAGCGGGAATAAACAAAGCATGCAAATTTTTTTGAAGGAAAAATGGAAAAAGACATACTGTAAGAAAGGAACAGTAAAATGCTTAAAAATGTTATTTCTCCCCAATGTGCATAAGTATTTACCTGGATTGTATGAATATGAGTCTTACCAGGATGACATAGGCAGAAACAAAACAGAAAGAAATGGACATTACATGTGTCAATAAAATAACTGTACAATGAAATGCTAATACAATCATTTTTTCTCCATGTATCCTAGTGTCTAGAATACAAGCATCAATGAAAGATTTCAGCTTAATAAGCAATAGTTTGTTTCCTTTAATGAAGCCAAATGAAAACATCACAAAACAAACTTCACCTTCAATACAGCCAAACATGTTTTGAAGTAAAACGGAAAGGCTAATGACATTTAATTATTTAGTTTAGTTTAAGGAGGAAAATTAATTTGATGCATTTGTGAACAATTCTTTACATAGAATTGTTGTGGACTTCCCCATTACACCAAAAATAATTGCGGAATCAGAGAAAAAGATAAGGCGGTAACAGAAAGGACACGTAAAAAGAGACCTACATTTTGTAATTAGTACATTGTACTTAAAAATAAAACAAAACTATAGCATTTTCAATTACATTTTAGGACATTGAATACTGAAATTTAAGATTCTAACATCCACTTAATCCAATGTAGGATAAATGGAGACTATAGCTTATCCCAGCAGTACAGGATTCAAGATCAGAACCAAGTCCTTGGGCCACCAGTACCATTATATATATCACAAGACTCACACATACCCACACTCATAAGGGGAAGATTTATCTAACACTAACTTTTTTGAGATGTGGTAGAAAAAAGTAACCAGAAAAAAAAAATCCAAGAACACACCATAATGGTATATATCCAAATAAACACAAAGCACAAGGCTCAAATCTAGGATGTTGAATCAGAAAGCCATAGTGCTAAACACAGTAATAGAAAATCCAAACCCAATTTTATAGAAAGTGAAAAATATAAGGGCACTCACTCACACAAAAGATCATAGATACATAAGTACATACCTTAATAACAAAAAGACTGCATGATACAATATAATTCTTTCCGGGCATGCCATTGTAACCAAGAACAAAGAGGGCCAAAAATGTAAAACTTTATTAAAAAAAATAATACAAAGTGAGCATCACATTTAACAGCTTGTCCTTGGATCATTGAAGGAACCAAATTAATCCATAAAGAGGGCACATAAAGTCCATGCAGATGATAATCCAAAAGGGAATAAAATTAAACCCTAAAACAAGAAGATTGTGCAGCTGCTTTAAAATATTGATTCCGCCTGGAAAATCTGAATTAAGCAGCAGAGTCATTATAAATCTAGAGGGATTTACTTATTCACTTTTACATGTATGCATTCACTTTTCAATAAACACTTATTTTAATGCAACATTAAATAGAATTCAACTTAATTTTAGAGTATCAATCTACTGTCTAGTATTTTAGATGTTTTTAACTTACATTATATTTAATGTAAAAAGTACAAATTAACTAAACTCTTTACAAATAAAAAAAAATATTCTGGGATTTTACTTTAGTAAATATATTATCTCTTATTTTATCTGATTTTTGCCTTGAACAAAAATACTACTCAATGCATTTTGCTATACATGTGTGAGTAAAGTTTATATTAAAATATTCTAAACAGGCAATACGCTGAATATTAAAAAAATCATGGTAATCACTGTTACAGTCTTTATTGCTGTGTTTATGTACCTTAGTAAAATTTTAAACAGTATCGTGTGTCTTTGCTTTCTAATATATTCTATTTATTTGTGTAAATATGTTTTTATTTATGTATTCTGTTTAGTTGTCTTTAATGTGATGTACTGGTTTAATTCTTCTGTCAAATAAAAATCATTTCTCGAAAAACAAACTTGAAATGAATTTACCTGATAACTGACAACTTTATTTAAATGAAAATAAATTAATGGCTTTAAAGTAAACATGGTTATACAGGTGAGGCACAAAATCATAAGTAGCGAACAACATTACTATAATTGTATTTGATAATGCTGCAGATCTGACTTTGGTATCCAAGATGTTTCTTATGCAGACTAAATTACAGATTAAGTTTTGTTTAAGAGGTGGGAAGACTACATGCAGACACAAATGCATGGTAGGAGACAGACATAAACAATACTAAAAAGCCCATAAAGATTTATATAAAATCAACGTTATTAAATCTTAACTCTGTATTTTTTTATTTCAGATCAAAGAACAGCCAACCAAATTTCCCTTCCAACTTTACAGAAACTTCTACAGTCACAAATTTTACATACTTTGTAAGACAATGTGTAAAGCAGTTTAATGAAATACAAGTATTAAGTCCAGCATTTAACATAGTCTCACATATTGCAACAGTAAACCATATCTCAGATATTTTAGAAAGGAAGCCGATTATGTTATGTATTATTTTGGTATTGTAAAAAGCAGATAATTTAGGAAAACAGACACCCCAGGCACCTCTGAATATAGCAGTCACTTTAATCTCATTTGTTTATTATTATTACTGCAATTATACTGTAATTATTTTACTTGTTCTCCTTTGTGCACTGAAGAGTCACCTGTCTAACTTTTCAGCACTGAACAGGCAAGCGATGTAAACTTATCTTATTTACAGTGGCAGGCCTACTGAGATTTGTAGCTAAGACTTTGTTTACTAGCACTTATAATGCCACATTGATTCTATATTTTACTTCTTCACATACTAAACAAAAATGTATTTAGAGTTTTGCCTTTGTGAAAAAGTATTTACCCTCTTCTTGATTTCCTCTAATATTTCAGGTTTTTGACAATGGATGTTTTCATGTCTAAAACCAAAATCTAACTTTACATAAATAAAGTAGTAATAGTAACAGTAGTAGTAATAAAACAGAAGATATCTAAGAGAACACATTTTTGTTTTTTACCAAATAAACAAAGTTATTCCACAACAACTGGTACTGTATGAAAATGTAAATGCCCCATAACAATTAATTTATTGTGTTACCTTTAGCTGCAATGACTGCAATCAAATATTTCCTATAATTTAATGTCAATTTTTGACATCATTATGGCGGAGTAATAGAGCACTCGTCCTTGAAGCACTGCATTAATTCATAAACTCTGCTAGGTTTACTATGCCATTGCGGCACTTCTTGTGTGATTTTGGGCTATACAAAAGTAAATTGTATTGTAAATTGTACTGTATATAGTCTGGGATTCTACAGTACTATACCATTCAAAAACTTTAATTTTGCTTATTTTTAATGTTTCTGATGTGGATTTACTTTTGTGTTCTGGACAATTGTTTTGCTGCATGAAGTAACTATACTTCGGCACTGTTTGGATCAAGATTCATGATTGATTCAGTTATGGCAACTCATCTACCTCTTTTGGCAGCAAAGCATCACAATCATAATATCACAATAAAGTCTTGACTGTTGATATGATATTCTTATTATGAAATGCTGTGTTTGCTTAATTCTAGACATAATAGCACTAATACTAAGCAAAAAGTTATGCTTTTGTGTCATCTGCTAATAGAACATGCTCCTTCTTATAAATAATGGACACTAATCTCTTATGAAACCTTTCCGACTCGTTGAATGATTTAGTGCTATGTTGTTTGACAGGCCAGTCCCTCCTGTTCTTAGCATTTTCCATTTAGAGATTACGATTTTGAATGGAGTTTGCTGTAATCCCAGAGCCTCCAAGAAATACCTCAGTAGCCATTTCCTTAGTGAAAGTTATCAGCAACATTTTTGTGATCTTTTCAGGAACTTCCTTTGATCGTGGTATCAGATGCTTGTTAAATATTTGTGTAGGCAACTTGACTCTGATGGTAAGTGTCAGACCGAGTGTGGTTTATATCAAGCAGGCCTTACTGTAATCAATAATAGCTTTGTTTATTGAGCGGACTCTAAATATTCCTTTAATTTGGGTAATTCAAAAAAGGGGCATTTATTTTTTCATCCAGTGCCAGTTGCTGCTGGAGGCCTTACTTCATTAGTTATTTGAAATAAGTTAAAAAAAAAAACATGTGCTATTTGTTCATTTAAACACCCTTTATCTTGTA
The DNA here is from genome assembly GCF_016835505.1 of Polypterus senegalus. Lineage (NCBI taxonomy): Eukaryota > Metazoa > Chordata > Cladistia > Polypteriformes > Polypteridae > Polypterus > Polypterus senegalus. The sequence goes on from NC_053168.1 coordinate 95,575,505, forward strand.
ATAGACTAGGGGGCTTTGGTCCCTGCTCGCTTCGCTCGCCATGTGTATGTGTATCGTGTTAACGTTTTTGAATTCTTTATGACGTTCTACTTTGTCTTCTACTCTTTGTCTTTTTCTGGCCCCGGGCGTGGTTAAATCCCTTGGCACAAAGTCACGTCTCGCAGAACACGAAAGTGTCTTTCTGAGAACATCATTTCTCGTCTCTCTGAACAGGTCTCCTCTCGTCGCAATTTTTTTTTATAAAATAGAGAGAGTTTAGTTAAAGACCTGGAAATATTCAGTGCCCAAAATGAGCAATAATTGAGGAACTCAGGAAGGGACAAATACTTTTTTATGTAGTAAATGAATATATAAGTAAAATAGACAAATAAGTTTAGTTTAGTGCTTTCTATTCACTTAAACATGTTGTAATATTCACTGCATGAGACAGGAATATGAGGATACTAAGCAAATTATTTTCTCAACGTCTTCTTTGAAGGTTTGTCCATCTTTTGGTATATATTATTAACTTTCTGTCACATGCCACAAATGAGACTGGCATCAACTCCTATGAAAAAAAGACATTTATACACAATGCAAGAAATTATTTGCTTCTTTACTGTGTCAATGTAATTTAGAAAATTTGATCCATTAAAGAGATATATTCTGCCACTTAAAGAAAAACAGACATGACAATTTTATTAAAGTCATGGCATTGCATCTTAGAGTTTACAACTCTTTAAATGTGCCTTTTTGCTTTTTTAGTGAGGAGATATTTCCAAATTTGAAAAATACAATATGCAGAAAACATTTTCCATACTTCATTGACCTTATTATTTCTTTTATAAGCATTGACAAACTCTGACTAAAATCTGTAGGTAAATTGAGTCATACTTGTGTTGATAACACTCATTCTTACTTAGACTATGTTAAACAATTACACGACTTTTTCAACTTACTTTGTAGTCTTTTAGGGCTTTCTCCATGTAGTTGCCTCCGTGGCAGATACGGTGATGGATGAGGAAGTGGCATTGATGAAATGTCATGTGTCTGTAGCTTGTACCAATGAGGCTCATCATCCAATAAAGCTGTCTCAAGCTCAATCAGGATCTAGGTGAGAAAATACTATGTATTTTAAATGTTATTCATATAAACTACATCAACCCAATTGACTCAATTACTTAGGCAACAGCTGCTTTAACCTATGCATCCATCCACTTCCTTACCTCCAAAACTGCATTGAGCTGATTGATAGAAGAGGGCACAAACATATTTCAGGGCCGACGAAACCCCAGACTCACAGATTTCACATGTAATATCACATAAAACTACACTGAAAGTTCAGATATCATCTGACCCAAAAACGAAACTCCATTATTGTTGTTATTTAAGAAAGTCTTTAATTTTTCTTTTTCCTTAATGTGGAAGGTTTATAGTAATAAAACAATATGATTACATTTTTAAAGTAAAACATAAGATAAAGAAAAGCATTTTACAAGAGACAATCTGTTTACAGTCTTTTCACCTGAGAAGTTTCCTGTAAAACAGTAATACAATTTAACCCTCTGATTTAAGGTAACTGTCTATTAGGATGTATCAGCTCTTTAATGTGTCAATGTTTATTCAAACAGTCTCTCTTATAATTTCAGGAATGGGACAGCAATATAATTCTGATTGTTTGATGTACAAATGCATCTATTCAAACTGCTCCTCTATGAATATTTTCTGTTCATGTACAGTAGGCATTTTGCGTTAGGATTTTTGAGCCATATACTGCTACTTCTACCTTCAAAGTGTTTTTAAAATAAATCTTGATCCAAGTTTGTGTCATAATCTCCTCTTAAAACAATATCAAAGATCCCTCATTTACTGGGGACTCTACAATTGGCGTAGTTGGGCAGGGTTCTTAACAACTGACTTGAGGGACCCCAACACTCTGTCAGTAGACAACAGCTGGCCTGAATTAAATGAGGTAAGGATGCCTCTTTAAAATATTTTCCTATTGTTCTCTCCTTAACATAGTGTTTTAAAGTAGTGGTCCACAGAGTAAGGTATGACAGAATTGTAAGAAACAGATCCCATATTGGTAATACTGTTGGAAAATTGTGCTTATACAGTATGCTAAATATCCATCCATCCATTATCCAACCAACTATAAAATAACTACAGGGTCACGGGGGGTCTGCTGGAGCCAATCCCAGCCAACACAGGGTACAGGCAGGAAACAAACATCGGGCAGGGCGCCAACCCACCGCAGGGCACCCACACACACACACCAAGCACACACTAGGGACAATTCAGAATCGCCAATGCACCTAACCTGCATGTCTTTGGACTGTGGGAGGAAACTGGAGTAACCGGAGGAAACCCACGCAGACATGGGGAGAACATGCAAACTCCACACAGGGAGGACCCGGGAAGCGAACCCGGGTGTCCCATAACTGCAATGCAGCAGCACTACCCACTGAGCCACCGTGCCGCCCCAGTATGCTAAATATGACTCATAATATTAATTTGTATGTTTTATTTTAGAATTACTTAGGTAATGACTCTCAAGTTGTGAGCTCAGTGTTCATGAGAGAAATGTTCTGTAACTGAATGAGCAGGAGGGTACAAATTACCTCATTAAATCATTAATATTCATGAGTTTTCCAAGATTGTCAAATTTTGGAAGTAGATAAAATTCTGGGGTGCATGCAAAATAGACATAACACGGGAATTCTGGGGAAATAAGTATAAATTATTGAAGAGTGACATTGTTTATTAGAATGCATATACTTAAACGGAGATAATGTGACCACTGTATGCATGCTTGTACGAATATGTAAAATGGAGGCTTGGGACTTAAAGATGAACATGTTTCATTCTAGCCAAAAGTAACTTAATTAGCAATCAATCAGACCATGGTAACATAGCGGTTATCCCAATTTTACCTGATGCAATGTCTTACATAAGGCAGTGTTTTATTGTGAAAAGGGGCTGCTAGCAAGAAAATATAAAGTCAAAGGATTTTATAAGGCATGGGCAGAGAGACATAACTGCCAAAACTAGGAGGAGAGAGAGGGAAACAACTGCCAAAGAGAAGACAACTCGGTCAGACATTGCCACCTACAGACTTCCCCTTCACTCCCAAGCATCATGCCTGGTTTAAGAAAACAAAGACTGCAACAAAGCTTGCTCTGTGACCCTAATTTGAATTATTCAAGTTTTTTGTTTTGATATCTAACATTTACATCTGGTTTCTCCTTCAGATAAACATAATTAATGATCGAAATAGCTTGAGTACTTCTTTGCTAAAGTTGTATTTTTGTTTACTGACATTTAGCAGTGACCGATGATTGTTAATAAAGCAAACTGTGTCCATTTAGATTATGTACTGTCAGGGGTAGCAATTATTTTAAAAGGCTAGGGATCTACATCAGAATGCAGTGACAATGAAGACAGAAGTCATATAGAACCCTGGGTGAAAGAATGCCCTTACCCAAAGAATATATGGCAGCATTTCTATTATCTGAAGACAATTCACTTCATATGGGTTACATCCTTCGGATGTAAAAATACTCTGTAGTGCAACTTTTTCATCTCACATAAAAAAAAAAATAAATAAATTATAAAGCAAGCCAATAAAGTGGGCACTAAAACAGCACTGAAAGACCTGGATGTTTGTTAAGTAAAAATATTTTCAGTAAGTTTATAAAATTATAGTACAGACATGGACTGAACAAAAATTAGTGCATGTAGCCAGAAAGACAGTGAAAATGCTTTGGAATTCGCAGATAGTTTTTAAAGTGTATTAATGGAAAATTCTAGGTCGTTGAAAATAATTAAGAAGAAGATGACCTGTGTTCATATACAGAACAATCTTTAAAAGCGGCATTTTTACAAGGGTTGAAATAATCTATAGTGAACAAGTAAGAATTAGTATTAAAAGATGGGAGATTTGAAGTTTCACTTTGGGAGAGCTAGTGAAAGAAGCATGTATGATTGAAAACACAATGTTATTTCACTTACAGTTTATCAAAATGGGAATGAGTAATAAAAGAAAAGAGACCAGGTAATTGCAATCTTTGCAGAAAGCATGGGCACTGGTGAAGAAAATGTAGAAGCAAAAATGTCCAGTCAAGTGCCAAAATAATTATAGGTTTTGCAAATATACAGTTTCAGCATTACTTGAGAAATTAAAAAAAACCTGACTACCTAATATCAGGAGCAGTTAATATTAGCAATTACTGAAGAGAAAAACTCAACAAACTTTGTTTGTGCACCTTTGCACTTACTTCCTCTGCTTGGGATACAGATAACAGTAGTATATACTTTTATAAATGGGAATTCACTATGAAGGATGCACAAAAAATTGGACTGAAGCTTTCTGCAAATTTTTTGGGTTGCCAAAGATGCAGGAGGGCAGAATACTAAGAGTTACGAAAGTGAGCCAGTAGAAAAACAAATAGGTGATGTCACTGTGAAAAATACAATATGGTTAGTCACTATAATAAATTCCCTGTTTGGAATGGATGTTATTACCCAGATAGATTCTGAGTTGCAGTTTAAAAAATAAGAAATTACCTAGCATTTAAATAAGAGTAATTTATGCATAGAAAACTGTGAAGCTAGTTTTAAAGAAAAATGCACCTTTATCATTCTGGGCAAAAAGCAGAAAAAATGAATATGGGGTTTTTCAGTTTCAGTGGTGCTCCTTCCCATTGCAAAGGTTGTATCCAATATCAGTACAAGCCCTGGAAGGGTTTAAATCAGTAGTAACACAGTTGGAGGAATAATTGTGAAAACATCCAGTAAAGAAGAAAAATGACTGTTGGAGACTAACTGATAATCAATTTCTTATTAATGGACTTGAATGTACCTAAGCATATATTTATTTTTGGTAATTAACATGTGAAATGGATTTTGCACCATTATATCTAGATGTACATTCATGGTTTGCCTTTAATACTAGTGGTACTGTATTGTAATACACATGGACTCGTTTACCTCAAAAGTTTTCACAACTCTCTGACAATGTATCATATGGCAATAATGCAGCATTTAAGAGAACTGTAGCAATTTTCTAAATCAGCAGTGATTAAATATGCAGATGACATTTTAGTAGCACCTAAAGTAGTATCTGTGACTACTGGAGGACATATTCTTTGTTAGGAAACATTGTTGCTACATCTGCAAAATAAATGACATAATATTAGCTTCGATAAAGCATAGTTATGTAAAATGGAAGTTGTGTTGTGTATTTAGGTCGATTGATTTCACAAGGAGAAATTGAAGTTATGTTGGATGGAAGATGTGCTATTACAGAATCCTGTGTACCTCAGACAATTCAGGAATTACAGTCCTTTTAAGACTGGTGAATTTGACTTGAATGTGAATTCAGGACTACACCAGAAAAACACAATTACTGACTTACAAATTAAAGGGCAATCCGGATTATAAAGAAACAATCAAATTTTCTGTTGAAGAGCTACAGCATCTTATTTGGTAATTATGCACATTAACAAATGTTATTATTCATTTAAATCAGACACAGTGGTATTATGATAAGGACCTTGTTTAAAAGCTGTGCATGCTGTTGTATAGGCAATACATGCAGTTACACCTTTAATGTTAGATAAAAAACTAATTGTACGATGCCCACACATGTACATTACTATCTTTGAATTGGGTGGCTGGTGCGACCCTGTTTAAGAATGGGAAAATGGCAAGCTATATTGGAAAACCCAAATAGTGAAGTTCGAAAAGACACATGGCATTTTGACATACTGGGAAAAAGATATGGAGTTTTGTGACTGCATTGAAATCAGTCATTCCATTGACTAATGCTAATTTATGATTTTTGTGGATGGTTTGTCGTATGTACAGAATGGTGAACGAAAGGCTGAATAGGCAGTAATCAGTAAACCAGGGAGCATTAAGCCCTGGAACCTCCGCACAACAGGCTGAATTAGTGGCTTTAACTAAAGTTTGTGAACTGGCAAAGTTAAAACATCATCATCGGCCACTGTGAATTCAAAATAAGCATTGTGCCTGTGATCATTTTCCTGTGTTTTATAAATATGTTTAGTCATAATAACACTTTATTTATTGGTTTCTCTTAACAGACTGCACACAACACACTCTTTTCTACTTGGCTGTGAGATTGAGCCCTGAAAAATACCAGGTATGTATGTTTTTGTGATACTTCTGAGTTTTTCTGTTTGCAGCAGTTTGGCTCTGACTCTTTGCACCGATTCAGTTAGTGAACAAATGACCATTGATAGTCTCTTTTCAAATATACTTGTTTTCAGAATTGCTCTTTTGTTTCTGCTCAGTATTGTCTTGGTGCCTTGGTTATGGTTGTATTATAATATTTTGGTGATCAATTCTTTCCTGACAGTGACTATGACTTTCCTGACAGTGCCACAAAAAGTTTACTTCCATTTTTTGATTGTATTTTTAGTTCTCAAAAAATAACTGTTTTGTTTAATACCCTGGTTTACTGCTTGTTTTCTATACGGGGTCTCCATTATTAGTGTGGTTAGACCTAGGTGTTCATTGCTATTGTATGTGTCCAAGAAGTTGCGTTGCAATTTCATTTAAACTAACACCACAAGTAAAACAAATTTGTGTACATGTCCTTTAAAAAGACCTTTTCAAAGTACCTTGCATTTTGATATTCTAGACTTTTTGGCTAAGAATTTCTAACTTTGCGTTTTGTATCATGTACTGGTTTTGTTGCATGATCCTTAGAATTGTTGGTTCATTCTTCCTTGCTCTTGTAGCCTACCAATTTTTCACTCATGGCAGAACACACATTAATGTTTAAATAATTATTGTTGCTTTTAAACTCTGAATGAATTCAAAATGTCAACAAAGTGTTACTTGTGCATGAAAAAAGAGACAAGCAAATAAGCATCACCTGGAACACAATTCAGAGTTACAATGAATAAAAAATTTCATACTTCGCCTAAAAATTCACTTTCTTCTTCTCTGACACGTGCTTGATCCCATAGGGTGACTTCCAACATACGTTCACGAAATTCCCGTCGATGAACAGGAGAATACATAAACGTCTGATTCCATTTAGGTTCTAATGTTTTCTTTACTGTCTTTGTTCTTCTCTTGCTTTTGTCACTGGAGGAATAATAATTCAAACTGCTTTATATTGCAATCAAGACATAAAATACATATATTGAAAGTAAATAACAGTTATGATAATTCAAATGACTGACTGAATATGCAGTACACAGCAACACATATAAAACAAAAACCTGAAAATGTAAAATTAAGAATAAAGTGTTTTAATCATTATACTGCACTAAAGACATTAGCTAGTTAAGGATTTGCTACCAGACTAAACACTGTAAAATGGTAAATACAAACCAATGTAATGATCCCAAAACACACAAGGTAAATAATATATTTTAAGAAACAAAACTGCAAACATGCAGCAAATATGTAAACAATTCCTAAAGATAGGCTTCAATAAGTTATGCTTTTTCTTAAAAAATATTTTCATTTAATTATTGTTTCTGTTAAAGAAAGCCATTCATAATACAAAGATTATTTACTTGGTTAAAAGATTAAACCGAAATACTCAGAAAAGACAAATGTCTTCATACTTGTATTTGCCATAATCTATCCATATGGCCATTTTTAATATCACAGGACGATATATGTGTAATTATATTTAACATGCTCACATACATTCCATTCACTTTATCGTCATAAACTGAAAGGCTCTGAAACTTACTGAAAGATGAAAAGTATTATTACAACTCACAGTCAAGTCAAGTAAAATGTAAAACAAAAAAACTGGATCAAGTGGGTTTCAGAATGTGAAGTAATGTCTAAGTATGTATGTGAAATTGCTCTTCTTCATGTAACCAATGATTTGCTTGGCAGCAGACTCTGGAAAAACCAGCATATTAATTCTGTTAGACCTCAATGCAACATTTGACACTGTCAGAAATGACATTCTACTGTCCAAAATGGAGAACATGCTGGGTATCTCTGGCACTGCCCTCCAGTGTTTCAAGACCTATCTGACTGATAGGCAAGAGTTTGTTAGTCTTGGCAACAGTAGATTCATCTCAGCGCCAGTCACACAAGGAGTTCCTCAGGGTTCTGTCCTCGGCCCTCTTCTCTTCTGTATTTATATGCTTCCTCTTGGCCATATTATTTGTAGCTATGGACTGGGTTATCATTTTTATGCAGATGACACTCAGTTCTATTTCAATGTCAAAAGTGCAACTTCATCAGAGTTTTCTCAGCTCACAACATGCCTCAGTGAAATTAAAACTTGGATGGAGCGGAACTCTTTAAATTAAATTGCAACAAAACTGAACTCCTGCAAATTGGCACTAATGCGCTACTTAAGAAAATGAGCTCCTTTTCAGTCACTCTTGGCTGTGATCTCATCAGACCTTCTTCTGATGCAAGGAACCTTGGTGTCAGTTTTGATTCCTCCCTTTCTTTTTCCGCCCATATAAACTACATTAAGAAACTTTCTTATTTTCACCTCCGTAAAATATACCGTGTTTGCTCCTTCTTGTCCTTTTCTAATGCTAAGAAACGTATCCATGCTTTTATCACATCCTGCATCGATTATTGTAACTCGCTTCTGGGAGGTGCCCCTTCTAATCTTATATCACAGCTCCAGTTGATTCAAAACTCTGCTTCAAGAGTCCTTACTCGAACCAGCAACAGTAAGCACATCACACCCATCCTGCTTCACCTTCACTGGCTCCCTGTGTCTTACAGGATTGAATATAAAATTCTATTAATAACCTACAAAGCTTTAAATGGCCTTGCAACGGACTACATCAGTGACCTTCTAAATCACTATGCTCCTGTTCGCCTACTAAGGTCCTCTGATTCTGGTAATCTTGTTGTGCCTCACACTAACCTGCACTCTATGGGTGACAGGGCCTTCAGCTCCATAGCACCCAGACTTTGGAATGACATCCCGAAATCAATTAGATCAGCTGACTCTATTCATTCTTTTAAAAAGCAAATTAAAACTTATCTATTTAGGAAGGCTTTTAACTTAACTTAACATTCCGCCCTTTTGTTCAGTTTACCTCTCTGTCCAGGTGCTCAAGATAATTTGTGTGTCTGTTATATCACAAATTAGGTTATTAGTTAAGTTTTTCTTTTTGTATTGAATTTACTATTTTACTCTGGTTTATTGTCCTTTATTCTATTTAATACTTTGTTATTTGTTTCAATGTTCTATTCAGGAAAACATTTGTATCCAATGTTACATATACCCTGCTGTTTTTTTTTTCTAAGACTCTGTGAAGCACCTTGGGAAAGGCGCTATATAAATAAAATGTATTACTATTATCGTTTGTTGTTCACTGGGTGTGAGGGAATGATAATTACTGTTGTCATTATGTTTCATGCATTTCCATTGTTATTTGTCAAATCAAATCAAATCAACTTTCCAGTGCTGAAAAATCAATTCCAGAAACCAGTGCTGTTTTGGCAATACACTATTCACAAAATACACTTATGCAGTTATTTTGTTCAATAAGGATATTATATACATGACAGTTATCTGCATGACAAATGTCATTAGGATTTAAAATGACTTCCGCAAATTTATCATCTACTAGGTAATTTTGGTTAAAAAGTGAAGCCTTTCAATATGCTGTATGAATGCCATACAAATGTTATTTTTGCTCAGGAATGCAGTCAAAATCAATTTATCATACTAAGCTACCAAGTGTTTTATAAGTTAACAAAGTCACAAATCATAATACTTGAATTCCACAGCGCATGGAGGAACATCACATAAGAATGTATTAATGAAATGTTGCTGAAAGTGAAACATGTAAAGTTAAGGTTACATTTTGAGTCTTATATGTCAGATGCTGTTAATCATTATTTCATCATCTGCTAAATACGTACTGTATATTGTCACACACATGCAAGTAGGAGTCAATTCCACGTCCAACCAGAGGGTTGCGGGGTGCACTAACTGTCTTTCTCGATCCCTTGCAGACCATTCTCGGGAAATCCCACAGAGTTACGACACCTTTGATGACATCACGTTCGCTTTTGGTGCCAGCCTCTGATGATATCACTTCTGGTCCCCACCCCTACTCCACCTCTGATGACATCACTTCCTACACTGGCCTTTAAAGCTGCCATCTTGAATTAATAATTGCAGTTCTGTTTTGGACTTAGTTGAGTGAACAAATGACAACCTTTAAAAATACCGTTCTGCAGCCAAGGCATATTATTCGGGTGGCTGCCCCAAACCTTTATGATGTCTAAGTATCATTCTTGTCACATTATATACATATGTATATAAGGTTCCATGGCAACGTTTGGCCAAATTACATATTTTGTTGTCATTTTAAGTAAATAGTAAACACAACCTCAACAAAAGACAAGTTAAAATAATGACATTTTTATGAAAATTATAATATAGACTTATGATTATTTGATGAATTTAAGAAATGTAAAAATTAAAACATAAATGTGGCATTTGCAAAGGTTTGGGCACCCTATTAAGTCAATACTTAACAACACTCCCTTTTGGTAAAAATTGGAGCTTGCAAATATTTTTTGTATTTTTAATTCTTGTTTTGGAAATGTTTCCCCATTCTTCTTTGCAGATCACTTCCAGCTGTGAGAAATTCCGGGACTTTCATGGACAGCTTTAGATCTACCACAGATTTTCAAGGATGCTTACTCCTGCAGACTGGGAGGGCTTTTCCAAAATTTTCATCTTGTGTTTCTTGAAGTTCTTCATAATAGATTTTAAAGTGTGTTTTGGATTTTTTTATTTGTAGAAGTCATCCGTTTACAGCTTCAGTTTTCTGACTGACCATCTGACATTCTTCTCAGGGTTTGTTGATATTTAGTTGAATCCATTCTTTCATGTAGTTTCAAAGTATTTTCTGTGCCACTAGCTGCCACACAACCACAAAGTATAATAGATCCACCCCCATACCTATACCTAACAGTTTTTAAGGAGTTCTTTTCGTCAAAAGCTCCTTCTAATTCCAAAAAACCTATAGTGGTTTAGGCCATAGCACTTAGTTCCAAATGCCTATTTCTATTGCAAATTTTGTTTTGCATACTTAAGACATTGTTTTTTGTGATGTAACTACAAGTGTGGTTTTCTTTTGGTGGCTCTTCCATGAAGGCCATGTCCGTAAATAAAGTATCTCAGATAAACCTGCCTGTAGGTCCCTTGCAGTCATCTGGGAGTTTTTGCTTTATCTTCCTGTCCAGTTCCAAATCTTGTCCTAACCTCCATGGTTCCCCTGAACTGTTTTTTCCTAATGACATTTTGAAATGTAGAATTTGCAAGCTGGAAGTACTTTGATATCTATTAATAGCCTTATCCTGCTTGGTAGGCATCACTTAATTTAATTTTCAGATTCTAATTAGGTTACTTAGAAGAGTCTATGGTCATTGGATTTTGCACACTGTTTGAAAAGATTCCTAATCAGCTAAAAATTACAAACAAATAATCCAGACTAAGCTAAGATAATAACCTAGTTCTGAAACCTTACAACTGTAAGAATGTTCAAACCTTTGCAAATACAACATTTACTCTTTTATTTTTTGACATTTTTAAGTTCATCAAGTAAATTATAACTGTGCATTAGTATTTTCATAAAAGTGCAATTGTTTTAGATTGCTTGCTGTCAAAATTGAATTTACTACTTTTAACTTCAAAAGTACTTTTACTTTTTACTTGAATTGTCAACAAAACATGTAATTTGTCCAGAAATGTTCAACTCTTTTCATGGAACTGTATATAATGTAATATTCATTCAGTCCAACATATTTTTTTATTTTTTTTTTTTCCGTGTCCTGTTCAGCTGTGAAGCAATCAGAATTGATGTCTGAATGCTGGCGACTAGCCTTACAGTTTTTCTCTCAGGTGGAGCGTTACAGCTTCTGCTGACGTCACGCCTGATACCAAAACTTTATTAAAAATATTTTCAGATGTTTTAAGATTCGAACCGGACACGGAGACAAAAGTGAAAGAAAAAGAAGAGAGAGAAGGAAGAGATGGAGGTAAAGGGGGAAGGGGGGGTTTTCGTATAGAATAAACAATAAATGAACCAGAATCCGCTTCTAGACCTGCAGAAAGGGGGGGGAACCACAAGACAAAAACATTGCTGCATCAGCTACATGAAGATATATAAAAGTAAAAATGTTTGCTGACAATCATACAGTAATTATTACTAAGGCATTTAGGGCCAACCACAACCTTAGGTCATGTGCTGAAGATGTCCAAGTCATACTTATGAAATCACCAGGTGAGCACCTGTGTGCATATGCACGCTTGTATGTGTAAGGTTTCTCTATAGGAGCATCCAATACTGAGTGTGAAGGGCCACAGACCTGCCCCCAAAAACGTGCGGAAGATGGAGGGAGTTCCAAGCCCAGAGATCCAGAGGTCACCCCAGAGCGCAGAGACCCCAGGGAGGCCGTCACCAGAGAAGCCCCAACCCCCACTCGAGAGGCGCAGAGGATCACCCCAGGGGGCCACAACCAGCAGCCGGCAGAGTCCCGGAGATATCAACGGCAAGCCCTCAGGCCGCCCGCAGCCGCCACCCCGAGTCGGCCAGGCCCGGAACCCAGCAGCCCGGGACCCAAGGGAGACCCACCCTGCCGAGGACCCAACAGAGCCCAGGGAACCAGATCTCACCAGGCAGCCACCGGGAGCAACCAGACAGATGCTTAAGGCAGGGGGAGGGTAGGCAAAGATGTTGTAGTATTGCCAGATATCCCAGGAGAGGGGAGGAGTCCAAAACCCCACCTGACATATACAGTCACACACAAACACAGTCATACACTCCCTCCCTCATGCTCTCACATACACATACAACCCAAGACTTACAAGGATGTACGCCAGACACCCATTCACACTCTCCATACACACCCTAGTAACTCTGGTCCCGGTGCTGCCATACCTGAGGTACAACCATTCCCGGACGCCAGAGCTAGCCCCGTTCCGCAGGGGTAATAGTGAGCAGGCACCCCCGTCCAACGCAGAGCAAAGCAACCCACCACTCCAGACCACAGGCAGACGGCCAGCTCCAACTCCTAGCCTCCAGCACCGGGCAGCTAACTGAGAACAGAGGTGTAATAAGACCTCTAGTCTCCCTCCGCCTGCTCTAATGTAATGTTGGTGTGTGTTGATAAGGTGCATTTTGTGGTTGGGGAGGCGCAGTGCCGGCACCATGTGGCCTACACCAGCTGATGCCAACACCCAGCCCCACTTCCCCCCCCAAAACTCTCCATGACTAGGTGCAGTTTAAAATTGGAAGTGGGCACTGGCACTCGGAGTGAGGCTGAAATTTCCCCCCACCGGATGCCGTTGAGTGTGCCCACTCTCAAGGCCCTAAGTGTGCATTTGTGTGGAATGTTGTTTGTGAAAGTGTTTAATGTGCAAATAAAATTGGGGGGTAGGCTGCCACAGGACTGCGGAAATGGGATCCATACTCGCACCCCCTGACTTACCCACACCCCAAGGCCCTATGTGCATGTTTGTGTGATGATGTGAAGGAGCAGGAGGAGGGAAATGTCTGAGGATGGGGAGGAACGGCTGAGGGGCCTGAGCCCTTCAGGGAGCCAGCACCCCTACTGGCCCTAATAGGCACCTCCGTTCCCAAAATCCACCCGGGGCAAGGTGGCCCCAGCCCATCTAGCCATGGCCCGAAGCAGCAGCATCACAGAGCCCCACGGAGTCTGAGGCCACCAACCCACACCACCCCAGCAGAATATTTACTCCCATCCCCACATTTACTCAACATTCAGATTAAGTAAGACATAAGACACCTAGGTAAAGCTGGATCCTCCCCTTCCCGGACATCCCCCTCCCCCATGGTGGAACTGCCGCATGTTCCGGCCCTCTTCCCGGCAGCGTACATGCCAGGACACAATCCTCAAGGCCCCACCCATATCCCCATCCAGGGACGGCCGCCCCCATACCCTAAGCCACCAGGCCCACACCCAGTCCAACATTATTTTTTCATCACTTACTCAGATATACTTACAGTGCATCCGGAAAGTATTCACACCGCATCACTTTTTCCACATTTTGTTATGTTACAGCCGTATTCCAAAATGGATTAAATTCATTTTTTTCCTCAGAATTCTACACGCAACACCCCATAATGACAACATGAAAAAAGTTTACCTGACATTTTTGCGGATTTATTAAAATTAAAAAAATTGAGAAAGCACATGTACATAAGTAATCACAGCCTTTGCCATGGAGCTCAAAATTGAACTCAGGTGCATCCTGTTTCCCATGATCATCCTTGAGATGTTTCTGCAGCTTAATTGGAGTCCACCTGTGGTAAATTCAGTTGACTGGACATGATTTGGAAAGGCACACACCTGTCTATAGAAGGTCCCCACAGTTACAGTTCATGTCAGAACACAAACCAAGCATGAAGTCAAAGGAATTGTCTGTAGACCTCTGAGACAGGATTGTCTCGAGGCACAAATGTGGGGAAGGTTATAGAAAAATTTCTGCTGCTTTGAAGGTCCCATTGAGCACAGTGGGGTCCATCATCCGTCAGTGGAAGAAGTTCGAAACCACCAGGACTCTTCCTAGAGCTGGCTGGCCATCTTAACTGAGTGATCGGGGGAGAAGGGCCTTAGTCAGGGAGGTGACCAAGAACCCGACGGTCACTCTTTCAGGGCTCCAGAGGTCCTCTGTGGAGAGAGGAGAACCTTCCAGAAGGACAACCATCTCTGCCGCAATCCACCAATCAGGCCTGTATGGTAGAGTGGCCAGATGGAAGCCAATCCTTAGTAAAAGGCACATGGCAGGCCGCCTAGAGTTTGCCAAAGGACACCTGAAGGACTCTCAGACCATGAGAAACAAAATTCTCTGGTCTGATGAGACAAAGATTGAACTCTTTGGTGTGAATGCCAGGCGTCACGTTTGGAGGAAACCAGGCACCGCTCATCACCAGGCCAATACCATCCCTACAGTGAAGCATGGTGGTGGCAGCATCATGCTGTGGGGATGTTTTTCAGCGGCAGGAACTGGGAGACTAGTCAGGATAAAGAGAAAGATGACTGCAGCAATGTACAGAGACATCTTGGATGAAAACCTGCTCCAGAGCGCTCTTGACCTCAGACTGGGGTGACGGTTCATCTTTCAGCAGGACAATGACCCTAAGCACACAGCCAAGATATCAAAGGAGTGGCTTCAGGACAACTCTGTGAATGTCCTTGAGTGGCCCAGCCAGAGCCCAGACTTGAATCCGATTGAACATCTCTGGAGAGATCTTAAAAGGGCTGTGCACTGACGCTTCCCATACAACCTGGTGGAGCTTGAGAGGTGCTGCAAAGATGAATGGGCGAAACTGGCCAAGGATAGGTGTGCCAAGCTTGTGGCATCATATTCAAAAAGACTTGAGGCTGTAATTGCTGACAAAGGTGCATCGACAAAGTATTGAGCAAAGGCTGTGAATACTTATGTACATGCGATTTCTGAATTTTTTTTTTTTTAATAAATTTGAAAAAACCTCAAGTAAACTTTTTTCACGTTGTCATCATGGGGTGTTGTGTGTAGAATTCTGAGGAAAAAAATGAATTTAATCCATTTTGGAATAAGGCTGTAACGTAACAAAATGTGGAAAAAGTGATGCGCTGTGAATACTTTCCGGATGCACTGTAGCTATACCTGAACTAAGGTAGCATTTTAATGGACTGCTGTCAATTACTTCACTAGTGGTCTTCGTGCAAAAAAGCACTACCATGGAAAATTATTGAATATACTGTCAGAGACACTATCTTTCATTAGAGAGGGGTGAGTCCTTTCTGTTTAGATGCATTATTTCTCTCTCTCCCCTTTATAACCAATGCAAGAAGGAAAGACGTGTGTGTCATCATTTTCCAAATAAAGTTTAAATGAAAACATTGAGCACTATGTTCATAATCATAATGGCACTATTAAATGTTAGAGCTTTAACTAACAAGACATTTTTTATAAATGATCTTATTAGTGATAGAAACTTTGATTTTATTGCACTAAGTGAAACGTGGCTTAACTCAGATAGCGGCTGTTTTAATCGAATCTGCGCCTCAGGATTACAGTTTTACTCGTGCAGACCGCCAGGGGAAAAAGGGAGGCGGATTGGCAAACATTTACTCGAGCCGATTAAAATGTAAAGATGTTAGTTTTGGTAAATTTAAGTCCTTTGAGTATCTCGCCGTTGTTATTCATGGAGATTCTCACGTTCTAGTATTATCCGTGTATAGACCTCCTAAATATAACGCGTCTTTCTTTGAGGAATTCTCTGACTTAATGTCAATTTTAATTACAAACTATGACACACTCTTAATAGTCGGCGACTTTAACTTTCATATCAACAATCAGTGTGACCAAAAAGTAAAAGAATTCATGAACCTCCTGGTCTCTTTTGATTTGAGACAGCTCGTTAATCAGCCTACACATAAAGCAGGTCATACGTTAGACTTAGTGATTACTAAAGGACTTAAAGTTGATATAAAGCAGGTCATTGATATCGGTCTATCAGACCATTTCCTTCTACTATTTAATATAGAAATAAAGATAGAAAACACTCATGAGAAGCATTTTGTTAAAAAACGCTTCTTTGACTCATCAGCAGCTTTAAAACTTACAAACATTCTAAGCAATCAGTCCGTTTATAGTGCCAACTATAATAGCGAGGATAATGTAAATAGTAAAGTGGAAAACTTTAATTCTAAAGTAAGAGCTGCTGTTGACATAGTTGCACCTGAAAAGACAGTTAAAAAATCTTCTAGTATTGTTATTCCATGGAAGACCCAAAGAGTGTCTGATTTAAAAAGAACATGTCGTAGAGCTGAGCGTAAATGGAGGAAAACTAAACTAACTATCCATTATGAGATATTGAAGGTTAAAATAACAGAATACAATAACACAGTCCGTCTTGAGAGGTGCTGCTATTTCTCTAATATTATAAATAACAATGCTAGTAATCCCAGAGTCTTATTTTCTACAATTGATCGTCTGTTAAACCCAGGTAACACAAAGGAATGCCCCCAGAATACTTCCAGTGAAACCTGTGAGAACATTGCTGTATTTTTCAATCAAAAAATTAATGATATTAGTGATAACATAGTATATCTCCCCAACACTGCAGAACCTCCAAAGCCCGGTACTCCATTATAAACAAATTAAATGCTTTCACCAGGATAGATTTACCTGAATTACATAGTATAATCTCTCAACTGAAACCCTCCACCTGCGTCCTTGACCCAATACCAACAAGGTTTTTCAAAGAAGTATCAGGCGTGCTAATTGACAATATTCTTGACATAGTTAATTCGTCATTAGATACGGGGGTCTTCCCAGACTGTCTTAAGACTGCTGTAGTTAAACCCCTGCTCAAGAAAAATAATCTTGACCCCTCTGCCTTTGAAAATTTTAGACCCATCTCTAACCTGCCCTTCTTAAGTAAAATTCTAGAGAAGGCAGTCATTATGCAGTTAAATGACCACCTCAATAAACATGCTATTCTTGATAAATTTCAGTCAGGCTTCAGAACAAATCACAGCACAGAAACTGCACTCGTTAAAGTAGTAAATGACTTGCGGGTAAATGCAGACAGAGGCCATTTATCTGTTCTCATCCTCTTAGATCTGAGTGCTGCATTTGACACCATTGATCACAATATTCTTAGAAATCGCCTTAGTCAATGGGTGGGCCTCTCTGGCAGTGTCTTAAATTGGTTTGAATCCTACCTGGCAGGAGAAAATTCTTTGTGAGTTGTGGTAATCAACTCAAAGACACATGATATCATATGGTGTTCCACAAGGCTCTATCCTGGGTCCGCTGCTTTTCTCAATCTATATGCTTCCGTTAGGTCAGATTATCTCAGGTTACAACGTGAGCTACCACAGCTATGCTGATGACACACAGCTGTACTTATCAATAGCACCTGATGACTCAACTCTCTCGATTCACTAACACAATGTCTTACTGGTATTTCTGAATGGATGAATAGTAATTTTCTCAAACTAAATAAAGAGAAAACTGAAATTTTAGTAATTGGCAATAATGGATTCAATGAGGTTATCAGAAATAAACTTGATGCATTAGGATTAAAAGTTAAGACGGAAGTAAAAACTTAGGGGTAACTGTTGACTGTAATCTGAATTTTAAATCGCATATTCATCAGACCACTAGGACAGCATTTTTTCACTTAAGAAACATAGCAAAAGTTAGACCTCTTATATCATTGAAAGATGCTGAGAAATTAATTCACGCTTTTGTTTTCAGTAGACTAGATTACTGTAACGCACTCCTCTCAGGACTACCCAAAAAAGACATAAATCACTTGCAACGAGTGCAGAATGCAGCTGCTAGAATCCTAACTAGGAAAAGAAAATCCGAACACATTTCTCCAGTTTTGATGTCACTACACTGGTTGCCTGTGTCATTCAGGATTGACTTTAAAATACTGCTTATGGTTTATAAAGCCTTAAATAATCTCGCCCATCTTATATATCGGAATGTCTGACACGTTATATTCCAAATCGTAACCTTAGATCTTCAAATGAGTGTCTCCTTATAATTCCAAAAGCTAAACTTAAAAGAAGTGGTGAGGCGGCCTTCTGCTGTTATGCACCTAAAATCTGGAATAGCCTGCCAATAGGAATTCGCCAGGCAAATACAGTAGAGCACTTTAAAAAACTGCTGAAAACACATTACTTTAACATGGCCTTTTTATAACTTCACTTTAACTTAATACTGATACTCTGTATGTTCAATTCATCATAATAACTATTCATAGTGGCTCCAAAATCCGTACTGACCCCTACTCTCTCTTCTGTTTCTTTTCCGGTTTCTTTGTGGTGGCGGCCTACGCCACCACCACCTACTCAAAGCATCATGATGCTCCAACATTGATGGACTGAAAGCCAGAAGTCTACGTGACCATCATCATCAAGTCCTTCCATGAAAACCCTAAATACAAAGAGGACTGTTTGATTTATGTTAGGTAGATTGCCCAGAGGGGACTGGGCGGTCTCTTGGTCTGGAATCCCTACAGATTTTATTTTTTTCTCCAGCCTCTGGAGTTTTTTTTGTTTTTCTGTCCACCCTGGCCATCGGACCTTACTTATTCTATGTTAATTAATGTTGACTTATGTTTATTTTTTGTGTCTTCTATTTTTCTATTCTTCATTTTGTAAAGCACTTTGAGCTACATTTTTTGTATGAAAATGTGCTATATAAATAAATGTTGTTGTTGTAATCAGAAAAAACAAAAATATGCACTTTAGCTGTGTATACTTGTGTGTGTCATTTAACATGGATAGAAACAATAAATATACTTTTCTGGAGAATATCAAAAAGTAGCAACTGCATTACTTTCTGATTTCACACTAATTGTTTGCAATTACAATGAAATCACTGGTGAACTAAGAGCTGATTTATTTTATGTTCCACAAAAGAAAAAAAAAACTTTTTTTTACCTAAAATAGTAAGATGCTTAGTGTTGTTTTTTAGGATGTAACCTAGGACTAATTTTTAATGCATATTTTGTATTGATTACAAGAGGCTCACACTTGTCTAGGTTTAGCAATTGACCTGCTATACAAGTTGGTCATTAAGTAACAATCATTTTTTTTGTCTTTCATTTCTACCTTATTTCTATTTTAAGATAAAATCATAGTGTAAATTTAATCAAGATTCAAATGAACATAGTTATGAAAGATGAGCACTGGGAATGTGTTCATATCACAATGAGAAACAATAAATAATAAATCCAAAATCAATGCAAAGAAAGTAAAACCGATATTTTATACTCGTATTACAAGTCTTAGTATTTCATCCCTTGAATGAAAATTACACATTGAAACTGTAACATGTTTCAATAAATGTTTGTGTCCCATACTTTTTCACAAACAGAGTTTAGATTTCCACTTTAGTATATTACAATTTCATACTCAGAATACAACTTACTT
Organism: Polypterus senegalus; assembly: GCF_016835505.1. NCBI lineage: Eukaryota > Metazoa > Chordata > Cladistia > Polypteriformes > Polypteridae > Polypterus > Polypterus senegalus. The sequence continues at coordinate 95,595,440 of NC_053168.1, forward strand.
CAAAGAATTTTTTTTTCTATTTTAATATTTGTTTCTTTTAATTATTCAAAGCATATTCTGTGTATTGTTGCAACTAACAACAGAAATTATAATTATGTGTACAGAATTTATTCTTACCCGATGACACTACTGTCTGTACCTACTTTAATATAATATGAAACCTACTTAGGTTTGAATACATGTGTACCTCTTTTTTATTCTTACCTCCTATCTGGGAGAAAATAAATTTTTACATAAGGGTTCCGAGGTCTTCCATCTTCTCTTGAAGGAAGGTCTTTCGCTCCAAGTATAGTGACAATTAATTGGTGGCCAACCTTGTCATACCATAGTTTAATCTGTTGAGAAAAATGTATATTATTTTTTTTCTTTACACAATTAAATTGGTTGGCTAAATATAATCAAATGAATTTAAATATTATAGAGATAGATAGATAGATAGATAGATAGATAGATAGATAGATAGATAGATAGATAGATAGATACTTTATTATGTTTTTAATTTAATGTGAAAATAATAGCAAATTTGAAATCAATGAATGTGTGATTGGCAAGATTGTATTTTATTTTCCTAGTACAATTGGTTTATTATGTTGTCCTTACAACATAATATGAAGAAAATTGAGAAGAAAATAGCCTGTACTTATAAGAAACTTCATGGACTTCTGTTTTCCTGTTTATTTCCTTAAAATAATGTATTTTATTATAGAAAGCACATTCATTTGCTAATTAATATGCAGGTTAAGAATAAAAACAAACAAACAATTTCAGTTACTATGAAAAATGTACATGATCACTTCTAAAAATACTTATGGACAAAAAAAAAACTATCAGTATCGCAGATTGCACATAGGTAAAAAAAGGGTTAGTAGTAGGGGTGGTTCCTTAGAAAAAGATTTTAAAATATGCACTACTATTTGCTATTAAAGTGTAAATCATTCAAATATACAACAGCTGCAATGTGTATTAATGATATTTGGTATGGTATTTTCAGTAGTGGCTTACCTTTAGAAAGGCCAATAATAATTTTAATGGCTAGAAAGTACATTTTTTAAAAGAGAAAACTATCATTTTGATATTTTCACAGAGATACAGTTCAGGATGTTTACTTGTGTTTGGTGAGTGTTTTGCTGGTGTTTCCTGTGAAGCCCAATGACTTGCTTTTGAGTGGTTTCCTTTATTGAACTGGAAGTGTTGTCTAATTCAAATTGTGTAGTTTCTATATGTGACTAGATAGGACTAGCATTCTTTACAAGAGATGTGCCAGGGAACCAAGGTACATTTGAGTGGTTACAGCTTACCTAGGTGTGTGTGGTGCTGTATTTAACCTTGGGATGTAAATAAATGCACATTTTTCTTTATTTCCAGACTCATTCATCCCATTCAGTTGCAAAATCTTAACCAATTCCTTTATTTGTAGAATAATACATACATATGGTTTGACAATATTTACATTAATGATATACAGCAGACTCACTGGCTCAGTATTATTAGCACAAAAAAATAATAAATGAAATGCCTCCCTGCACTGTGGTTTTATTTATCTAACCATAATACACAAAGAAAAAGAATGTAAAGTAGCTATCTACCACTAATGTCACATACTTCAAAGAGACAACAGAGATGCAGTTCTCTAGGAAGGAAGGCAAAGAAGAAAAGAACTAGGTGAAAGGAGTAATTTATTTAGAAATATTGGTATGCACTGTGATAAAGTTGCATGATCAGCTAACTTTTGTAAGTAAGAAGTGTTGTTTACTTTACTTTCTTTCAGGTAAGTGTTAATCAAGCCTGAACAGCAGACCCAGTTATTTTATTTTAACGTACTTTAACTTTATTTTTACTATGGTTTATCAAATCTGTTTTTCAGTTTATGTTCAGGAAAACAATATAAAGATGTGGAAAATAAGTTTCACATAATACATTATCGTCAGCTCAAACCATCTGGGCAACAAGTTTGATTGGGAGATGTTGTGTTCAGTTTTAATTTTTGCCATTTCCAAGAGTTCACTTGCAAGCTATCTGGTAAACTAGTCTATCTTATTCTGGTATGAGTATGTCTTTGTGTCAGTGTGAGTCCTGTAAAATTATTATATTTCATTCATAGTTAATTTCTGCTCTGTGCATGTTAATGACAATTCAGGTTCAGGCTCTCTCCTTCAGGATAGCTGGAACTGATAATTAGAGTGGGCATATTTTTAACGTGTTTTCAGCAAACAAAATACTGTTGGCTCTCAAAGTATAAAAACAAAGATTATGTGATCTTGTTCATTCACAACTAGTAGAGACCAAGAAAAGTGGATCTGAAAAACCTTGAAAGAAATTAAATGAAGCTATTTACCCCAAATAAATACCTACAGTCTATCTGCGTCATTAAGTGAAATTTTGGTACAATAACAAACTAAAGGAATGTTTTAAAAGTCAAAGCAGGTGGCCACTGATCGCTAAAATTTTATTTTAAGTGTTAAGAAGTTCACTGTTGTATCTAAAAGATTGTTCAATATGTCATTAAACAAAACCTTGATCAAGTCTTAAAACAAATACAGTATGTATGCATAATGAAAAGAACATTCCAAAAATTAAACTTTTGAAATATGTTGACTTTGTATTCATGCTTTTGGTAATACTTCTGGACAGATTACACAAAACTGGGAAAAAAAGTATGGGCAAAAGCTGTATCACACTTAAAGTGTGATGCTGCATCTAATAAAATGCTTAGAAGTCTGTCAAGCTTGAGGGGCAACTGAAAGTCTCCTTGTGAGTTTCTCCCATATCAAAAAACTTCTAAGCCCTTGCCCATACTTACTAGTCAGACAGTAAACAAAGTTAAGTCTAGATGCGTTACTAATGAAAGTGATTAATATTTAACAACTAGCCTCTAATGCATGCAGCAAAGCAACAAAAAACATTCAGTACAGAAAACTATAGAACAAGGCAGAGATATCTCACTATTGCATACTAAGAGGGATACCATACTCAAACAAATTGTACCATCATCTCTTTGATAAGAAACACACAACACATGCTAAAATTATGTGATCTGTTCAAATACCACTAGAAGAGAAATAAAATACATCAACCAGAGTTAGGTGCATCAGTATTTTAACATCTGCAGAGTTATGTTTGCATCTTTACTTTCTATATATTTATTTTATGTACATGAATATAGTACTAGGTTGTTGTACCAAGTTAACCATTACGAATGTAGTGAGAAGTCAAGCAAAGTGACACCTTTTATTGGCTAACTAAAAAGATTACAATATGAAAGCTTTCGAGGCAACTCAGGCTTCTTCTTCAGGCAAGATGTAAATTAAAAAATGCTGATTTTTGATAAGGGTCTCTTTTGATGCCACCTGTTATTTATATAATTTTGCACCTTAATTTATGGTGGACACCATTTTATTAGACTTTCTTGATCACACAAAATATCTCTCAAAATATCTCCTAATGTAAAAATAAAATAATGAAAGATTTATTATGTAGGAAATGGGTATCTTTTAACTTTTGATTTAAACAGGCCTAAAGGGTATATTTTTCAGCATCACCAGTATTCAAGAAGCCACCATATATGGTCATCAGCTGCAAAGCAGAGGTTCTAGCGAACATATTATGCTACTTTGGTGAGTAAATAACTAAAGGATAAAAAATCAATAACTTAAAAAGTACTGTAATTCATTAGCTAAGTTACAAAGACCCTAGTTGTCCCACATCATTTTTTTTAACGTTACTCTAATGGTAGTTTTTCTGGAAATGTAATTATTTGCCATACATTTTCAAGTGTTTTATTATTTTACTATATTGATATTGTCCTTGTTTACTTCATATGTGACACAGAAAGAGGAAAATAATGAAATCAGTTTTTGCATGTTCACATTGAAAGATTTAATGGAAATACTGTTTGTACCAAAAACAAATCTAAAGATAGCAGTGATATACTGTCCCAATGTTTTAAATTTTGTTCCAAGGTAACTTGTCCTTTAATTGGTTCTTTAATTTTCTGAATCCATATATACCAATACAGGACTGTAGAGGAACTGAAGCTTATTCGAGCAGCATCAAGCACAAGTCAGGAATCAGTCCTGGACATCGTGTCAATCCAACATTAGGCATTCTCAGGCACATAACCATTTTTTAAATTATTCATACATGACGTCTTTATCATGATCAATTAATTTTATCTTTGAGCTGTGGGGCAAAACAACAGTCCCTAAAGAAAGTAAAGCAGATATGAAGAGAATTTGTCAACAAAATAAAGGCATTGCTCTTGAAATTTAACTGTGAAACAATGAAGCTGAGAGGCTGCACTAACTGCTGCACTACTGGCCCACAGTCGTGAGAAAATGCAAATAAAAAAACTAAAAAAGTATTCCAGAAAAATGAGCGTGAATTCGAGCACACACACTGTGTGGAAGTGTGTTACTTTCTGACAGTGTCTCAGTGGGCTTTTATTCAGGTACTCTAGTTTTACTACTACACCCAAATGTTAAGCATATCTAACTGATTGATTAATCTAAATTAGCCCTCATATAAATGAGTGTGTGAGCATCACTAGGAAAATGGCATGTGATGGACTATAATCAACTCTTTGGTATTCTTAGGTGATTATTAAGGAATTGCTTTGCCTTCTCTCATGCCATTTAGGTTAAAGTGATTCATGACCAAGTTAAATGGGGTATTTCCTTGATATTCTACATCAAAACATGTTGGTCCAATCTAGATTTCAGTGTTTACACAAATGCAAATTATCTGAATCTTGGGGCTGCTCAACAGCTCCAACCTATCTTATTTCTACCATCATGTTGGACAGTGTCACACATGTGCGAGTAGGAGGCAGCTAAAGGGCTCAAGTAATTGTAATAAAACATCCAACCGGGGATGGCGGAGTGTGCTGACTGTCCTTCTCCCTACAGACCTTTCCCGGGAAATCCTGCAAGGTTCCGGCCCCTTTGATGACGTCACTTCCGAAGCCGGCCCCTTTGATGACGTTACTTCCGAAGCCGGCCCCTTTGATGACATCAGTTCCTCTCAAGACCTTTAAAGCCTCCATCTTAGGCTACTACAGCAGTTCTGTTTTGGACTCTTTGATAAAGAAAACCCTTTTGCAGCTGGGAAAAACAATATATGGGTGGCTGCCCCAAACCTTCATAATGTCTTGGACTCGTTTTTATGACAGTGGCGTAGTTGGCAGGATGAAGTCCCAGAAGAAACCGGGACTCAGACATGTAATGAACCAGGTAGGAAAGTACCGGGGCCGAGTTTCTGGGGGGGAGTGCGTTTGGGGGTCAGGAAGGACTCAGTACAGGCTCCGCTCCTCAAATACAACCCCGGGCTTATAACATACCAAATGGAGAATGTGAAGGGGAAATACAGGCATAGGCTGGTTTCTGGGGATGAAACAAAAAGGGCTTATTATGTTCTCTCAGAGGAGAGAGCTGAGCCGCCCATTGGGACTGAGGTCCCAGATAAATATGGGCTATCCCCAGTCAAGCAGGTAAAAATAATAAAAAACTGGACACTTGATCCAGAGAGATCAGTCCAGGAGCAGGCTATGGCCCTCTGGGAGAAGGTACCTGTGTGGCTAAGGCCATTTAAATTAACCACCTGCCAAATAGTTCAACAGGTAGCCTGTCTCTTCTTTTTAAAAGGCCTCCCTAAAAACTTTGCCCAGCCGGACTGGGTTGAATTCCATTCTATGGAGGAGCTTATAAAGCTCTTGAAAACACCCGAGCCAGTCTCAAAATCTGGGAGAGCAGAACGACCCTCTAGTGGATTTCCTAGAGATCACGTCCTACTGAATAAGTCTCTTACACATACATCGGAGCCTGTTTCTGAGTTCCCGGGCCTCCAGGCGTGCAACCTACCCGGGAGCGAGGTGGGATATAGGTGGTGCACTTGCCAACCCCCTGACGTGTTCAAATACAGGATCAGTAGTCATTAATGGTTATAAACTCCTTGCCCTGTTTGATTCCGGCAGCAACGTTTTCATTGTTGATTGCCGATATGTTTTACAGAGAATTAAAAAAAAGAACAGCATTAAATGTATTCACGGAGACATCCGGATGTACAACACCACCCTATGTTTTGTGAGTCAGGGAGGATCGCTAAAAAAACATCCCGTGGCGATCCACCCTAATCCTCCCTTCTCAGCGATTCTAGGATGGGACTGGTCAGAAAATAAATGCGGTAACTATTGACTACTCCTGATAAAAACTTAGGCCTCGTTGTAGATTGGGATAACTCGTTTCAAGCTGTCTCCACGCCGTGTACACAGCCAGCGGAGAGAGATACGGAAGCCCACGAGGAGGACGGGGAGATTCCTGGTCCATCGCAGGCGAATACGTCATCCACCCGCGCCTCGACGATTCCGGAGGAATCCCCTTCCCTTGAGGTCAGACCGGACCCTCTCTCCGACATTTACTTTCAGTTCAAACAAACACCGGCTTCTTTTAAAAGGGAGCAGTGGAATGATGACTCCCTAAAATTTGCAAAAAATGCTGTAGTCCTTGTCAATGGCCAATGCACACACCAGCCCATGCCACAAGGACCTCACTTTGTAATAGAAAATGATCTATTATATCGGGTCGCGGAACATGGGGCGGAGGTTAGGAAACTGTTGTTAATTCCACGAACTTCCTGGCGGCAGGTTTGTGAATTAGCTCACGCCCACCTCCTTGAAGGCAATTTAGGCTCCAAAAACACTTGACGGATTAAGCTCAGATTTTATTGGCTGGGAATTAACGAGGAGGTACGCAGTTTTTGTATTTCTTGTCCAGAATGTCAATTGCAATTGCAAATTCCTAGAAAGGACCGTGCTCCTCTCGTTCCCCTACCCTTAATTGATGTCCCCTTTGAACGAATCGGGGTCGATATTGTAGGACCCTTAGAGCCCTCAGCCCGAGGACATAAATATATATTAGTCCTCGTGGATTATGCGACCCAATATCCAGAGGCTGTTTCCTTGAGCTGAGCTACATCTAAAGCAATCGCACGGGAACTAGTAGGAGTATTGCAGCGTGTTGGTATTCCTAAAGAAGTCCTAACAGACCAAGGAACACCTTTTACCTCGGAGACGTTCAGGGAAATGGCCAAGTTACTGAAGCACTTAAAGACCGCGGTGTATCATCCTCAAACCGATGGTCTAGTGGAGAGATTTAATCAGACTCTCAAGCAGATGCTCCGCAAGGTGGTCAGCGGGGATGGGAGGAACTGGGATCAACTCCTCCCCCTCGTTCTCTTTGCCTATCGGCAAGTCCCACAAGCCTCTACGGGGTTCTTTCCTTTTGAATTGTTATACAGATGACAACCCTGAGGTATATTGGATATTTTGAAAAAAGGTTGGGAAGGAGAGCCTCTTCCCTCTACAAATATTTTGGAATATATCACACAGTTACGCGATAGATTAGAGAAAATTCAACCTATTTTAAAAAGTCATATGGAAGAGGCACAAGCAGCACAGGCCCGTTATTACGATAGTGGCACGACACTCCAAGAATTACAGCCGGGGGATCGTGTCATGGTATTAATTCCCACCTTTTATTCTAAATTACTCGGCCATTGGCAAGGCCCTTATGAAGTTAAGGAGAGAAAAGGATTGGTCGACTATTTGGTAAAACAACCCAATCGTAGACCAACTGAGTGGGTTTATCATGTGAACTTGCTGAAGCCGTGGAAGGAGAGGGAACCAGATCCCTCCTCTGCTCAGCCCTGCTAATTCTTTGCTCACATAGACACCCTTAATTTCGGCGAGGAATTAAGCTATAGATAAAGAAGGGAGCTGGAATTAGCTATCCTGTCAGTCTCAGAGGTGGTGAGTGAAAAACCCGGACGGACCTCTCTGATTGCGCACGACATAGTGACTGAACCAGGGGTTATAGTCCGAGAGCACCCCTACAGACTTCCTGAGGCAAAGAAAACAGAAGTGAATCTGGAAGTCAAGCGGATGCTGGAACTAGGAGTGATTGAGGAAAGTTATAGTCCCTGGTCCAGCCCAATTGTCTTGGTTAGTAAGCCTGACGGCAGTTGGAGGTTTTGCAATGACTTCCGTCGGCTTAACCAGGTCTCCCTTTTTGATGCTTATCCCATGCCTCGCGTGGATGACCTCCTCGAGACTTGGACAAGCTGAATTTTTGACCACACTTGACATGACAAAAGGGTACTGGCAGATTCCTTTAACGGACTCCGGGAAGGTCAAGACTGCGTTCAGCACTCCTAGCGGACACTGGCAGTATTGTGTTCTTCCATTCGGGATACACGGGGCTCCTGCAACTTTCCAGCATCTGGTGGACAAAGTGCTCCAACCCCATAATGCGTATAGTGCTGCCTATCTCGATGACGTAGTCATCTATTCCAGCACATGGAAGGAACACGTACAGCAGGTCACTGCGGTATTGCAGACTCTAGGAGAAGCCGGGCTTCGTATTAATCCCAAGAAATGTTTCTTTGGATTGAAAGAAGCTAAATATTTGGGCTACCTGGTCGGTTGGGGTACTGTGAAACCAGTGTTCAAAAAAGATGCCATTGTTAAATGGTCCCGTCCGAAAACAGGTCCAAGCCTTTCTCGGGTTGGACGGGTACTACCGCCGGTTTGTACCTCGGTTTTCAGAGAGAGCGGCGCCCTTGACTGATCTTACAAAGAAGAGGGCTCCTAATCATGTGGTATGGACTGACAAGGCAGAGGCTGCATTTAGTGACTTAAAACAGGCTCTTACGTCAGCACCAATATTAAAAGCTCCTAATTTTTCTCTCCCTTTTATTCCTCAGACGGACGCTTCGGACACAGGCCTGGGTGCAGTGCTGAGCCAAAGCGTCAATGGTGTTGAAAACCCCATCATGTACCTGAGCCAGAAACTGTTGGATCAAGAGACCAGGTATGAAGCAGTGGAAAGAGAAGCCCTTGCGATCAATTTGGCGATTACGCAGTTGAGGTACTACCTCTTGAGCCGGGAGTTCACTCTAGTGACGGATCATGCTCCTTTACAGTGGATGGCCCTTCACAAGGAGTCAAATCCACGGGTCACTAGGTGGTTTCTTGACCTTACAAGTTTTCGCTTATTCATCGTAAGGGTTCTCTCCATGCCAACACTGATGCTCTCTCTCGTGCCCACGACCTCTCGGTGCAGGACGCCCGACCCGATGGGTTTGGGTTGAGGAGGGGGCCTTGTCATACATGTGCAAGTAGGAGGCAGCTAAAGGGCTCAAGTAATTGTAATAAAACATCCAACCAGGGGGGCGGTGGAGTGCGCTGACTGTCTTTCTCAGTTCTGTACAGACCTTTCCCGGGAAATCCTGCAAGGTTCCGGCGCCTCTGAAGATGTCACTTCCGAAACCGGCCCCTTTGATGACGTCAGTTCCTCTCAAGACCTTTAAAGCCTCCATCTTAGGCTACTATAGCAGTTCTGTTTTGGACTCTGTGATATGCACATCGTTTCTTTGATAAAGAAAACCCTTTTGCAGCTGGGAAAAACAATATACGGGTGGCTGCCCCAAACCTTTATAATGTCTTGGACTCATTTTTATGACACTGTCAACAAATACCCATTCTTCTATTACCTGATCTCTGTTCATGGTGGGATGAGTTGGATATCTCATAATGATACATGTGTGCAATTCATTTTTTTCTTATTGTGAAATTCTCTGCTGCAAATGTTATAATGCCAGTATTAGAATGCCCATGTTAATGATGCCTCCATGTACTACAGCTCCACAAAAGTAGCCCTAGTTTTTTAAGCAGCCACACAGATCTGCCTAATTAGTGGAAGCATGCCAAAAACATCAATGACAATATAAAAAGAAAATGGATGAAATTTCTAATGACACACTTTTGAAGCTTTACATATAAACCAGTCAGCAATGATCCTGACAACATCATTGCCCATAAATTCAAATAAAAAATTAAATTTTGACAATGTAAATAAATTTAAATTTATCTTAGAGGTTCCAGTTCTGTGCTGGAGGTATAAATTCTTTTTTCTAACAAATACACTAAATGCAGGATCATCATGTTCATTTATGTCATGAAATGTAGAGTTTATTTGATACTTTTTCTTGATCTACTTTTAGTTATTAGATGAAAATCAGACCTCATTTTAGGTCAAAATAATGAAGGAACACCAATGTTTCTAATGGAAACACATAATTATTCTCACAGATGATTTTTGTGCTATGCAGTAGTTTGCAGGAACAATCCACCAAAACATAAATATACTCAAATAAAAAGGATCTGTCTTGATTAATTTGAAGATATAATAAATTCCTAGAGACTTTCAGGATATTGTTTTACTGTCACTCTGGTATGTAAGTTCTTAGATAATTGTACTGTATATATAGTGATCAGTAAAAGGGTACAATTTGTTTACATATCAACAATAGACTCAGTTCTTTAAAAAGGTGGAAAATGCAATTTTGTTGCTGTAGGATCAGCTAAATTTGTTCACCTGCCCAAAGTAACATGAAAAAAGTTCCATACTTTATCTTTTACTTTTGATATCCTATAACAGATCCTATAACAGATATCAAGACATTCATTGCAATGATGAAAATAAGCTTTTAAACGTTGAAAAGGTAAACCTGAAAACTCAAGCGCATTGTAGATAATTTGTGAATCATATTTTCTTTTTGCTGTATTAAAAATGTATGCTGCTATTACAATATGGTTTAAATCAATCAGTAGGTTCTTCCATAATGTGAAAAAACATCCAGTAGATTTTATCAAAGGTAATAAGTATCTGAACTCCTATCAGTCAGACACAATTTCCATTAGCACACTACATTATGGTACAGGATTTATTTCATGTTACAAGGGAAAGCAACAAATTTATTGGCCCCAAGATGTTTACTACAAAAGAGTAAAAATATATATTTAAAGAGACATTTAACCTTCTACAGCCCATTCCAGTAAAGCAGCAACAAATGTTGTTGTGCTTCTTGGTGCCTTGAAAAAATGCTGCTGTATTTTGTTAAATACATGGCAGTAGCAGACTGTCTCTTTAAACCATACAGCTGGGTTGGTTAGTCATGCAGATTATTTCTAGGCCCCTGGCAAGATGACATGATATATTATTAAAATATAATAATGGCCAAAGCAGAAACATTTCTTACAGTAAGGGGAAAGGGAAAACAGATTTGTTGCTTTTTTCCTACTATGCATTTTCCAGATAAGAAAGAAAAAAGGAAACAGAAAGACCAAGATAATATTCTATCAGGCAAACAGTGGCCGTTACCTGAACCCTAGGAACAAAAGGCGTGGCTCTTCTACTAAGGCTTTGGCTCTGGGTATGCAAAATTAAACAACAAAGAAAAAAATGCAATAAAGCGAAACCAAAAAGACAAAACACACATAAAATACAAACTGCAGGCTAAAGAAAAGAAAATCACAAATATAATTCTACATAGGTCAAAGCTTCAAAACACAGACAACTCTCGAAAAATGAGCACTTCAATCCAGTCACTATCCCAATGAATAGGTCCATAAATACTTACTGATTTCCAGTTCCAATTGACTCCAGGCTTACTGTTATTTACTTGCAACCATTTTAGTACACTTTTTAAATTTTGAAAACAAACATTAATTTTATTCTAAATTCAAAGCTATTTCATTCTTTACAAACAAATATAATTAGCAGTAAAAAAAATGTATAAATGGCTTCCAAATAAATGAATGAAAAATTCTATGAAAACATTTTGCTAAAGTAATTTTTATAGAACAGAACAGCTGATAAATATGGAACCTACAAAAACAATTATGCCCCGCATGATAAGCCAGAGTTTCAGCAAGGGAAGCAGTTTAGCACATCACCATGAAATGTTTTACCACAATCATAGTGGAGTGCTGCAGTGAGCTAAATATTTGGATTCATTCTATATAAAAGTGCTTAAGGTCCAGTTTTACCAAGCCTTCTATTTAATTTCATCTTTTAGAATGGGCTAAGAGAAGGCTAACAAAGTTAATAGAGTAAAAGCAAAATCAAAATATAAAACAACTGAAAAAGAAAATGAAAAATTTCAAAAACATTTGGGAAAAAATAAGCATGTAAACTGTTAAATACTAAATAAAAGATGCCTTTTAACTAACTTTTGGCCATATAGCCTTCTTCAGTACCTTCCATAAAATCAACATCTGTAATAAATTGAGAGGTTTGAAAAAAAAAGAACCTTTACACTTGCTTTTTTATTATTTAATGAGGAAAGACATGAAATTATGGTCTAGGTTAGCACTAAGATTGAAATTATTAAAAAAATCACTCTCTAAAGTGAACAGTATGCAAGTAAGCAGGAAATTTAAAGTGGGGAAGAGATTAGAGAACAAACAAATGCTGCAGATAAAACATATGTATTAAAACCTAAACAAAAAACAGTATCCCAGGTATGATTTGTTTTACAGTTTCTGCTTCATTATAATACAAACTAATGCAAGTAATGTCAGATAAATACTCAGCAACATAAAATAAATAATGTTCTCTCTAAGCTGCCTTTGATAGTGAAAATAAATTGATCACTGATGAAAAGAGAAAGCATTTGAGTCCAAATGAATTGACTATACCAATTGTTATATTGATTTTGTATTTATATTAATAACGAAGTACAGAATGAATAGACTGAATGGTTAAACTTTTGTATCATGCTACTGCCTGAACAATGCAAAGCTAAAAGCAGCTGGGTTTAACATTATTTATGTATAATGTGAATCTTGCATTAAAAAGCACCATAGTCATTGACAATACAACTCTGCATTCCAACAGGAATACTAATTAGTGGAAACAATAAAAAAAGCAAAGTATCTTTTTGAAGTTATAACTTTATCACCAAATCCTTGCTATGAATAAAAACGGACAATAATTTCTGGTTCCATTAAGCAAGGTAAATTCATGCATTTGTTGTCAATATTATCTGCCCAAGATTTTAGTAGGATGATAATAAACATACACAGTAAATGTGTGCAGTAATAACCAAGAAAACATTTTACATAGTTCAAGCTTTTCACAACTGACTCATAATTGTTTTATAGTTTTAGAACAAAGATTTAAACAACGTCCAGTACTTAGCGCATCAAGTTATGGCAAGTCAAATGATCATTTATGGAATGATGTTTGAAAGATTTATAGATATTTTAAAATATACCTTTAAATAATTTATAGATATCTTTGAATTGATCTAGTTATTCCTAAATCGTTGAAAATATCTTTAAAAACAATGAAGATATCTTAAAACTATAAAGCATTGTAAGATATTTCAAAATGTTACACAATATTTTAAAATGCTTCTTTAAACAAAAATATCTATTTATATTGCATATATTTCTATCCTTGAAACACTTGAAGAGATCTTCAAGTAAGCAATTAATCATTTAGAACTACATTTAAAATCATATTCTTTCCCATTTAAATCAGTGCCTGCACATTCAAAGATACTGTTAAATGAATTCAAAGATAATCTTAAATTGCTGCCTATGTATATAATACATCTATAAATTAAATTTATAAATATTTTAAATTAATTTAAATTACTAGCTGTTCATTTAAAGATGTCTTCAAATCCCTTCCTTGCAACACAAGTAGTGTCCAGTAATGTCCCACTGTGTTCAAATTCAAGCAAAAACAATCTTACTTGATTTTAAACAGCTTTCCTACTTATAAAGCACAGAGAAGTAAATGAATACAACTATCAAGGCAGATGAAGAAAATTTTGTGATATGTTTTGTCAACGGTATGGTAGTAACTAGAATTAAAATCTGATGAGAACACAAAGTTTACATGTTGAGTTGATACTGATGCTGGGTTGAGAATTTTTAAGAACAACTTTGGTATTACAGTTCAGCCAAAACTGTTGGCTTGTTGGCATAATAAAGTTATACTTACGGTGGTAATTGTAAAGGAATTTCTTGATGAAACCTTTGATGCTTTCATTGTGTAGTGCTTTTCAACAATATTTTATTCACAGCAAAAATATGATTTTTGGAAGTGATCAAGGTGGCATAGGCCACTAGGCAACCGATCCATTAATGGCTAACTTACTGGAAGCAAGTTTACCCAATGAAGAGTCACTTCCAAATTTCATGAAAAAGACTAACTACACTGTGGTTGATGAGAGAAAACTTTGACAGCACATCATACTCAAAATTTAAAAAGAAGACAGCAGCTGTACCATTTTTTTTCTTAACCACTATGGATGAGAAACACATTTTATTGTCTGTTTTGCCAAACTTTATGCAAGGGGAAATTTGATTGTGTTGCTTATTACTGCTTATTACATTTTAAATAACCTATGAAGTGAAATTTCGGCACCAGACAAGGAAAGTTGTGTTGTGCACATGTTAATCAAGTCCACAACATTGTTTGTTCTTAAGATATGATTTAGTTTAAAATATTTTACTTACTTTCATTTTTTTACTTTTGTTTTATTATTTCATCATTTTCAAATTAGTTTCATGTTCTTTTTTTATTTAGTTTAAGTTTTTCAGCAATTAACTTTCCATTTTTGTCATGTTATGAGTTTTGTTTAACGCACTGTGAGAAACCAGCCCGGCCACAGACAGACAGATACAGAATGTCCCAAGTACACACACTTTTATTTATATCGCTCCAATTAAACAGTAGCACAATGCCTAAACTGGCCAACTCAGTCTCTTTCTTTCTTTCTTTCTTTGCCCTCTTTGGCCACTTCCTCCTCCTCCTCCTGACTCAGGCTCCCATCTTCTCCCTCCCAACTCTCGAATCGAGTGGAGTGCAGTGGCCTCCTTTATACAGCACCTCGAAGTGCTCCAGGCGTTTCTTGAGTAACATCTGGCAGCACTTCCAGATGTGGCAGAAGTGATGCATACGGATTCAGCTCCTCTTCTGGCAGCACTTCCTGTTGTGAAGGAAGTGCTCTCGACCACTGTTTTGGAGCTGTCCAGGCGCCCCCTGGCGGTGGCCATGTCTTCCCACAGGGTTGAGCGTCCCGGCTCCGTGGCCCCCATGCAACCCCGGAAAGGCTGCCCTCTCATGTTCCGGGGAAAATACTGCCCCTCTCCCGATCCTTCCCGTCTTCCGCCATCGAGGTGGGGCAATATCAACGGACATTTGTCACAGCACCAAAAATATCCACATGGACAATGTTTTGCAATATTGCAAACTTAGTTTCTATAGTTGTCAAATTGTACATCATTCTTATGGTACTTATCAACTTAATTAATACAATTTTATTATCTATGATAGAAATCAATTTCATCACGATAATGAGAGAGTTCAAGGCTTTCAGTATAATCAAAAAATCAAAGAATCAAACAGGTAGAATTCTCTGATGCTACTAGTTAATTTAATCTGAAATAAGTATATAGTGAATAGTTATATAATTTAAAAAATTTTAATTTTGAGATTATGTTTATGAGGTGTAACAGCACTGCACACATATATTCATATCTATTTTTGATATTTTCTTAAGATGATTATAGTACATTTACCCATTTCTAAACTTTGAAAGTGCATTTTTTCTGGGTTTTGTTGTATTATTGGTTATTTTTTGCAATAATTTTGGTCACTGATTGAACTGAGTTAATAATAGTAATAATAGCAATAGAGTGTAAAGTTATTTCCTGTATAAAGTGCATTTCTCCAAACCTATTATTTACATCAGATACTGACCACCTGTTTTAGTAGCATCTCGGATCATTCATTTAATAAGCAACATGTAAAACCTGGGGAGCTCCCTGTAAGCCTACACATGATGGTTGTCATTTAACAACCACTCATGTAGAAATGTTTAATGACACATTTCTGTTATCCAGCTGTAAAACAATATCTACAGTAATGCATACTCAGTCCATGTGCACTTGGGAAAAAGATTAAAAATCCGTACAGACACTGTTCAGGCTATCAATGAAACCTGATCTCATGGTCTCAAAACATTAGTACTGATAACCTTAATACTGAATCTATACATGTAACATCAGACTGGTTGATAACAGTGACTGCATGCTACGTGTTTGCTTAAAGATTCACTGTGATGATAAAGCTAGCAAGCAAACAACATATTTGCAAAATAAGGAAGTTATTCTTTTCTTCAAGTGGCATGAATAAACATCCATAGATGGCTACTGCGCTCTAAGCCACACACTCAAAAGGTTCAGGGGCCGTTAATTATGGTTCTGGTGGGCTGCAGTGGTTGTAGATTTGTGTTCCAACCAGTTTTATAATTAAAAACCAGGTCTGGTAGATAATTGATTTTGGTGTTTAACTGTCTGGTTTGTTAATACTTTCATTCTTTTAAGATAAATCTTTATCAAATTGTACATTTTTCATTTTCAAAAAGAAATACGAATGTAATTCATAATAATCAAGTTAACTGTGACTATGCAAATATATATATATATATATATATATATATATATATATATATATATATATATATATATATATATATATATATATAAAATTAAGAACCACTGTGGCCCTTTGGGAAGTAATGGAAAAAAAAGGAAGAGGCACACTGTAACTGTAATGAAGTGTAAATGCCCAATGATATAATTCCAAGTATTGTAGTCAGACCTGCTACAAAGTAAAAATAAGCGTTTCATAGACAGTATTTTAATATTCCTTAGGAAACAGGATATTAAAGATTTAACATTAGTCCAGTACCTAGTAGGTTGTGAGGGGGAACAATGTTTATTTTGAGGACCAGATGCAATAGAGTCCTTAACACTTTTAAAGGTCTTTCTGTAATTTGAGATTATAGTGCTCTGTAGTAGGGGACTGATATCAATAACTAGATGTTTAGATGAACTGACCAGTTTATATAAATAAAATCGTAAGCTGTTTGTCCAACTTAATATACAGGTGATATGGAATATTTGGAATAGGGGCTATAATGGGAGGGGCGCACAACGGCAATAGAGAGATTAGAATTCCCATCAGGGAACAAGAGTGTGCAGGAGCTAATATAACACTGTTAACACTGCACACAAAAGTTTTGTAAAGACCAAAGCAGGATCTCATCTAAGAACACTGATTTTTTCTCAACTAATTTGGATAACAATTTCAATGTCTTGTTGATTTACAGATTTTATCTAAGAGTATTTTTTTTTGTCTCATTGTGGGTTACATTTAGCCATACTAAGTTTCCAAAAGACAGTTTTTCCCATTTACTTTAATTAAGATCCTACTAATTTCACTTTGTGTCTGATTTAATGTACTGATATTGTGGGGAAATGACAAAAGGCATTCAGCGAGTCTAATCTCAGGTTTAAAATTCCTGGACGCTAATACAAAGGTATGTCCATTAGTACCTTTCCAGTGGGTGACAGCAAAAAGTTTCAATACACTAGAACTGAATTGTAGGGGACGTTTTCAGATGCTATCGAGTACATTCTGCATTTGGTTGTCAACATTCAAAGCAACATTTGCTGTACTCAATATCCCTCTTAAACCTTTCCAACTTCTAGTCAATGAACAGAAGTAGATAACATCTTTGGGAGCACCAGTTGACAAGTACAAGAATTAGACAAAGCTGGACCAGGATAACAAGAAGATGACTTTGTTTACTTGTTCAGTCAGGCTCCGCAGACCCAGACAGTACAATGAGTTTGTTTTATTTGACATTAGGTCTGATTTCATAGTAACATTTGTAAATAACTATGCAATCTTCTGCTGAAAGTATTAATGTGCAAATCAGTCAATATTTACTCAACAGACCTAAATTTATTTAAAAATTTGAGTTCCTGGACTACCAATATTTTTCTATTAGGTCCTATGAACAAGACATTAAACAAGTCTTTGGTTACTATGATCAAGGAGTTTAATACAAATTGACTGTGCCACCAGATTGGCAACATGCATAACAACTATAAATATTGCCACAGACACGCAAAGGCAAATAAAAAATGGTGCTTCCAGAATAATAATACAATATACAAAAATAAAATACAAAAGTTCCTATAATAGAGAAAATAGATTTAGTAATGTCCACTAATCATATTTCTAACAGATACAATTTCTTTTTCGTCACTGTAGAAAAATGTTCTGCCCACCCAGGGATGCCGAACTGATGTAGGAAATTGCTGTATGGTGTGAAGAACACATTTATTTTATGTTAATCAAGTGTTATTTAATTATTAATGTTGCCTTTGGCAAGGCCAGTAATTAATGAAAAATAAATGAGTATGATGCCCACTCAGGGAAACTAAATTAATTTAGGAGAATGAGAGATTTCTGTTTCTTCCCATCCAGGGACCAACAAGTAAATGTTGGAAATGGTGTATGTTAATCAATCAGTTAATAAATTACAGTTTTGCTTTTGCCAATACCTGTCATAATTAAATCATTTGGTAAAGCTTCCACTTTACTTTCCTTGCAATTGTCTATAGCAAGGCGTATTCGGCTGTTAGATTTATATCAAGGTAGCTGAAGACTGTTCATTTTAAGAAACAAAACAATACAATTTATTGATAAATATAAGGATTATAAAAATATTGTAACTGCATGTATATTGACATAGAAGACAGAGCACGAAACAGAAGGGACAAATATATAACATAGAATAGGGTTACTGTTTTACTTGCTATTTAGAGTTCTAATCTATTTTAGCACAGATTAACAGGTTTATGATGGAAAGTTTCTCTTTTCTTGTGGGAGTCCACTCTTTCTCTTTGTGAAGTGGTCCTTTGTTCATGGTGTGAAGTGATGTCATGTTTACTTCTAGTTTGGCTCCTTGTTGTGACCCCTGTAACTTCATAGGGAAAAACATTACTCTTTCTGGCACAAGTATGGGGGTTAAAGTTCCCTTCTTGAAGTAATGCTATTACTCTGTCTTCTGAGACTTGGCATGGCAGAGTAGCACGTAAAGCTCACAAAGAGAACAGGCTATCATCATTTATCTCCCGCAAAGGCAGTGGTTTGTCAGCTTTCAGGTACTCAAACAAAATGATAAGCTGAATGCAAGCTAGTTTTGAAGGAAGGTGTAACCTCTGATAATTGGATTAAGGTCCCTTCCAGTTACAGATCCAGAGCCTGCTTTTAGGTGCATTATTTTGTCTATCATATTCAAACACAGTTCAGTTTTTGGTCACAAAAAGCAATGGTATCTTCCTTGTACCTACTTAGCTAAAACAGGTCAAGACATCGATATTAGCTTAAAATGACAAACTGCTTTCATGGTCATAAATGAATGTAGCAATTACTTTGAAGGTTCAGCACCTTTAACTAATTTCTGTCCTATTCAGTTTGTATTTTGAATATAGTGTATACTAATTTACCTATGCTTTCAGTCTTTAACACTAGAATTACCAGAGCCTACGAAAAAACTCGTAATTCCGTCCCACCTTAAATTGCTTCTTAAATCCCTTCACACCTCTCCGCCAGCGTCCTTTGTCCTCTAAATGTGCTGATAAAGAGAAGCTAGGAGCAACCGGCTATTCCATCCCCCCACCAATTTAGAACGTGCATGAACTTCTCCCAGCTCATGCCTTGATTGAGTATCTGGGAGTGAAGTGGAGTTTTAGAGTGGAAATAATAGATCATTATTTGGAACACACGCATTTCATGTCTGTTCCGTTTCTACAGTAATCTGTGTCAACACATGTTAAAACAGAAACGTTTTTTATATTCTAGTAGTAGATGACAAAATGTAGGCATAAACTATATAATGTATGAAGCCTGAAGTCCAAATATCAAAGAAACATTTTCACAAGAATAACACAACAATTGCGCTTTTATTCAAAAATATAACTGCAGAAACAAAAAGCCGCCTTAACATGCGACATTGACAGCCGTTTATTGTAATTGCCTCCGTGGTGCAATAGAATCAGTTCCCGCTTGGGAATCAAAAGGTCACGAGTTCGATCCTGTGCCTCTCTGTTTTGAGAAGTAAACTGCTCTTAGTCTTACTATTTTAGAATAAAAGCATACATTTGATTTCAGTCTTTAACAGCTGGTGCAATTTATGATCCTTGTAAAGGTTAGCTTTTTTTTTTTAATTCACATTTCATTCTCTCAGTCGCGTTCAGAATCAATCCATACAACTCCATCTGACATGGCTGTTTTCACTAAAGACGCGCTATAGCTCTGCAGTGTACCACGATGCATACTAACGCTAATGCTGGACCTTCCCCCAGGGAGGAAAGTACAGTGTCAGGTGCACATTCAGTGTAATAGGAACCATAGCACAGAGAGTTGTGTGCATGGCAACAAGTACATATGTCGTAAATATAGGAAGGACGGTCCTTGGGTGTGTGGGAACTGTTAATATTTGAATGTGATGATTTTATATAGCACAGAATGAAAATCAGCACTTCTTAGCATTGCACCATGCAAGCTGTCGTATCAATCTTCTACTGTAACTTGCTTTCTTTTTTCTTCGGTTATACAGGTAGTCTTGAATAAAAGTGCACTTGTTTTGTTTGTGAAATGAAGTGTCTGCGTGCACTTTTCGTGGCATTACACGTGTATTTTTTGAGCATACCCGTTTGAGCATGCTCAAACACAGGAACATAAGTTGGTGTAAAAGTATAACAAAACAACGGGCAGATGGGGAGTGTCTGATGATTGCATATAGCGCCGAAGTTACTGCTGACATGAAAAGCGTGTGTTCCAAATAATGATCTATTATTTCCACTCTAAAACTCCACTTCACTCACAGATACTCAATCAAGGCATGAGCTGGGAGAAGTTCATGCACGTTCTAAATTGGTGGGGGGATGGAATAGCCGGTTGCTCCTAGCTTCTCTTTATCAGCACATTTAGAAGACAAAGGGCGCTGGCGGAGAGGTGTGAAGGGATTTAAGAAGCAATTTAAGGTGGGACGGAATTACGAGTTTTTTCGTAGGCTCTGGTAATTCTAGTGTTAAAGGGCTTTGTAAAAATAAAAGCAGAGGCATATCAGGCCATAGAAATTTAATTCCCTATTATTTTGGGGATCACTATTGCACATCAATGAAAATAATTCATTCAGTATAAGCAGGTAATGATTTAACAATATCTTAAATTAATTTAAATATTTATTTAAATGTGCAGGGACTAATTCAAAGACATCTTTAAATGGGAAGTGACAACATGTGTACAATAAATGCTCAGAATAAAATCTTCTAAAAGAAACTATCATTTAAAGATATATTTAAATCATAAGATATTTTAAATTATTTAAAGTACATTTAAATAATGTAAAGAAATTAGTAAATAGCTTAAATACATCCTTATATATTATTTATATAGATATATTAAAATGAAAAATATTTAAAATTGATATTTAAAGCATTTATAAATAATTTAGATGTATCTTTGAATATTTCAACACATTTTTAAATCCAGAAATAACTATAAATGATAATTTAACTTGCCATACAAAATGGATATCTCCTTTTCAATACTCTGAATTTTAAGAAGGAAAAGCTTTAAAGATTTTAAATAAATTCTGACAAGCTGTACCTGATATTGCTATATGCTTAATGTACAGGCAACAACATACTGAAGTGTTCTTAAGATAATGACATGGGGAATGAATATTGTGGACACAATTTGATCTTGAACTAGATAAGCAGATTAGGTAGTGGGTACCTAGATGAATAAATACATAATTAAGATAACATTTTTAAAAGTACTGTATTGCTAAATAAGCAAACTAAGCCAAAATGATTTATGTTTAGTTACTTTGAAGAAGCTGATATAATTGTATACAAACAGAAAATTAATACATCCATTAAAATGAATTGTTATTATGAATACATGATGACACCAAAAAATTAAAATTTTAAACAAGTGTAATGGTTCTGTTAATCAGTTATATAAAACTGACTCAAATGTTATTTTCAAGAACTATTTTTGTGAGCCTTCTTCAATTTTACAGTTCATATTCAGAATAATAGTTCTTTGTCTTGATACATATTTTATTGTTTTTACTGAAAGTTCAAAGTTCAAATTATCCTTTTAATTAATATTTAAAAGACAAATAAACACACAAGTTACATTTTAAAAATTGAGGCTCCTAACTGTAGTCTTTATTATGTTTGTATGTGTATGATTGTTATGATAAAACTGTAATTTAGACTAATACAGAATGTTTAATAAAGTGACACTAAATGCAAAATTTAAATTAAGACGTTTATAAAAATAACCTTACGTTTTCCTGAATAAGGTCCACACCACTTCTATTGTAGAAAAAGTAAATACTTAGAATAAAAGTTTATATTATTGTAACATACATATAGGCAATAAATAGTAGGCAGGACCTGTCCTGCAGCAGGTATTCCACTTACAAATGCTCGGGTATACAGATCCACACAAACAATTTACAGAATATTTGCTTAATAAGTTGTTATTGTGAATTCCTGAGTGGTTTTAAACTTTTTCTGTCATCTTTTCACATTCTCATTATTTTCATCCATCCATCCATTATCCAACCTGCGATATCCTAACTACAGGGTCACAGGGGTCTGCTGGAGCCAATCCCATTCAACACAGTGCGCAAGGAAGGAAACAAACCCCGGGCAGGGTGCCAGGCCATCACAGTCTCATTATTTTAATACTGTTAATTAGCTATTGTATAGTTGGTTTGTGGAAAACATAATACAGGTTTTGAATAGTATAATATTGCTCAGACTCTGAAGCGTAAAGTACAAATATCTCAGGAATGTAAAGTAAACAAAACATGATTTCAAGAAGCACATGAGGACAAAATCAAACAAAGCACTGCTTAAATGATCAGTTTGATGTTACATAATTTATAAACTGTAAAAAGAAACATACTGATAGTTGCCCAGAGAGGTACTGAGGAGCATCCCGTAGCATGCCTGGGCTCATGGGAGAAGTAACAGAAATAGATGGGCGATCCATTTTCTGGGATTCAAAAGAACTTGAGCCTGAAAATACAAAGTTATCTTAAACTCTGCACTTCTTATAGGTACATTCATCTGTTTTACGAAATCAATGAAACATATATGCATAAATGCATACATATATCCTCAAACCAGCTTAATCAAATTTAAGTCTACAATAACAAATCTTACATACAGCCTATACTTGTGTACAATATGTACATCAAACAAACTGTCACCTCTCTTTAAATACATACTTGATTCCAGTTGTGCATGTGTGCTGTCTGGTATCCGAGGGATATCTCTGTAATAAAAATTTTAAAAAAGTCATTGATGCAAAAACAAAAAAAAAAACACATTTGCATTAATTTTATAATTATTTTAAATACATAACAAATTTTGGCAAATATAATTAAATACAGTGGAATTAAGAATATAGGGTGTGTTAGAAGATGTGTAACTGTTTATTTTTTTTTTTATAAACTGTGGAAATTTACTTTCTGTTATTGTCAATAAAATTTTGAGAAGCTCCAGAATTTCTTTCAGCAATAAACTTTTAATAAAGATTATTCTTTTCTTTTGTTGTTAATTTGGAAATTAATAAATAAACTGCCACTGGAACACTGTACTGAATAAGTACAATAAAAATCAATGGTGAGATAAATAAACGACTACAGACTTTTCAATATGTGTTGTGACATTATGCAACATTGTGATTCCACAAAAAAACAGACAAGCCTGCTTCTAAACAAATCTGCAAACAGAATTTCTAACGCCATGGGATATTTTAAAAAACTGATGAATATAGAACCATTCTTCTCTTATTTGGAAAAAAAATACTAATTCATCTTCATAAGTTACACAGCTGTGAAAACATTAAATAAAACAAGACTGATCAAACAATGGTAATTAAAAGTGATTAATTAATTGAAGCACATAAAAATATTCAAAAAAAAGTGCAGAATGTTAATATGTAAATTATAACAGTATATGAGGATTTATTATAATTTTAAAAACTCACTTCTGAGCTTGGAAACAAAATATTACAGTATATAAATCAGCTGCTAAACTGCTATTAATCCCTTATAAAATAGAAATTTTAAATAAGGTTGTTCTTTTCAGTTTACATTTTTTTTTGTTTTATTGATATTATTGTAATCATTCCATACAAATAGATCATTTTTTGCAAAAAATAGGATTGAAAACAAATCAAACGACCTACCATCCCCCTCTACCCCCACTCCGAGAAAGAGAGCATGGCCAACGGAGTAAAAAAAACATAAATTGATGAGTTTAATAGGCGGAAAAAGATTAATGGAGAAGAAAAAGAAATGGGCAGAGAGTTACTTCCTCAATGCTTTAAGAGCTTACTCTAAAATATTATTGATTAGATTCTGCCAGGTTTTGAAAAAGTTCTACACAGATCCTCTAACTGAGAATTAGATTTTTTTCCAATTTCAAATAGTATAAAACATCAGTTACCCACTGACTTAAAAGAGGAGAATTAGGATTCTTCCAGTTTAACAAAATAAGTCTGCTTGCCAATAGTGTAGTGAAGGCAATCACAGTTTGTTTGTCCTTCTCCACTTTAAGCCCATCTGGAAGAACACCAAACACAGCTGTTAATGGGTTAGGAGGGATTGTAACACCAACTCTGTTTGAAAGGCACTTAAAAATTTTTTGTCCAGAATGATGTTAATTAGGTGCAGGCACAAAACAGGTGACCCAGTGAGGCTGGGACTTGATTGCAGCGTTCGCAGGTTGGATCATGCCCTGGAAATATTTTGGACAGTTTGAAGCATGACAGATGTGCTCGATATATAATTTTGACTTGAATAATTCTATGCATTGCGCATATGGAGCTCGAGTAAATTCTCTGCACTGCTGCCTTCCACTCCTTTTCTGATATGTTGAGTGAGAGATCTTTTTCCCATTGTCCTCTTGGATCTTTAAAAGGGAGGGACTGTAAAATAATTTTATATATTGCAGAAATGCTGTTTGAGTCCCTGAAACTGAGCAATATTTTTTCCAGCAAGTGTGCGAGATAAGGAAAATCGGGCAGGCTCTGTTTAAAAAAGTTTCTAATTTGAAGATAGTGAAAGAAATGTGTTGCTGGAAAGTTAAATTTGGAATGTAATTGTTCATAGGATGCAAAGATGTTATCTATATAAAGATCTCTAAGCAATTTAACCCCAAATGTTTTCCAGATATTAAAAACTGAATATGTTTGCAAGGGTTGAAAAATGTGGTTCTCATACAGAGGTGCCACAGATAAAAGATTCTCCATCTTAAATTGCTTTCTACATTGGTTCCATATTCTGAGTGAGTGAAGCACAACTGGGTTATTAGTATATTGGCGATAACTTGCATTTATTGGGGCACAAAGCAGGGAATATAAAGAAGTACTGCAGGATTTTATTTCTATTGCAGACCAAGCCTGTGTATGTTCACCTATTTGTGTCCAGGTTTTTATAGCTTGTATGTTTGCTGCTCAGTAATAAAACTGAAAATTAGGTAGAGCCATTGCACCTTCTGCCTTAGGTCTTTGTAGGGTCGCTCTTTGGATGCGTGGATGTTTTGAGTTCCAAATAAATGAGGTTATGGTTAAATCTAATTGCTTAAAAAATGATTTATTGATGTATATTGGAATGTTTTGAAATAAAAAGAGAAGCTTAGGAAGGATATTCATCTTAACAACGTTAATTCTTCCAGCTAGAGTGAGCCATCTATGCAAGTCTTGCTTAATTTTTTCCATACAGACGGCGAAATTTTGTTGATAAAGAGCTTTATGTTTACTTGTGATATTTACTCCTACGTATTTAAACTGATCCGCAATGATAAAAGGGAAGGTGTCCAATATGATATTGCATGCTTGAGAATTCACTGGAAAGAGCACACTTTTGTTCAAATTAATTCTGAGACCAGAGATCTTTTGAAATTCTGTAAGTGCTGTTAAGACAGTATTTTGAGGGTCTGATATATACAATACCATTTCGTCTGCATATAGAGAAATTTTCTGTTCAAGTCCTTCTCTGATAATCCCCTTTATCTAATAAGCATTTCGACAGTGAACTGCCAGTGGTTCAATGGCAATTACAAATAACAGTGGTGACAAGGGGCATCCTTGTCTGGTACCACGTTCTACTTTAAAGTAGTCTGAACAAATGTTGTTAATACAAACAGAAGCTTCTAGATTGGTATACAGTAGTTTGATCCATGCACAAATGTTCGAGCCTGTTTTATCTTGGTAGAGTAATATATATATTGCTCTACTGTCCCCTATTGTATTATTAATATGTAGCCTTAGAATGCCTAATCTCACAGACTTACCACTGTATATAACTTATCCCCACCTTCCCTTCTATATCTATAACCTCAGGCAATTAGATGTAGTAAAAAGACAAGCAGGAGTTAAGTTACACATAAAATAATGTATTACTGATAATATTCATAAATAATAACAAAATGCAAAGTACATTTGAATATTGGCAACCATACAACCTGATAAAATGGTGATGTGTAATTCAGGTGGCACACAGACTTGCAGTTACTTAAAATGTCTCTAGTTAAAGCATCGTTGGTGCTCAGCTTTCAGCCACATGTCTGTTCAATATGGCTGCTGAGCTGTGCTCTTCAATGTGTTGTCTTCATCATCATATTTGGGTCAGTCAGAGAGAGAGAATGTGGTTGAGCAAGTACATTTATAGATGTTCTCTCCAATTCCTAGAACCAATAGGACATCATGGTACTTAAAGGCCTCTGAGACAAGCCAATTCCAAACAGCCATACCTCAGACCAATGGGTGAAATAGAACATCTTATCTCCTGCCCCCCAAGACCATATATTACACTAACCTGGCTTTGTGTGGGGATCAAACTGGTTTAAGACACATCCCCAAATCCTGTCATAAAATTACAAAGAGACAGTCGTAAAAGGGTGGGGGGCAAACATGAATACCTCTCACCACTTGGTTTGCCTAAATTATAAATAAAGACATACAAAACATTTATCAAGTTATATGCAAAATCTACATCACAACACTCCACCCCGATGAATGTTTTGTACAATGTCTTTATAACAATGTCTTTAAATTGTTTCAAGAGTCTGATGCATAACTTGTGCATTGATTGGCAGTATTTGCTCTCCCAGTGTTAAAAGTTGTCCGTGACCATTTTCCATTACATATCTTCTTTATTTCAAAGACAATCTGAAGAACTTGGAAGCGCTCCTGATGACTTGTATCTGCTCCAGCTTGCGTCAACTCTTTCTGCAGTCTTCATATGTCATCAGATCTGGTGGTTCAAAATGAGACAAGTCCACACCTTCCACTAAACTAGCCCACTACAATTTAGTCTATTGTGTGAATTTTTAATCTGTACTTGTTCTCTGTCTAACTGCTAATTAGACCCCTGTCCCAAACTATCTGTTTAAGCATATGCAGCTGTACAATTAACATCAAAATTTGAAAGGTAACATGCCACAGGTGCCAGTACAACCACTTCTGCCCAAGTGACAGCCCATGTGCCACTGCATAAACTGTTCACAAACCAACATTTGTGGCCCTCTGCACACATTTGGGGTTGACTTAGTTGCCTCTTGTGCTTTCCTACCCATGGTGCAACTCTTGACTGCCATCAGCCTTTACCAGTATAGGCTGGCATCACCACCATGAGACATCAAAGCTATGCAACTCTCATCATTCCCCGTAGGCCACCCCTAGAGTTGTTTGCTCACCATATGCATACTCATTGTGCTAAACACCTCAGTTCAGAATTGGCCCACTGGTCCTGTGCCTGTACCACAGCCGACAATCTCAGCAGGGCTTCCATATTTTCCCAATTAGACTATACCTAAACATCGGAGCCCATATGTCTTGCAAATGTACAGCTGCACCTGCTTTCCTGAAAAGTTCACCAATTTGCTCAGTATACATTTTTAATATATTAATTATATTAATTATCCCACTTAATTAATTAATACCCAGAATGTATACTTTATGAGCCCAAAATGAATCCCCTTATTTTGGCATTCCTAACTGGTTTGTTCAGTTTCCACCCCTTGGAATATAAATTTGCTGCAGTAATGAACAAACCTTTCCTTTTAAACTATAGCTATTGTGACTAGTCCTATTATTGCATGACTTGTGGACTTGTTACTCACTTAAACCCCAGTAAGTGTCTTTTCTTGCTGTCTCTTCAGTTCTTCTTCATGTCTTTGTCTTTAGTCTTTGCTTTTGTCTTTGTCTTTCTCTTTCTTTTTTCATTCTATGTAGGCAGGTCTGCAAAATGGAAGGTGACAAAGCAGTTTCTGTCCATCTCATTTTCTTGGCTGTCGACCTGGTGCCAAAACTCAAACTTTGCTTCCAGGCATTCATTGGAACAGCTTGGCACTAGTGCCACGCCACTCCAATGTGCCAATGGTAACCGATCTCCTGCATGGATTTTACTCTGCTAATTGCCTTCACTATTTATTACCTGCACCAAACCAAAGTCCATAAAACCTTACAATAGAAGTAGCACTATTGCAAAGGCCAGAAAATTGAAACAGAAATAACTATTTTCCTTTCCTGTCTTCCTGCTACCCTTCTATTTTTTCATTGCCTGTGTGTCCTTTTTTATTGTATGGTAACTGCTACCTGAAAGTGTGGACTGAAGCCTCTCCAGAACCCAAGTTCTAAATCCAGCATTTCTGCTAAAACTGACCTGTGTTCTTTACTAAAGACCAGCTCACTTTTCTCCATTTTATTGCATGGAGAGTCATAGGCTGTCTTTTTGAACAACTGGTCAGTCAGGTTTCGAATTACTGAACCTAAGTGTGTGTGCTTTTTAATTACTGCTGGCCCTAGCACAGCTGTTAGGACCTTCACACCCCTGTGCATTCCTGGCTTGTAAACCTTCCTGCTGCACCATCACCCATCCTTTGTTCTTTGGCTTGTCCTGTTTCATTCAAACCAAATCCTAAACTGGTGCACTTTCTTTCCAACTCAGCCATTCTTGCACTAGCACATTCAGACCTTTCACACACAAGCACTTGAATTCCTTTCATTTCCATTGTTCTTTGTTTTAATTCCACACTTTCTTTACTCAGTATCCTTAAGCCAATATCCAGTTCATGCCCTCTAGTCAACAATTGCCATTCACACTCACCAGCTCCTCTGCCTTCTATCTGATCTCTTTGTCCTAAATCAAATTTCAGTGCAGCACTGGTTACCTTTCCTAACAGTGGTGAAATATCTATCAGTGTAGCATGCTCTTTAAATACTGGACAGGCCTCAGAATTACTTGGAGATTGTGGTGCAGTGGAGAATAAAGGAAGAAAACACCCTTGCTGTTTTCCTTCCTTTCATCTCTCTCCTTTTCCTCACACTCACATTCCCACTCTTTATCTGAGCACACATCTGTCTCATGTAAGTCACCCACCCATGTTTTAGGGTTCCAGTCCGATCTGGTTACTGTTGCCCTAACTTTCACCATGGGGTTTACATTTCTTTTTCCACTTCTTTCACTGCTTTCTACTTTAGCAGCGGTGTTCTACATGCTAACACTTCACAATTATCACACCAACTGTTACATCTTTCAAAACTCTCACTCAACATTCCATAACTTTCACTTTCATTCACTTTGCTATTTTCTTCCTTATCATGATCTTCCTTATTACCAATAATACAAGCTAGTAAACCTCTTATAACAGCAGCTGTCTTCTTTAAACCTGATCTCTGTTTTCTTGCTTTTAATCCTTCCAGCCCCTTCCATTTTGTGGCACACTCAGCTCAGCTTCTGCTTTCTCTACCTGAACTACAGGTTTCCTAGCTTTAGCCTGCTTCCTCTGCCACTCCACTGGAAGATGGCTGACTTTAAAATGAACTTAGGCATTTCTAAGTCTACAATTTACTCTAATACAATTTGCCAAATTCGTTATGGGTTGGCCTACTTTTGCCCCTGTAAGCAAACATACACATACATACACAAAGATTCTAAACGAATAAGTACCGTATGAATGACGAATGCATGTCCCATCACTCCCTAGCACTTTAACCACTTAAATGCCGTATGAATGACGCATGCATCTTTCACCACTCCCTAGCACTTTAATTAGGGACTCACTACCACCAGTACTAACAAACATGCGGGTGTCCTTGTGACACACATGAAGTCTCTACACTTTGTTGGTTATATTCCATTCAGCAACCAAACAATGTTTTACTTCCACCGCATTTGTACACTGGGTGCCCTAAAATTCACATACATAAACAAACACATACATCAAAACAGTATTTGCAAACAGGGTGCAAAACTTGGTTACCCCAAAATCCTGCCACTACAATTGTTTTATCTTGGTAGAGTAATATATATATTGCTCTACTGTCCCTATTGTATTATTAATATGTAGCCTTAGAATGCCTAATCTCACAGACTTACCACTGTATATAACTTATCCCCACCTTCCCTTCTATATCTATAACCTCAGGCAATTAGATGTAGTAAAAAGACAAGCAAGAGTTAAGTTACACATAAAATAATGTATTACTGATAATATTCATAAATAATAACAAAATGCAAAGTACATTTGAATATTGGCAACCATACAACCTGATAAAATGGTGATGTGTAATTCAGGTGGCACACAGACTTGCAGTTACTTAAAATGTCTCTAGTTAAGGCATCGTTGGTGCTCAGCTTTCAGCCACATGTCTGTTCAATATGGCTGCTGAGCTGTGCTCTTTCATGTGTTGTCTTCATCATCATATTTGGGTCAGTCAGAGAGAGAATGTGGTTGAGCATGTACATTTATAGATGTTCTCTCCAATTCCTAGAACCAATAGGACATCATGGTACTTAAAGGCCTCTGAGACTAGCCAATTCCAAACAGCCATACCTCAGACCAATGGGTGAAATAGAACATCTTATCTCCTGCCCTACCCCCCCAAGACCATATATTACACTAACCTGGCTTTGTGTGGGGGATCAAACTGGTTTAAGACACATCCCCCAAATCCTGTCATAAAATTACAAAGAGAAGTCGTAAAAAGGGTTGGGGGTTGTGCAAACATGAATACCTCTCACCACTTGGTTTGCCTAAATTATAAATAAAGACATACAAAACATTTATCAAGTTATATGTAAAATCTCACATCACAACAGAGCCAAACACAAATTTCTCTAATGTAGTGAAAAGGCAGTTCCATTCAATCATGTCAAATGCTTTTTTCTGCATCCAATGATAATAATATCTCTGGGGTGTTTGATTCTGTTGGTGAATAACATTAAACAGGCGTCAAAGATTGGAAGCTAAGTGTCTGCCTTTAATAAATCCAGTTTGATCTTGTGATATTACTGAAGGAAGCACTTTCTCCATCTTTCTAGGTAGGATTTTTGAGAGTATCTTAACATCATTATTTAGAAGTGAAATTGGTCTGTATGATGTAAATTGTAGTAAGTCCTTATTTTGTTTAGGAAAGACGGTAATTAATGCATGGCGAAATGTTTGAGGTAAAATTCATATGTCTCTAGCTTCTGTAAATGTTGCTAATAAGAGGGGAGTTAGCTGAGTGGAGAATTTCTTATAAAATTCTACAGGGTAGCCATCAGGGCCTGCTGCTTTCCCGCTTTGAAGTGACTTTATAGCATCTAGTAATTCTGATAGCACCAGAGGTTTATCCAGTTCCTCTGCACTAAAAGTATCTATTTGTGGTATCTCTTTGTATCCAGAGTTTACATTTTTTTAATGTAAATTACACCATAAATGAATATTGAAGTTTACTAAACTTTATGGACTGAAATTGTTAATCTTTACAATAACCCTCTCTGCAATGCACACTATAATTAGCATTCTAAATGTAAAAGATGAATATATTAAAAACACTCAAGTTCTATTTAGAACAGTGATTATTGTATAATTGCAAATAATGGTGGTAGCCATGACCTTATTCATTTGTATTAAGTAAGTACATAAGAGGATTATAGACTGAAGGGACAGCTTCCAGATCTAATTACCTTGTGATGTTTTCTGAAAACAGAAAATATCAATATCAAAGGTGGGCTGCCACAGCTGCTGCTTCCACAAAATGATATAATTAATGAAAATCCCTAATTATATCTGATGCCACTCTTGGTAGTCTTCTTAATTCATCTCATGAAAATCTATATCCAAACAATATTTTCAGTAACAGCTGGTTTTTTAACTTATATTGACTTCTCGCAAATATTTAAATTACACTATATAATGAGTTCAGATAGCAACACAGCAAAAATTTTGTCACTGTATGTGGTTTCCAACAGGTTGTTCAGAACTGGTTATGATTGTATAATTTTAAGTCATAGGTGACATATTTAAAAATGTGAATTCACATTTCACACAGAATCATGTTACAGCTTAATTCCAGTGTTCCTGCTTTACATTGCTCCAGCTTCACCCAATAAACCATCAGAGACATATTTATTGTACATGACATGTGTTAGTAATAACAAAAAGAAAAACAGCTATTTCTGATCTATTCTTTTCTTCCCCACAATTGCAAGAGCCAACACAACAATAGGTTTCATGGCTATAACTCCTTGCAGTATTGGAAATTAAGGTTAAAGCTATTATATGTAATAATGTACCACCTTAATTTAAGATTATAAAATAACAACAAAAGATCAGATGCAATGTCTCTATGACTAAACAGTAAACTTTGTGAGCTGGAATGTCAAAGGTCTCAATCAAGAACTAAAGAGGAAGAAAGCATTCTTTCACCTAACAGGTCTAAAGGCCAAGACAGTATTTTTACAGGAGACTCACTTAATACTAGAATTACCAAAGCTTACGAGAAAACTCGTAAATCCGGCCCACCTTAAATCCACTCGCACGTCTCCATTCAGCGTCTTTTGTCTTGTAAATGTGTCAATAATCCCAAACAGCAAACAGACTGCTATACTATTCATAAACCCCACCCCTACCCCCAAATCCCCCCACACCCCCCGAGAAACTACAAAAACCTCTAACAAATGAAGCCTTGTTTATCAGTGTGTCAGGTACCTAGGCTAAAATATATATTGTTATTCGGAACATGTGCATTTCAAGTGTGTTCCGTGTCCACAAAGATCTGTGTAAGTGTAGGATGACAGAAATGTTGAACACATACCTAAAAGACAAACTTTTTCCATGTTTTAGTACTAACGACAAAATGTACACATGAAATGTATAATGTGTGAAGACTGAAGTCCAAATATCAGATAAGCACTTTCACAAAAGATACAAGCATAACAGAACAAATGAGCTTTTTTTCCAAGACTATAACTGAAGAAAAAGAAATCAGGTTAGTGTTACTTGTTGTCCTGACTTCTCGGGTAGTATACTGGTTAGAGCTGCTGACTCCAATTTAAAAGGTTCTGGGTTTGAGTCTTAACGTCTCCCAAAATAAATATTTTGAGTAGTGAGTTGTTATTATTGTTACTGTTATATAATAAAAGCATACATTTGATCTGAATCTGTAACAGACGGTGTAAATGTATGGTCCTTGTAAAGGTTAGCGTTTTTTTCTATTCAGTATTATTCTCTCAGTCGCGTTCACGCACACCCTGATCTGACACGGCTGTTTTCAAAGAAAGATGCACTATAACAGAGGTAAGCTCAGATCGGAGAAAGAGAACAGAAGCCCTCCTTGCAAGAAACGTCCACTCACATATAAGAACAACGCAGCTACACCAGGCGTAAAGGCGAAAGATGGCACCATTTGGATACAGGACGAAGTCCGGCTTCACCCTGCCAATCACCTGTTCTTTAAAGAAACAGCATGGCTTACAGAGCTCGCCAACATATCATGCAAACTCATGCTTGTGATTATGTTTTATGATGATCTTTACATAAGAAGCATTTATATGTTACTTATATAAAAGCCAGATTGAATGTTACTTATCTTGATTTATTTACTTATCTTCCTACAGCGTAAAGTCACAAGCTTCCTCTGTTTGATCGTCAAGGGTATGCTCACAAATTACACGTGTAATGCCATGAAAAATACCTGCTGACACTTTAGTACGCGAGCAATGGTATGAGAATGCAGTTAGACTTTTTTTGGGCACATACACCATGCTAGTATTTAGATCTGGATGGTGTAGCATTGGTGAGCTCTGTAAGCCGTGTTGTTTCTTTCAAGGACAGGATATCGGCATGAGGATGCCGGACTTCGTCCTGTATCCAGACTGTGCCATTTTTTGCCTTTACGCCTGGTGCAGCGGCGTTGTTCTTATATGTGAGTGGACAATTCTTGTTCCCTTTCTCCGATCTGAGTTCACCTCTGTTATAGCATGTCTTTATTTGAAAACAGCCATGTCAGATCGGGGCGAGCGTGAACGCGACTGAGAGAATAAAACTGAATAAAAAAATTCTTTGATCAGCACTATAAATTTACAGCAGCTGTTACATATGCAAATCAAATGTATGTTTTTATTGTATAATATTAACAATAATAGCAGTTCTCTACTCAAAACGGTAAACTTGAGAAGCTGCCAGCATCGAACCCAGAACCTCTTGATTGGGAGTCAGCAGTTCTTAGCATTGCAATATGCAAGCTGTCGCATCAACCGCCTACCGTAACCTGCTTTCTTTTTTCTTCGGTTATATTCATGAATAAAAGCGCACTTGTTTTGTTATACTTGTACTTTTTATGAAAGTGTTTATTTGATATTTGGACTTCAGGCTTCACACCTTATACACATGTCATAAAGATGGTCCTTGGGTGTGTGTGGGAACTGTTAACATTTGAATCTGATGATTGTATATAGTGCGGAACTGACATCTCTGTACTATGCTGTCCTCTGCATCTCCTGGGGTTCAAAAGAAATACCAACATGCAGCAACAAGATCAACAAAAAACCAAACGCGGTCACTAACTACAACCGCACAAAGGTATGCAAATGAATATAATATTGCATTAGTGCAACAACGTTTTCCGAAATGTACAATACAGGTAATAAAATGAATTATTCCAAATGTCAAATATACCTAAGTCTCTCTTTTTTGTCAGTGCTGCTTTGACATCATGGATCAGAAGGTGCATACTAATTCAGCATGAGCAGGAGCACTCAAGAATAAAACTGAATAAAAAAAATTGACATTCACAGTCATTCTCAGTCACGCACACCACTCACATCCACGTCCACAGTTTTCCCAGTCTTGTTCGCGCACAAGATCTGACATGGTTTTCAAATAAAGAGGGGGTGTAACAAAACAATTCTGTTGGTTATACCATGTCTTTATCTTAAAACGGCGTCAGATCTGGGGGGTGTGTGGGAGCTTAAACGTGAGTGAGAGAATAAAACTGAAAAAAAAAAACGCTAACTTTAAATATAAATTTACAGATGCAAATCAAATGTATGCTTTTATTGTATAATATTAATAATAAGAGCAGCTCACTACTGAAAATGGTAAATTTGGGAAGCAGCTGACACCTAAACCGCGACCTCTTGATTGGAATGCAGCAGTTCTTAACATTGCACCATGCAAGCTGTCGTATCAACTGCCAACCGTAACCTGCTTTTTTCTTCGATTACATTCTTGAATAAAAGTGCACTTGTTTTGTTATACTTGCACCATTTGTGAAAGTGTTTATTTCCTATTTGTATTTCAGGCTTCACACCTTATACATTTCATGTCTACATTTTTTCAATTATTACTAAAACATGAAAAACGTTTCTGTATTAACTACATTTTACATAGATTGTTGTTGACATGGAACACACATGAAATGTATGTATTCCAAACGATGATGTACTATTTTACCCTATAAAGCTCCAGCACTTCACTCAAAGATAAACACTGAGCACTGAGAAACTTCTTTGTAAAATGAACTGCAGCGGTGGGGAGTGGGATGAGATACCAGGCTGCTTATTGCTTACTGACACATTTACAGGACAAAAGACACTGACGGAGAGGTGAAAATGGATTTAAGGTGGGCTGGATTTACGAGCTTTCTCGTAGGCTCTGGTAATTCTAGTGTTAATGAACAAGGATCAGTTTTGGTTGAAAAGATACTGGACTGGCCAAATATTCCACTCCAGCTACTGTGTACAAAGAAAACTAGAGGTGTGGGAATCTTAATTCACAAAACAATTTCATTTGTAGTATCAGATCCTGAAGGCTGATATGTGATGGTTATGGGCAATTTGTTTAATTGTAAAGTGATTTTGATAAATATCTATACACTCAATGTAGATGACTAAGACTTTATCCAAAGTGTTTTTGCATCTATTCCTAACTTGAACACTCACAAAATTATAATTGTGTTTTAAATCCAGATCTGGTGTCATCCAGATTCTTCAGCTGCAGCGGTGACAACATCTAACAGTGCAAAAAAAAGCACACAGTGTTTAATTGATCATAACTTATCAGACCCATGGAAATTACTAAATCCATACTTAAGAGCATATTCCTTCTTCTCAACAGTACATTATTCTTTTTTAAGAATTTATTATTTCTTTATAGAGAAAAGCCACGCAAAATTACACCTTTTATTGGCTAACTAAAAAGATTACAAAGATTGTAATCTTTTTAGTTAGCCAATAAAAGGTGTCATTTTGCTTGGCTTTTCTCTACATTCATAATGGCTAACACGGTACAACAACCTAGTACTTATTTCTTTATAGAAAACAATTAATTGCCCACAATCAAATCTTGCAGATATGATGCTATTTTTATCTCCCATCATGCCCTTCTGATCATACAGCTCACATCACTATGCCCCACATAATTATCTCACAGCTGATCTCTTAACCCCGAGAAGGCTGCATGGTTCTACCTAATTTTTCTGCTGGGCGGCAAACATGCAAGCTATAAAAACCTGCACATTGACACATATAGATGAACACATACTAGTTGGTCTGCAATAGAAATTAAACCAGGCAGTACTTCTTTATATTCCCTGCTTTGTACACCAGTAAATACAAGGTATTGTCAATATACTAACAACTCAATTGTCCTTCACTCACTCAGAATATGGAATCAATGTAGGAAGTTTCAAGTTAAAGAATATTTTATCTGTGGCACCTGTACATGATAACCAACTTTTTTCACCTTCTCAAAATTACACAGTTTTTATTGTTTGGAAAATGAATGGGATTAAATCATTTAGAAATTTGTATATAAATAATGTCTTTGCATCCTATGAATAATTGCACTTTAAATTTAATCTCCCATCAACACAATTGTTCCACTATCTCCAAATTAGAGACTTTGCTAAATGAAATCTGCCCAATTTTCCACACTTCCCACTTTTTTCTATTCCATAAAAGATATTGATCAGTCCTGGGGAGTCAGACAGCATTTTTATAATATATAAAAACATTTTAAAGTCCCTTATTTTTAAAGATCCCAGAGTATAGTTAGAAAAGGATATCTTATTCAACATTTCAGAAAAGGCAGTCATGCACAGAAGTCACTCTAGCTCCATTAGGGTGTTTCATTTTTCCAAAGATGTGATTTTCATATGACTTTGCTTACGCCCTGAGTGTCGGTGATGCAAAAGATATATATGCCAAATTTCAAGAAGATTGGATAATATTTAGGGATTGCACACATTGATCACTTTTATTACAGTGTAACTAGAAGGTTGGTCTAAAAACTACTTCAGTTTCAGGATCCCAGGGGCTCTGCATCAAGCAAGGTGGATGGCAAAGGCAATATATGCACTTAAAATTGTCCTCTTCACTAAACAGTTGAATGTTCCTCAACGAGAATTGAAAGGAATGAAAAAGGGTTGCACATTTTGTCAGCCTCATATATGTTCGCTTTTGGCACAAGGCAATTGTAAGTCATTGGGCTCCAAAGAATGATTTGGATATGCTACAGCTTCTGAGCACTTACCCAGATGCAGACGTCAAAAAAAGTGCTCTCACAGTTGCTAAGAGACACCTTTGGTATCTGTCAGAAACAAATGTAGGATTGGCTTTTTTGGACGAATGTATTACTCAGGCTGAAAAGGAAAATATGACTAAAAATTTAGAAACCAAACCTGCAAAGAAAAAGAAAATGAAACGATTAGAGGGTAAAAACCTAGTTTTTGAAGGAAAAGACCTGAGCCATTTCATTACTAATAAAACAAAGACATTCTTTGAATTGTTTGGGATCCACGACATGAGAGAATACTGCAGTGATTCTCTAAGAAGCCACGTGAACGCTCTTAAGGTGGTCAATGATACTGCAGAAAGAGGAATTGCCCTGATAAAAAAGTTTAACGAATCGGTCTGGGACGAACAACAAAAACAATTCTTGTTGAGGGTAGTCAAGCATCACAGAAAAGTCATCACCAAGCGAACAAAAGAAGGGATTGCATCGTTCAAAGTTGATTAATATAACATGTTTTGCATACTACCTATTAATCTTAGTGTCTAGTTTTAATATTATTTTAAGTTTGTGATTTCTAGTTTTCCCAATAAAAGTAATTAACATTGAAATATCATATTTTTTGCCTACTTTTACAAAACTGATCAAAGTGTGCAACCTCTAAATATTATCCAATCGTCTTGAAATTTGGCATATATATCTTTTATATCACTGAGACTCGGGGTGTAAGCAAAGCCTGTAAAAATTTTACATTTTATTTTTTGCCTTAGAAAATGAAACACCCTAAGCTCCATATGCGCAAAGCATTCAATTATTCAACTTAAAATCTTTTATCGAGGATATCTATTTTGCTTAAAATTGTCCAAAATGTTTCCAGGGCAATATCCAACCTGCAAATGTTGCAATCGAGCTCCAGCTTCACTAGGCCACATGTTTTGGGTGTGTACCAAATTAATATCATTTTGGAAAAAAAAATTTAAATGCCTATCAGACAGCCTTAGTGTCACAATCACTCCTAACCCATTAACAGCTGTGTTTGGTGTACTCCCAGATGGGTTTACGGCGGAAAAGGACAAACAAACTGTAGTTGCCTTTATTTCACTACTAGCATGTAGATTTTAACCCAGTGGGTAACTGAAGTTATGTACTATTTGAAATTTGAAAAAATGAAATTCTCACTTAGAGGGTCTGTTCTAAACTTTTTAAAACCTGGCACAACCTAATCAATAATATTGGAAGAAAAGACTCCTTTCTTTCTTTAATACTCAATAGTTTTACTCTGGGGATTGATTTGAATTTAGTTTTGTTAAGTTTGACTTGATTGCCTGGAATGTTTATATGCTTTTAATAAATTCAATAAAAGATAAACAAAAGAAAGAAAAATAGACGCTGTGACTTATTACTATAATGTTTCATTTAAACTGTTAGTTTAGCTTAGTTCAACTCAGCTTTTCAATGTGCCTTACTAGTTGTGTTTACATGATGCAGACACCAAGTATTGACTTTGTTAAAGTAACAGTTTTAAAAGTAAAACTTGTTTCGCAAGCCTGCTCACCAGCAAATAATTAATTTTTTTTTTTTAATATGCAGCTATATTTACCTTTGCTACTCAGTTTTTATGTCACCATAGCTACAATTATTAAGTGCATTGGGCCAGATAAAACTATGGAAGTCATACAGTACTCCTCAGCAATTTCAGATAAGATTTCTAAGATGGGTTAAAAATCAGCAACAAAATATCTTTTCTATATGGTAACATTAAGTTGCAATATAGCACTTTGCTTAAGTGTGTCAGTGTGCTATAATATACAACAGAAAGACTGTTGGGCACCTGAAAGTAGGAAAAAACTTGGGATACTGTATATTATATATATTTATTTATTTGCAAAGGGCATATTAAAATTCTTATTTCATCTTTATTCAGACAAATTATTTTTTTAAATAATAATTCTTTTTGTGTTACTGTTTTTTTAATATTTGTTAACTTATTCATTTTATTCAATTGTTTATTGTTAACATGATTCAAAATCTATTGGTAAAGTTCAACTTTCTGTGTTTGTTAATTACACAGTCTACCACTATGCAAAACAGAACAAAACACCATAACCATTAAGCAACTGTATTTATTATATGTATGAACAAACTTACAAAAAATGCAATTATAAACATCAAAATGTAATAGAAATGGCAATCTGACAATAAGGGTGACATTTATCAAAGGTAGATCCCACTGCTACATCAGATTTTTGTGGGAAGCACTGCACTGTATCACATCATTCAGCCCCTTCTACTTACTACCTAAATATAATTAAGGTGGTGAGCACAAATTGTAAAGTATATTTTTTGCGTATCTTACTAAAGCATAATCAGAATGAACAAAGATCAGGAAAGCTGAACCTATGTACTGTACATCTGATAAACTTACCCAATTGGGCGAGAGACCACCAGCTCCACTTGAGGTTCAGGCTTGGATTCAAGGATGATGTTGTAAACTTCCTTAAAAGTTGCTCCTTGTAAATGTCTTCCGTTCCATTCAAGAACTTGATCACCTAAATAAAAATAGTGGTTTCTGTCAAAAGCTAAAGTATTCTAAAATATTTCTATTTTTTTTAATATAGTGAAGTTTAGTTGTTAACACATAAACATAATGCATACATTCTTATGCTTGAAAAATAAATGCACTTTTTTCATTTGTTATTTAATTTTTAAATACAAACAAACCACTAACAAGCTACCTGGTCGAAGATGGCCAACTGTATCAGCTAGACTTCCTTTCTTTACTTTTGTAATGAACGCACAAAGTCTACCAGATTCAGTCATTTTTCCACCTACCACCTGCAAATAAGGAAAAATAAAAATCAGAATTACACCAGACAGGGCCCATGAGTTATCATTTGGGTCTGTTAATTAATCACTCTAAAAATACACTACAAAATTAATTTGTCAGAACAATCCCAAAAAGTGTGCCTCTATGAATAAAATCAAAATATTCCCTTTGCTGCCAATATTTATTTGTCTTTATCTGTATTTAACATTATAAGTAATTCATCCCTTGTAAAAGTTGAAAATCAAAAGGGAGACACCCTTGTAATCGTGTTGTGACACGTAAGTCAGTGTCTTGCACCCCAAAAACAAAACAACAAAAGCAGCTTTATTCAACTCAAAACAGGAACAGCAAGGTTAATTTTTGTAGTGGGATCTACCATTCTACTATACACATACACAGCAAACAGGCAGGATGAGAGCCAGGTCAGTGGCCAAGTTATAATGTTCCCTGCATCATCCATCGGTTGATCTGCGCTTTGTGCGTGACAGCAGTCAGCTTGTAGTTGTTTCTGTGCTGCTGCAACGATGGACAAGTAACCCTCAATAGACATGGCAGTTGTGCTGCATGTCGCCCCGTTGGGGAGCATCTCAAAAGAGGCAATCACTTTTCTGAGTGTTTCTCCACGTCATCCCGTTAGGGAGGGTCTCAAAAAGTTCAGAAATATTACAGTCTGTATCGTTAGAATAAATTAATATATGGACTACACTCCATTAGTTATCAACAGTTTTTCTAAAGTTGCTATGGATGATGGCATATCTCACTTACACACAAACCACTGCATGTCAAAAATTTAATTTAAAAAAATGAAAACACACCTTTACCCAAAATAAATTTGCTATATATACATGATGTATAAAAATATATTGTCAGGGATGCAAGGGGTGACGACCCAGCCGGGATGCCGTGAAGGACTGGAAGAGGGCGTGCGCCCATCTGGGATCACCTGGGGGATACCACCCTGGCTGCTATGGGGGCCACAGGTTGAGGGCTTGGAAGCCCAACGCTGTAGGGGCCTGTGGTCACTGCCAGGGGGCGCCCCGGTGCCTTGGGAACACCAGAAAGTGCTGGGGGGGAAGAGTAGCAGGGACACCCAGAATGCTTCCGGGAGTACAGCCGGCACTTCCGCCACACAGGGGCGTGTCGAAGGGCGATTGCTGGGGAGCACCTGGAGCATATCCGGGTGAGGATAAAAGGGGCCACCTCCCTCCAGTCGACAGCAAGAGTCGGGTGGAAGTGGATGGAGCTCGGAGGAGAGGAGTGGAGGCGGTCTGAGGACTGAGCAAGGCATTGTCGTGCCCCCCTGTTTCTGTTTATTGTAGAACTGGACCCTGGACAAGCAGTAGGACCCGCTTCGTTGGGAACCTGCCCTCATACGACGGGCCGTCTGATGGGAGGACTCTCCGCTGGTGAGGGGGTGCCACTACTGCTGGCGGAGGCTACGAAGGGGCGAGTGGCTCCAACCAAAGGGGCACGAAAACCTCGGAGGCACTGCCGAAGGAGTGGGCCCTGGGGTGCCGGTAAGAGGGGGGAGCGCTGCCTGTGCGAGGCACAGGAGGACACCAGCTGGTGGTGTCCAGGTGGCGTCTCCGCCCCTGTGCCTGTTGGGAGAACAGGGCCTGACCAGGAAGTGCTGGGGGGAACAGTAGCAGGGAAACCCGGAATGCTTCTGGGAGTACAGCCGGCATTTCTGCCACACAGGGGCGTGTCGACGGGTGATTGCCAGGGAGCACCTGGAGCATATCCAGGTGAGGATAAAAGGGGCCGCCTCCCTCCAGTCGACAGCAAGAGTCGGGTGAAGTGGATGGAGCTTGGAGGAGAGTAGTGGAGGCGGTCAGAGGACTGAGCAAGGCATTGTCGTGCGGCCAGGACTTGAAGGGGTGATTGGTGCTGCGGCACTGGGTTTGTGCACTTACGACTGTACATAATAGCTGTAAATAAACATGTGTGTGGAGAAAGAACATGTCTACCTGTCTGTGTCCGGGCTGTACCCCACTATATATATATATAGCGGTCACAATAAATACATTTATATATATATATATATATATATATATATACATATATATATATATATATATATATATATATATATATATATATATCGAACATTTAAAAGATCAAGCTGCGGCCATTCTGACATTTCACTGTCTTGTCTCTATTCCCCCAGACTCCCTCTGGTCTGGCCACTGTTCCCGAGCCACTATACCCCCTTAATGAAGAAGACTTTGTATTCTTTTGAGCAGGAATTGGGGCCAATGCGTCAAGTTTGACAGCTGTTCCTTGTGAGGCCAGATCTTAAACAGATTTGTGTTTGCATCTGCCTGAACCACAATAAAGTTTCTACTCCTTGGAAAAACTTCTGTACTCTCCTGTGCAACACTGTGACCCAAGCTTGACAATATACATATATATATTTATATATATATATATATATATATATATATATACATATATACAGTATATATATTGTGAACCTCGCCCCGGACACAGACAGGCAGACACAATGTCACCCACAAACACAGGTTTATTCTCCATTTCTCTTTTTTACAATTCTGCTCACCAACCCCCCTCAGTCCAGGCCACTCCAATGCCTCTTTTCTTCTTCTCTTTTTCTCTCTTTTCTTCTGACCGCCTAATTCCTCCTCCAGACGTTGCCACTCTTCCACCCGACTCTTATCAATGACTGGAGGGAGGCGGCCCCTTTTATAGGAACCCGGATGGGCTCCATCTGCTTCCCGGCAATCTCCCATGGACACACCCCCGTGTGGCGGAAGTGCCAGCTGCGCACCCGGAAGCTGTCCGGGTGTCCCCTGTCGTCTTCCCCCCGGCACTTCCTGGTGTGGCGGAAGTGCCTGGCTCCTGGGATAATCAGGCACTGGGGCACCACCTGGTGGTGGCCACGGGTCCCTACAGGGCTGGGCTTCCAAGCCCTCTACCCGAGGCCTCCAGTATAACCAGGACGGACGCCCCCTCTCGGTCTGGAGGAGGCACAAGCCCTCCTCTGGTTCTCCTGGGAGCCCGGCCGGGGACCACACGGGATATACCAGCATCGGGGTGCCGCCTGGCGGTGGCCACGGGTCCCTACAGGGCTGGGCTTCCAAGCCCTGTACCTGAGGCTCCCAGCATAACCAGGACGAACGCCCCCTTTCGGTCTGGAGGAGGCGCAAGCCCTCCTCCGGTCCTCCTGGGCGACCACTATATATATATATATATATATATATATATATATATATATATATATATATACACAGTAATCCCTCGCTATATCACGCTTCGACTTTTGCGGCTTCATTCTATCGCGAATTTTAAATGTAAGCACATCTAAATATATATCACAGATTTTTCGCTGGTTCGTGGCTTTCTGCGGACAATGTGTCTTTTAATTTATGGTACATGCTGCCTCCGTTTGTTTGCCCAGTTGATTTCATACAAGGGACGCTATTGGTGGATGGCTTAGAAGCTACCCAATCAGAGCATGTATTACATATTAACTAAAACTCCTCAATGATATAAGATATGCTTCCCGTGCGGTGCTTGATTGTTTGCTTCTCTCTATCTC
This sequence comes from Polypterus senegalus, assembly GCF_016835505.1. Lineage (NCBI taxonomy): Eukaryota > Metazoa > Chordata > Cladistia > Polypteriformes > Polypteridae > Polypterus > Polypterus senegalus. Next base: position 95,639,414 of record NC_053168.1, read on the forward strand.
TCTCACTCTCTCTGCCTGACGGAGGGGGTGTGAGCAGGGGCTGTGTGCACAGAGGCTGTTTGCCTAGAAGATACAGACGCTCCTCTATAAAATGCCGCTTTATCGCGGTGCTTCTGCATACTTAAAAGCACGTATTGATTTTTGATTGTTTGCTTTTCTTAGCGCTCTCTTTGACATTCTCTGCTCCTGACGGCGCTCCTTTGAAGAGAAGATATGTTTGCATTCTTTTAATTGTGAGAAAGAACTGCCATCTCAGTTTAAACTTTTGACTAAAGGGTGTTATTTCATGTCTAGAGGGCTCTAATAATGTTAACAGTGTGGGAGAGTTTATAAGGGCTTAAAATATATAAAAATAACCATATAAACATATGGTTTCTACTATGCGGATTTTCACCTATCGCGGGGGGGTCTGGAACGCAACCCTAGCGATCGAGGAGGGATTACTGTATGTATATATATATATATATATATATATGCACTTTTGCATCCCCTTACTGAGGTTGTACCTCGGGTGTCGGCACCTGAGGATGCAAAAGTACATACACCTGACGAGCCCCAATAAAGGGCGAAACACATGTCATGCATTCTTTGGCAGGTACCGTATAACATATCTATGATATGCTTCTCACAAATAAGAGGACGTGGTGGATGTTTGCCGACTGTTCGACCAATCACAAGCGTTACCTGATAGGTAACCACCTAAATAATCAGGTTGTAATTCAAGACTAACAATGTAATACTACGATCTTCACCCAGTCAAATCAGCCATTGTGGAGCAATGTCATAGACTTTGCCTCAGGCACTGACATCTAACATTCGATCCCCAAAAGGGGATACAAAAGTGCGTACACTCGATGAGCCCCAATAAGGGTGAAATACATGTTGTGTACTCTTTGTATTATTTGGCAGATACTGTAAAACATATATATGCATGTGGATGTTACTTTGACATGCATCTCCTACCTAAAGATTGTTGCAGACCCCGTGTACCCCTTCATGGTAATGGTATTCTCTAATGGCAGTGGCCTCCTTCATCAGGATAATGCACATTGCCACACAGCCAGAATTGTTCTGGAATGATTTGAGGAACATGACACAGAGTTCAAGGTGCAGACTTTGCTTCCAAAATCCTCAGATATCAATCCGAATGAGTATCTGAGAGATGTGCTGAAAAATGTGTAATCCATGGAGGCCCCAACTCACAACTTACAGAACTTAAAGCATCTGCTGTTACTCTCTTGGCGCTGATACCACAGGACACCTTCAGAAGTCTAGTGGAGTTAATGCCTCAACAGGTTAGAGGTGTTTTGTTTGCACAAAAGAGACCCACACAATTATATTACACTGTGGTTAATGCTTTATTTTTAAAGGACAAATTAAACAGTCATTTTCACCAAACTCAAGTGTGTAGGAAACTCTAGTGGGCACTTGGCACAGCATCCAAAGTTTTTGATCAGCAATGTTATGAAAAGGATTCTAAATAATTCAATTGTGGCTTAAACCAGCTGTTAGATGGTAGTATTAAAAGCAACAGGAAGAGGACAAAATTCATTACAGACACTGTACTAGTATCAAATTGCAAAAACAGTTCTATTCTATTAGACAGAAGTGACTTTGAAGTTTTTGTTTTATTTAATTATTGTGATTTAGCCATCCAATACCATAACCATTTAATCCACTCTGAACATTTACTCATTGTCAAGCACGGAACTGTATATTTGTTTTTTATTTGTATTGTTTCTCAGCTTGTATATGTCACGCTCCTGTCCTTGACTTCCGCAAATGTCCATGTTGTTATAACTCAGGAATTATATTTGGAAAACATGATAATTATTTATGTGTGGGATGAAGAAAATAACACAAACATCTGAAAACCTTTGACAATCCAGTTATTTTAGTTGGTATAAAATGACTATAAACTCACTTGAAATGACATCATAATGTTTTTTTACAAAACTTGGAATGCAAGTTATACATTCAGCATCCACTTGAATTGGAGAAAGAAGTACATATGAGATGACGTATTGTGGAATGAGGAAGCTGACAGAGAAAAGCCCAATTGCACAAACTGAATCACATAAACACAATCGCAGATATTGAATCACATATATACTATACATAATGGTTTAACAGTAGATGTACACACAAGCAAAGAAAGCCAACTGTTTATTCTTGCATTATGTATCTGCAGTGACTGTAAATATGTGAGCCTAACAGCACTGCACTTTTCACCCAAGGTTTGCCATGTCCAAAACATTCATTTTCACATGTTCCACTTTCCCCAAGTCAAATTGATTCTGCCTGTATATTTTATATACTGACATAATTTTTGCTACATCAGACATTTGCCAGACTTTCCACATAACTACATTATGTATTATAATGAAGGACAAACATAACCATTGATTAGTAGTTATTCTAGATGAAATTTTGATGCCTTTTCACAGTGAGCAAGCCAAGCAAACCTGGTAAGTCTGGAATCAAATTTGCATAACTGATGATTGAAATAACAAATACATACTATAAGGTATTCTCTTTTTGTAGGAAGATCATAATCGATTACCAGGGAAAGGCAGTCTGTCACTGTGGTAATGCAACTTGTTAAGCAATTCACAGGCAATGGGAGAAATGTTACAGCTGACAATTATTTTTCCATCACTTTACATGGGACATGAACTATCAGTTTCTGGGAGGCCGTATTATGAATTTGAGACCAGTTAGACTTTGAGAAAGCTTTAGCTGCCTTTTCTTTCTCTTTCTGAACCCTTAGCCTGCTGCTAATGTTTTAAATATACTTGTATATACTTGTAATTAAATCCTCCTGGGTTGACTAAATACAGGATACCTTGGAATAAAAGTAAAAAAAGTAAAATAACACCGCTGCTAGCCACATCCTAGATGTCCATCTCTCACAATGGACAAGACCAATAATAATAATAATGAAATTCTCCATCCATTATAAGTCTATGAGTAGCCATACCTGGAAGTAATGTAACCTTGAGCCTGAAATCTATATCAACATTTGCACCTACATTATTTGTCACTTACCTCCTCATAGAGAGCCTCATGCAAATAAGAAGACCAATTCCACTTCCATGTGATATGTAAAGTACATTATAAGCTAGTGTTGAGGAAAGAAACACAGATCTCATGAACTCCAAATAATTGTACCATTAGTTCAGACATAGAACACCTGTATTTAAAGTATGACCAAAATGTTGCAAAAGCAATGCAATTTTACAAGGCTTATATGAAAGCATTATTCTAAATGACAGGAAGGAAAAATGAAATATCCTGTGAAATATTTATTTTATTTTTATGGAACAAGTAACTACTTCATTTAAATGTTAAACGGTAAGCTAGTGACAGAGAAGGCAGTGCAACCTTATACTTCCAGAGTTTGGGAGCAATTTACTCTGAATGCAGAAAAAAAGGTTGTGAGCTGCAAAATGTGTAGTTCTGATCTTGTATGGCATGGGAGCACAGCTGTGATACATGAACATTCGAAAAGGAAATATATCATTATTTTGAGAAGGAAGACTCACCATTATCCCAGTAAACTGAATGTTACTTGAACATTATGCAATAACTGAAAAATGAGCATTATGTAATAACTGAAACATGAACTCAATGTTTGCTAGGCTAGGCATAACTTTTGGTTTGAAGTAAGAAATAATCTGAGCCAAAGTTCAGCCCTTTAAAATGCGAATAAAACACTACCATATGGGGCAGAATTTCATGATACGCGACTAAAAAATATGTGACATTAGCAACTATCTAGTAAATGTCCAGATTTTCGCTTGTCATAACTGGCTTTTCTTATTTTTATACTGTCACTCTGCTAAATTATGGTGCTTGCAAACACATGTAATGTTAGTGTGTGTGTGTGTGTTTCCAAAAAAAGCAAGTGCAGCAGAGAATCCCATAGCACATCAACTTTAACTGAAAAGCATATCCTGCACTCTAAGTCAAAAGATAAGAAAAGGAAGAAATTCAAAAACCTTTCATAATCCTTTTTTTAATTGCTTAGCAGTGTTGTAGCTATGTAAACCAAATTCAGAATGTTTATTCTTATCTTTATTGTTTGGATTAACTTTCATCTAACCTGGGGTCTTCATGCAACCCCTCCTAATCAGACTACATGGATTTCCTACAGCAGAGAATACCTGTTTCAAAGGAACACACCTGAATTCACATATTTACCAGCCAATTTCTCAGTGAATCTCTGCAGTTATTAACAGTATAACTTGTAATTTGTTGTTCAAATTTTTTATAAAAAAACTATGTTTTATTTAGAATATCCACAAGTAGTTTACTTTTTATAAAATACTTTCTGAAACATTTTACAGACAAAAGTTCCATTGCATGCACTTTATGCATTTAATTTAAAATAAAAATAATAAATATTTAAATTTTGAATTTTTTAACAATCCAACTAATTGATTATTTGACAAAATCAAGTGCAGATTAATTGGTTATCAAAATAACCATTAATTACAGCCCTAACTGGTGTCCACTGATTTATCACAAATTATGGCAGAAAATTTAACAAAGCGTCTCTTTTGGTCCCATAAAAATGTAGAGATAAAGGATTGAACTCCCTACCAATGTTTTTTAAAGGATAAGCGTCAGCATTGCACTTACAAAATAAAAGCATGGGAGCACATTTATTTTGTTTACCACACCGGGTGTCCCTGGAATTCCTTCCGTCAGCATTTCCGGATATGGCAGAAGTGCTGACATCCAGGGCTCCACAATCCTGTGGGGGCCCCCCTGGTGTGACCACGAGCCCAATAGGGTTGAGCTTCCATTCCTGTGGCCCCCATACAAACCAGGGCGGCTGCCCAGGGGAGGTATAGTCCCTCTCCCGGTCTTTCCAGGCGACCACAACTGACACTTTCCTTGAGAAAGCTATTTCATTTTGGTCATTCTTCAACCGAGAACTGAACTTTAGGAATGCCAGTACTGTGTAACAAACATGAAGAGGATAACAGATTTCAGTGGTGTTAATTCAGTTAGAAAGGTTTCTCTAATAACCAATTAGCATGTAAACATGACTAATTAAGAATAAGCTAAAGCAGTTTACCATTAGGGCATTGAAGGAATGGGTAATTAAAATGGGGGCTTTGCAGCCATATGTGAGTAATAAATTAAAAAATCAACCATTTCAAACACACACTAGTATTGCCTTAGATACAGTATATTTTTATATCAATTGCATACTATCTTGATAAAAAGGTATCAATTTCCATCAAAAAATGTAACCATATATTGGCTTCAATTACAAATAGAGGAGTCTGAGTCAGAGGTATCATTAATTGAGGATTCAGAGTTAAAAGTATTATGTATCACCTCCATAGCCCTGGCCCAGGGCAAAACATTAAAACTGGTCCCCTGCACATTCAATGGCTGTCACAAGTGACACAGAAGCCTATTCCAAGTACAGATCCAAGTGATAAACTTACAAAAACAACTTATAAACCAACACCATATAGTGAAACACCCACACATCAACATGGGTTCCCCATTAGAGTGGAATGGTTGGTAAAATGCCTTTTGGTGTATTATTCCTCTTTCTAGGACTACTGTAAAAAAGATGAGACTAGTGTGACTATTGCCCCGGACACAGACAGGCTGACACGCTCAAGTCACCCAACACACATTTATTTTGCATCTCTACTTTACAAAAGTCCATGCTCACCAGCCCCAATACCCCTCAGTACAGGCCAACACAATGCCTTAACTCTTCTTGTTTCTTCAGGCCGCCTCCTGCCTTCTCCAGACCTTGTCCTATCTTCCACCCGACTCTTGTGTCTTCTGCCGGGAGGCGGCCCCTTTAAATAAGCACCCGGATGTGCTCCAGGTGTGTTCCCGGCAGTCTCCCACCGATACGCCCCAGTGTGGCGGAAGTGCCGGCTGTCTCCCCGGAAGCACTCTGGATGTCCTTGTTTTCTCTTTCCCCCAGCACTTCCTAGTGTGGCGGAAGTGCTGAGGTCTAGGGTCTTCCTGGTATTGGGGTCCCCCTAGCAGTAACCCAAGGTCCCTACAGGGTCGAGCTTCCCAGCTCTTTACCCGAGGCCTCCAGGGCGGTCGCCCCCTCGAGGTCTGGAGGAGGCACAAGCCCTCCTCCTGTCTTCTCAGCCGTCCCGGCAGGGTACCACCTCCATCCGGGTATGACACTAGATTGTTTCTAAATTTTTGGCAGTCTTCAACTATGCATCTAACAACAATTTCCACAGACTCGACAGCTTTACAATGGACAAATAAAGCGACAGAGAAGACATGAGAAGAGGTAAGCATTAACAGTTTGTACAATTGTCTTCCGTTCAGTTCAGCACAAAAAAATCTTTACCAGTATCCAACAAAAAAGAGAAAACACTGTTGAAAATAACATTGCTGCTCTACAAAAAACAGTTTCACCTTTATTTATGATTAATAAGACTGGGGTTTAATAGTATTAAGAACGTCTAACCAGTACATTGTGAACAAATACAAAAAAAAACTACTCGGTTGTAGGGTTATGCAATAAACTGGTAATGAAACAGTACTGAAAAACCCAATTTTTAAAAAAAAAGTACAGTACCAGTAGTTTGGTACTTTAAAGCTGGAAGGAAATGGTAGGTTTAAAAGACCTAGAAGTAAAATCCTGCAGTACTTCTTTATATTCCCTGCTCTGTGCCCCAATAAACAAAAGTTATTTGAAATATACTAATAACCCAATTGTGCTTAACTCACTTAGAATATGGAACCAATGTAGAAAGCATTTTAAGACGGAGAAGCTTTTATCTGTGGCACCTCTTTCAACCTTCGCAAACATATGCAGTTTTTAATATCTGGAAAAAATCTGGGATTAACTTGCTTAGACATCTTTATATAGACAACGTCTTTGCATCCTATGAACAATTACATTCCCAATTTAACATTCCAGCTACACATTTCTTTCACTATCTTCAAATTAGGAACTTTGTTAAACAGAACCTTCTCGACTTTCCTCATCTTGCACCCTCATCCATGCTGGAAAAAATATTGCTCAATCTCAAAGACTCAGACACTATCTCTGCAATATATAAAAGTTTTTTACAGTCCCACCCTTTCAAAGATCCAAGAAGAAACTTGGAAAAAGATCTCTCAATTAATATATCAGAAAAGGAGTGGAAAGTAGCAATGCAGAGAATTCACTCGAGCTCTATATGCGCAAAACATACAATTCAACTCAAAATTATATATCGAGCAGATCTGTCTCGTCTAAAACTCTCCAAAATGTTTCCAGGGCAAGATCCAACCTGCGAACGCTGCAATCAAGTCCCAGCCTCACTGTGTCACATGTTCTGGGCCTGCACCAAATTAACATTATTCTGGACCAAAATTTTTAATTACCTTTCAGACAGCCTTGGTCTCACTATCCATCCTAACCCATTAACAGCTGTGTTTGGTGTTCTTCCAGATGGGTTTAAAGTGGAGAAAGACAAACAAACTGTTATTGCATTCACTACACTTTTGGCACCCAGACTTATTCTGCTAAACTGGAAAAACCCAAACTCTCCTCTTTTAAGTCAGTGGGAAACCGATGTTTTATAGTATTTGAAATTGGAAAAAAATTAAATACTCAGTTAGAGGATCTGTACAGACTTTTTTCAAAACATGGCAGGATCTAATCAGTAATATTTTAAAATAAGCTCTTAAAGCTCAGAGGAAGCAATTATTTCTGTATTTCTTTGTCTTCTGCATTCATCTCTATTGGCTTATCAAACTTATTAATTTAGGTATGTTTACAAGCCTTAAATTTTATGCCGTTTGCCGTGCTCTCTCTCTCAGGGGTGGGGGTCGACTTATTCTTATTTTTACAATTTGTAAAAATGATTGTTTTGTAGCGTAGCGCTGCTGCCTCACAGTTAGGAGACCCGGGTTCGCTTCCCAGGTCCTCCCTGCGTGGAGTTTGCATGTTCTCCCCGTGTCTGCGTGGGTTTCCTCCGGCTCCGGTTTCCTCCCACAATCCAAAGACATGCAGGTTAGGTGGATTGGTGTTTCTAAATTGACCCTAGTGTGTGCTTGGTGTGTGGGTGTGTTTGTGTGTGTCCTGCGGTGGGTTGGCACCCTGCCCGGAATTGGTTCCTGCCTTGTGCCCTGTGTTGGCTGGGATTGGCTCCAGCAGACCCCCGTGACCCTATTCGGATTCAGCGGGTTAGACAATGGATGGATGGATGGATGATTGTTTTGTATGGAATGATTGCAATAAAATGTATAAAATTTCATAAAAAAAAATTCAAAAGGGGAACCGTAGAGTGAAGCATGGTAGTGAGGCACACATTATGCACTACAACATTAAAGTGCATGATTGTGCAGGCAGTAGGTAGGCACATAATTGTGTACCATTTGTGTACTGTACCAGTACTGATGACTGATCCAGCACTACTTGTTTTTTTATTTGGGTGTTGAGGTTAATGCCTGTTGTGATGTGAAATTTTGCATACAAGTTGATAAATATTTTGTATGTCTTTATTTGTAACTAGCAAAATATAAAATATAAAATTTTTATTAAGAAGAAAATTAAACCTTTTTCTCACAGCTTGGATTGCTGCTGTCATAATCGGTTTGAGTTTCATGGTTTGTTTCAATGACAACAGTATTTGCAGGAATTGTGTTGAAGTGACATTCAGCATCTGTCAAGCGTTGTAAGCATACAACCGGTTTCATCGATAACTTCACATCCAACTTTTGAGAGTTTAAACATTCATAAACATCAAAGTGTCCACTACTGAAATTGTCACCTGTGAGTCTAAGATGTTTAAGAGACACTGGCACTTGTCGAAAGGTGTAACATATTTGGCCATTTCGGTACACTTGAAAGCGACAACCGAACAATTCAGCAGCAGCCATCAACTCACATGCAGAACCATTGGTGAAGGGCTTAAGCATTTCACTCTTATAGTGCTCCTGCTTAATTAATTATCTCCTGTACCATCATCAGTCCACAACTTGAACCTGTCCCAGTCATTCAATACATAAGACACAATGTTCCTCCGGATATCAAGAGTGAGGCTGATATGGCCGTGCAATATGTAACACAGAGATTGGAAAAGGTAGGTGCCATCTCCGGGCATGGAAACCACTCGGTAAGTGACAGTTCTTTGATCAGTGGTGATCACCTCGATAGACATGTTAATGGGGGGACGGTTGGAATGATAAAGGAAATGGGTACCTGAACAATGTAAAGTAAGTCTAAAATACCTACACAATAACTATAATCGTAATAAACGAACAATAAAACAGTGGAGAAGCTGTAGATTAAATAAAAAGGCTGTAGTTATCAGCAGGGAGACGTGAATCCCGTGGCAAAGCAAGGAAGGGAATGTAGAGACCGGAGCAACGGACGGCCTTATATAGGCAGGCAGCCTACAACATGGGAGGCGTTGGGATGGGGGACCCAATGCCGCCTCACACGGTGACCGAGCTGCAGGCTATGGACGTATATATGTACGTAAGCAGCATTCAGTTAGCGTTGGGAACCCGCGTACCAAATTTCTTGAAGATGGGCCCATAAGTAACAAAGACCATTGAAAAGTTCAATATGGCGGCCGACAGTGGCATCATACCACCGAAATAAGTACGTACATTGGTTTCGGTTAGCGCAGGGAAGCCGCCTACCAAATTTCGTGAAGATGGGGCCATAAATAAGAAAGTTCAACATAGCGGACGTTGTCGACCGTTATGCGTACAATTTCGAAATGAAACCTGCTTAACTTTTGTAAGTAAGCTGTAAGGAATGAGCATGCCAAATTTCAGCCTTATACCTACACGGGAAGTTGGAGAATTAGTGACGTTGGAAAGTTCAATATGGCAGCTGACAGTGGCGTCATACCACTGAAATAAGTATGTACATTGGTTTCGGTTAGCGCAGGGAAGCCGCCTACCAAATTTCGTGAAGATGGGGCCATAAATAAGAAAGTTCAACATGGCGGACATTGTTGACGGTTATGACCGTTACACGTAGAATTTCGAAATGAAACCTGCTTAACTTTTGTAAGTAAGCTGTAAGGAATAAGCCTGCCAGCCTTCTACCTACACGGGAAGTTGGAGAATTAGTGATGAGTAAGTGAGTGAGTGAGTGAGTGAGTGAGTGCTTTGCCTTTTATTAGTATAGATTTAGGCACAGCAATGTAATATTATTGCTATATTAGTGAGAAGCATTCATGTTTACCCTCGCCTTTTAGGAATGGGTCTCTTTGAATTTTATGATAGGGTTTTAGGGGAAGTGCCCCAAACCAGTTTGGCAAGTCTTTATCGGCCAAAGTCTCTCTCTCAACCCCAACACAAAGCTAGGCAGCCTAACTACCAAGCTTTACCTTAACATGTGGTTTGGGGGTCAGGTATGAAGATGTTCTATCCCCCAATTGGTCTGAAGTATGGCTGTTTGGAACTGGCTTGTATCAGAAGCCTTTGCAGTGTATCCAGAAAGTATTCAGAGCGCATTACTTTTTCCACATTTTGTTATGTTACAACCTTATTCCAAAATGGATTAAATTCATTTTTTCACTCAGAATTCTACACACAACACCCCATAATGACAATGTGAAAAAAGTTTACTTAAGGTTTTTGCAAATTTATTAAAAATAAAAAAAACTGAGAAATCACATGTACATAAATATTCACAGCCTTTGCTCAATATTTTGTTGATGCACCTTTGGCAGCAATTACAGCCTGAAGTCTTTTTGAATATGATGCCACAAGCTTGGCACACCCATCCTTGGCCAGTTTCGCCCATTCCTCTTTGCAGCACCTTTCAAGCTACATCAGGTTGGATGGGAAGCGTCGGTGCTCAGCCATTTTAAGATCTCTCCAGAGATGTTCAATCAGATTCAAGTCTGGGCTCTGGCTGGGCCACTCAAGGACATTCACAGAGTTGTCCTGAAGCCACTCCTTTGATATCTTGGCTGTGTGCTTAGGATCATTGTCCTGCTGAAAGATGAACCGTCGCCCCAGTCTGAGGTCAAGAGCGCTCTGGAGCAGGTTTTCATCCAGGATGTCTCTGTACATTGCTGCAGTCGTCTTTCCCTTTATCCTGACTAGTCTCCAAGTTCCTGCCGCTGAAAAACATCCCCACAGCATGATGCTGCCACCACCATACTTCACTGTAGGGATGGTATTGGCCTGGTGATGAGCGGTGCCTGGTTTCCTCCAAACGTGACGCCTGGCATTCACACCAGAGTTCAATCTTTGTCTCATCAAACCAGAGAATTTTGTTTCTCATGGTCTGAGAGTCCTTCAGGTGCCTTTTGGCAAACTCCAGGCAGGCTGCCATGTGCCTTTTACTAAGGAGTGGCTTCCATCTGGTCACTCTACCATACAGGTGGATTGCTGCAGAGATGGTTGTCCTGGAATGTTCTCCTCTCTCCACAGAGGACCTCTGGAGCTCTGACAGTGTGACCATCGGGTTCTTGGTCACCTCCCTGACTAAGGCCCTTCTCCCCAGATCGCTCAGTTTAGATGGCCAGCCAGCTCTAGGAAGAGTCCTGGTGGTTTCGAACTTCTTCCACTTATGGAAGTTAGTTTCTGTAAACTTCCCCAGATTTGTGCCTCAAGACAATCCTGTCTCGGAGGTCTACAGACAATTCCTTTGACTTCATGCTTGGTTTGTGCTCTGACATGAACTGTCAACTGTGGGACCTTATATAGACAGGTGTGTGCCGTTCCAAATCATGTCCAATCAACTGAATTTACCACATGGGGACTCCAATTAAGCTGCAGAAACATCTCAAGGATGATCAGGGGAAACAGGATGCACCTGAGCTCAATTTTGAGCTTCATGGCAAAGGCTGTGAATACTTACGTACATGTGCTTTCTCAATTTTTTTATTTTTAATAAATTTGCAAAAATCTCAAGTAAACTTTTTTCACGTTGTCATTATGGGGTGTTGTGTGTAGAATTCTGAGGAAAAATTAATTTAATCAATTTTGGAATAAGGCTGTAACATAACAACAAAATGTTGAAAAAGTGATGCGCTGTGAATACTTTCCGGTTGCACTGTAAGTACCACGATGCCCTATTGGCTCTAGGGGTTGGTCAGAAAACCTATAAATTTGCTCACTCCCTTACTCTCTTCTCTCTTACCAAACTGCTTAATGACCATCTCACACCATGAACAGCTCGGCAGCCATATTGAAACAGGCTAAGTATCTCAGTAATTAACTTACTAAAATGAAGACTAAACGCTAAAGGTTAAAAATAAAAACAAATCTACTGCATTAAATTTAGTTTGTCGTGAAAGCTTTATTATTATTAACAGTATGTTGTTAATTATATTGTCTTAGAAAGTGACACTTTACCAAAGCTTTGCTTTATACAAAAGTGTCACATAGTCAATACTTCCCCACTGCTGTATACAACTGCTTACATATTATAACGCCTATGTATAATGCATAAGAACAATTTTGAGAATATTTAATAATCAACAATATTAACACCTTTCCTAGAGACCTAAGTGTTGTGAGAGAGATAAACAAGACTCTTCTTACTAGTTTACATTGAGCTGTTTCATCACCTTTAAGAAGCCTTCTGAGAAGAGCAATAACCATGTGAGAAATTCACACTGCTGTAATGAAACCAGAAAAACATGTTTCTTTTGCAGATATATCTGCTCAAAGCAGTGAAAAACATATGGAGCCTGTGTCAGACTTTGTGAAATAATAAGGGTTTTTCTACTGAATTTTGGCTTTGATTGCCATTCCCAAAATAAATTAACTAACTTTAACAGATAATTTTATCAGTCCATCAGTTTTCTGAACCCATGTTTTTTTCCACTTACTGTAATTCAATTTTGGTTGCTAGAGCCTATTCCAGCGGCCAATTAGAATCTCTTTATATCAAAATGTAAATAACAGCATTTAAATAAATTTTATTCAAAACACAAAACTGTAAGATACATATACCTGACAGCTGTTCAGGTAAGACACTGACATCTCATTATATTATAATTAACAGAATAAACACATTGTCATAATGTGCCAGAGGAGGTTAAAAAACACAACAACAGCAAATGTGCAAAGAGCATGTGACCGTGGGACTGTTAACAACACTGAATTCTATAAGGAACCATTAATTTTAACTATTGTTATTTAGGCATACTTGCTCTGGTTCAGTTAATAGATGGATTAAAATTTAGGTGTAATTATGACATTATCTAATACATACAGATTGATGTAGTAGCTAAATTATTGGATTTCTGACATCAATATTCAATTTTTCCCTTTGATTCGTTGTGTGATCTTACGCCAAATACATAAGCTGCCTGTACTGCAGTTTTAAAATTTTATAAAGAAATATACAAAAGTCTGTGGTGGGCTGGGGCCCTGCCCGGGGTTTGTTTCCTGCCTTGTGCCCTGCGTTGGCTGGGATTGGCTCCAGCAGTCCCCCGTGACCCTGTAGTTAAGATATAGTGGGTTATAATGGATGGATGGATGGATTACACAAAAGTGCCTTGAGATGGTGTTTCATTTTAGAAAAATACTATAATAAAATGGGTGGCGTAGTGGTATCACTGCTGCCTCACAGTATGGAGGCCTGGGTTCACTTCCCGGGTTCTCCCTGTGTGGAGTTTACATGTTCTCCCCGTGTCTGCGTGAGTTTCCTCCGCGTGCTCCAGTTCCTACCACAGTCCAAAGACATGCAGGTTAGGTGCATTGGCGATCCTAAATTGTCCCTAGTGTGTACATGGTGTGTGTGTATGTGTGTGCACCCTGCGATGGGGTGGGACCATGCCTGGGATTTTCTCCTGCCTTGCACCCTGTGTTGGCTGGGATTGGCTCCAGCTGACCCCGTGACCCTCTGTTAGGATATGGCAGGTTGAATAATGACTGACTGACTATAATAAAATAAACATCTGTAATTTATTTCAATAACATATGTAGATGTATGCTTGGTTATTTATGAGTACATGAGTAATAGTCACTTCCTAGGATTACAAACTGTTGTGATTGTTAACTTGTCTGCCTCAATGATCATTAGAACTATGTTTTCTGGACGTACAGTATGTGTTTCTAATAGGATAACCCATGGCAAACTAGTCTTTATGGAGGAGCCTGACAAAGAACAATTCATAATTTGACCCTAATGCATGTTCTGATTAACACTAAAAGTGCCACGACTGATGGCAATTACTGTTGTGTTTTTAAATCTTTATTTCATCAGTGATGTCCCTGTCCATTCTTGATTTTTCCTAAATTGCTGCACTTCACATACCCATGTTGTTGCAACTCAAATACTATTTAGACAAAAAAAAAACATGACTGATGTCTTTGTTTATTTAAATGAAAGAACCCATATCACCACCATAAGCAATGTCACTGAGTGTTAATACCCAGGTGTGCATTACTGCCTCCCTCCCACTTGACTGCATTTGCATATCCTTTATACCTCGAAAAATCCTTTTCTGCTGTTGTTGCAAACATTGCTAAAGACTGTAATATAGCAGACAGGTATAAAATAATAAATGAAAGAAGGTCACACTTATAATACGTTAGACTTAGTGATTGCTAAAGGACTTAAAGTTGATATAAAGCAGGTCATTGATATTGGTCTATCAGACCATTTCCTTCTACTATTTAATATAAAAATAAAGAATAAAGATAGAAAACACTCATGAGAAGCATTTTGTTAAAAAACGCTTCTTTGACTTATCAGCAGCTTTAAAACTTACAAACATTCTAAGCAATCAGTCTGTTTATAGTGCCAACTATAATAGCGAGGACAGTGTAAATAATAAAGTGGAAAACTTTAATTCTAAAGTAAGAGCTGCTGTTGACATAGTTGCACCTGAAAAGACAGTTAAAAAATCTTCTAGTATTGTTATTCCATGGAAGACCCAAAGAGTGTCAGATTTAAAAAGAACATGTCGTAGAGCTGAGCGTAAATGGAGGAAAACTAAACTATCCATTATGAGATATTGAAGGTTAAAATAACAGAATACAATAACACAGTCCGTCTTGAGAGGCGCTGCTATTTCTCTAATATTATAAATAACAATGCTAGTAATCCCAGAGTCTTATTTTCTACAATTGATCGTCTGTTAAACCCAGGTAACAAAAAGGAATGCCCCCAGAATACTTCCAGTGAAACCTGTGAGAACATTGCTGTATTTTTCAATCAAAAAATTAATGATATTAGAGATAACATAGTATATCTCCCCAACACTGCAGTACCTCCAAAGCCCGGTACTCCATTATAAACAAATTAAATGTTTCACCAGGATAGATTTACCTGAATTACATAGTATAATCTCTCAACTGAAACCCTCCACCTGCGTCCTTGACCCAATACCAACTAGGTTTTTCAAAGAAATATCAGGCGTGCTAATTGACAATATTCTGACATAGTTAATTCATCATTAGATACGGGGTCTTCCAGACTGTCTTAAGACTGCTGTAGTTAAACCCCTGCTCAAGAAAAATAATCTTGACCCCTCTGCCTTTGAAAATTTTAGACCCATCTCTAACCTGCCCTTCTTAAGTAAAATTCTAGAGAAGGCAGTCATTATGCAGTTAAATGACCACCTCAATAAACATGCTATTCTTGATAAATTTCAGTCAGGTTTCAGAACAAATCACAGCACAGAAACTGCACTCGTTAAAGTAGTAAATGACTTGCGGGTAAATGCAGACAGAGGCCATTTATCTGTTCTCATCCTCTTAGATCTGAGTGCTGCATTTGACACCATTGATCACAATATTCTTAGAAATCGCCTTAGTCAATGGGTGGGCCTCTCTGGCAGTGTCTTAAATTGGTTTGAATCCTACCTGGCAGGTAGAAAATTCTTTGTGAGTTGTGGTAATCACAACTCAAAGACACATGATATCCGATATGGTGTTCCACAAGGCTCTATCCTGGGTCCGCTGCTTTTCTCAATCTATATGCTTCCGTTAGGTCAGATTATCTCAGGTTACAACGTGAGCTACCACAGCTATGCTGATGACACACAGCTGTACTTATCAATAGCACCTGATGACTCCGACTCTCTCGATTCACTAACACAATGTCTTACTGGTATTTCTGAATGGATGAATAGTAATTTTCTCAAACTAAATAAAGAAAACTGAAATTTTTGTAATTGGCAATAATGGATTCAATGAGGTTATCAGAAATAAACTTGATGCATTAGGATTAAAAGTTAAGACGGAAGTAAAAAAACTTAGGGGTAACTGTTGACTGTAATCTGAATTTTAAATCGCATATTCATCAGACCACTAGGACAGCATTTTTTCACTTAAGAAACATAGCAAAAGTTAGACCTCTTATATCATTGAAAGATGCTGAGAAATTAATTCACGCTTTTGTTTTCAGTAGACTAGATTACTGTAACGCACTCCTCTCAGGACTACCCAAAAAGACATAAATCACTTGCAACAGTGCAGAATGCAGCTGCTAGAATCCTAACTGGGAAAAGAAAATCCGAACACATTTCTCCAGTTTTGATGTCACTACACTGGTTGCCTGTGTCATTCAGGATTGACTTTAAAATACTGCTTATGGTTTATAAAGCCTTAAATAATCTCGCTCCATCTTATATATCGGAATGTCTGACACGTTATATTCCAAATCGTAACCTTAGATCCTCAAATGAGTGTCTCCTTATAATTCCAAAAGCTAAACTTAAAAGAAGTGGTGAGGCGGCCTTCTGCTGTTATGCACCTAAAATCTGGAATAGCCTGCCAATAGGAATTCGCCAGGCAAATACAGTAGAGCACTTTAAAACACTGCTGAAAACACATTACTTTAACATGGCCTTTTTAACTTCACTTTAACTTAATCTGATACTCTGTATGTTCAATTCATCATAATAACTATTCACAGTGGCTCTATAATCTGTACTGACCCCCACTCTCTCTTCTGTTTCTTTTTCCGGTTTCTTTGTGGTGGCGGCCTGCACCACCACCTACTCAAAGCATCATGATGCTCCAACATTGATGGACTGAAAGCCAGAAGTCTACGTGACCATCATCATGAAGTCCTTCCATGAAAACCCTAAATACAAAGAGGACTGTTTGATTTATGTTAGGTAGATTGCCCAGAGGGGACTGGCGGTCTCTTGGTCTGGAATCCCTACAGATTTTATTTTTTTTCTCCAGCCTCTGGAGTTTTTTTGTTTTTCTGTCCACCCTGGCCATCGGACCTTACTTATTTTATGTTAATTAATGTTGACTTATATTTATTTTTATTGTGTCTTCTATTTTTCTATTCTTCATTTTGTAAAGCACTTTGTGCTACATTTTTTTTGTAAGAAAATGTGCTATATAAATAAATGTTGTTGTTGTTGTTGATAGATTAACTTAAATTTCAGAAGGAGCAATGTGTATTCAGTCCAGAACAGTGGGCAATCTCTTTGTACAAGTTGTGGAACAGGCCCTGGACACAGACAGACGGACATCGTTGTTTCACCCAACACACGTTTATTCTGTACAATATTTACAATAAAGTCAGTGCACATCCCAGTTCCTCCAGCACCGATCCCCCAAAGTCCAGGCCTCACAGTCTTTTGTGCCTTTCTTCTGGCCGCCTCCAGTCCTCTCTCCAGCTCCGTCCTCTTCCACCCAACTTCCGCTCTCGAATGCAGGGAGGTGGCCCCTTTTATAGCAACCTGGATGGGCTCCAGCTGCTTCCCGGCACTCTTCCATGGACACACCCACGTGTGGTGGAAGTGCCGGCTGCGCACCCGGAAGCCCTCCGGGTGTCCCCATTCTTCTTCCCCCCAGCACTTCCGGGTGTGGTGGAAGTGCTGGGCTCCAGGGTTCTTCAGGCACCGGGGCGCTGCCTGGCGGTGGCCACGGGCCCCTACAGGGCTGGGCTTCCAAGCCCCCTACCTGAGGCCACCAACAAAACCAGAGCGGTTGCCCCCTCATGGTCGGGAGGAGGCACCAGCCCTCCTCCAGTCCCCTCGGGCGTCCCGGCTGAGCTCCACCCCCAGCCGCATGTGACAAAGTAGATATTGTGCTTTGAATATGTTAAAAAAAACTTTTCACCATGTACCCTGTAGTATCTTGGAAAGTGTCACCAGTGTATGGTGTTCCAGGACAAACACTTAATTTGCTGCATGCTACTCTGTCCTCACATTTGTGGAGGAAGTGGTGTTCACACACATTCCACTGGTATATTTTGTCCCCTCTACTGTTTATGGATAAGGTACATGAAGGTGTAATTAAAGTTTAGAAGACATCCCTTGTTTGAAAACCTAGGGAATATATCTGTTTT